>NC_041220.1:61149348-61221790 GCF_002837175.3 Physeter macrocephalus
AAGCCCAGCGGCCATGGCTCACGGGCCCAGCCGCTCCGCGGCATGTGGGATCTTCCCGGACCGGGGCACGAACCCGCGTCCCCTGCGTCGGCACGCGGACTCTCAACCACTGCGCCACCAGGGAAGCCCGAAGCTTTTCACTTTTATGTCATATGTATAATGAGCTGACCTCCAGCTCTCTTCTGAAGAATTCTAATTTCAAATATTCTATCCTGAATCCTTGATAAAATTCTCCTGTTTCTCTGGTATATGCCTCAACTTCAGTTTCAGAAAACAGTTCCCACAAATTCAATATAATCAGCTCCTTTAACAAGATGCTTCTGTTAATCAATAAAAGAAAAACCAAATTGATTATGGAAATGTATGGAAAAAGAAAAGCTTTTCCTCTTCTACAAGTTGGTGTAATAAAATGTGCTCCCTTACTCTGTTCACCAAATAGGTGTCAAACTGGTGAGCTGCAAGTTTCTCAGCTTTGTGTTTTGTTTCGTTTTGTTTCCCCCAGAGCAGGACTGTAATAACTAGAGTTAGATGATCATAGAAGGCACCAGTCAAATGCAATTGGAAGCATCACCTCGTAACAATGCCTGGGAATTAGAGGTAATGCAAGTGAAATACCAGAGTCCCCTGCAAGGAATGATAGAAATAGAAGAGAAGAAGCATGATCTTTTTGGAACAACAGACTCTGAAGACTGGATGTATCAACAACCATTCCCAACCCCCGACTTCCTTGTTGAGTTTTTGGACAGACTGAAATTCAATCATTTATTTGTAATATGTAATAATGTTGTAATATGTAATCACTCATTTATTTTATAGTTTGGATTACAATCCAATATTTTACTTTGTTACATTGTTCCAGTTTTATCTACTGGGAACTCTTTCAGTTGGTTATTTTGTCCCTTTGATATATCTCTATAACCCTGTCTTTGTTTTTAAATAGCACATCCTTATCTTCTGGCACTACAAAATGCTGCAGGCTCATCTTGTGTATTTCCTATCCCAGTCCTAGAATCAGACATTTTTCCAAGGAACCCTCGTTCTTTGTTAGAGAATAGTCTTAGAAACCAAGATCTGGGTGCTGGGTATATGACTTACTTTTAAAAAAATATTAGGTGGAATTTTTCATTAAATTTCTTAAAATTAAATGTGAGTGTTATTCAGTTTTGCACAGCTCATATCCTTCCCCTATAACTTACTCCCTTTCCTTCTCTCTTGATATCCATCCCAGTTTCACAATATTCCTATATGGCCACTGTATTCTTCCTTCACCATAGTCAAAGGGGGAAATGTAGATGCCCTACAGTTCAAGTTTTCCAATTACAAGGCTAGCAAGATTAAAACAAAATCACAACATAAAGAAAATTTCATCCTACCCATCTGAATTTTAATCACCATTTTCATTCTCATCCTCAGTAAGTGTATGCTCTTGGTTGACTATGACCTCTGGAGAGGGGTTACCTTTTGCTGCTATATATCATAATATCAGCTCTCTATAGCTCTTAAGGAATTAAATATAGAACTTTTAGATCACCTAGATCACTATTGCCTGATAATAATAGCACTGAGGATTAAGAACTGAATATAAAAATAGGATTCTAAAAAAAGGGGGAGCTGAAACTTCCAGGCACTGCTATGTTTTCATTTTTTTCCTCTCAAAATGGAAGCACAGAGTAATTTATTGGGTAAGCTAAATGATCTGTGCGATTTTGAGGAAAAGAGAATGCCCCAGCAAAAAATAAAAATAAAAAAGGAAATCATATGTTTGTTATCGCTTATTCCCCCGTCAACTATAGTTCTGTCACCATCTCCCGTCCCTGGCTAGCTGGAAAGCCAAATATTTTTTACCTTAGCTATTTGGCTAATGAACATAGGTCTGATGTTCTTTTAATTCTCACATCAGTTGTAAATTCAGTAGAATCCATGACAATGAGGCCCAAATTTTACTTAGATGTGTTAAAGACTGAGCACACAGCATATAAATAGCCATGACATTTTAGAAGAAAATAGAGCACTTCAATCAGCATTACAATTTTTTTTTAAATGAAAAAAATGACTGCTACGGGCCAGGTGCTTTACATAAACATAAATTATTTCATTTAGTCCTCCGGTTTAGTCCTCCTCAATCAAGGGCTTTAAATTTCATTTAAAAAATAAAGGTTAAGTGATTTGTCCAAACATCCATGAAGCATGCAGAAGAGTACAGATTGGAAGACATTTTTTTCTGACTAAAATTCACATAGAGTAGACAGCCACTCACATGCTGTGTCTATCAGGATTCCAGCAGGAAACAGCCCATGCAGATTAAGGTAATCCATGGAGGGATTAATAAAAAGACTATTACCAAAGGCATAGGCAGGAAATAAGGAAACCACAAAAGGAATCCCCCAGGCTGGGCAGTGTAGAGTTGTACCATCCCCTAGGATACAGCCAGCCAGAGGCAACCCACAGTGCTGGAGTCAGGGAAACAGACACTGTCCTTATTCTCCTCCCTCCACCTGATGCCTTGATTGGGTCCTCTGTGGGCCAACTGCAACCGAAAGGCATAGGACAAGGGATGGATGGGGTGGCCCTCATCGTTCTGCCTACTAGAACAGAGAGCAGTATGGGAGTGGTGGGCCATGCCTGAGGAGAGGCAAACAGAAGAGCACAGCAAATGGTGTAATTTCTCTAACCATTGGCTTGAACATAGAAACAACATAGGATTCACATTCATTTAAATATGCTAAGTATTTATTCCCTTGAAAATAAACTTGAGGGGCTTCCCTGGTGGCGCAGTGGTTAAGAATCCGCCTGCCAATGCGGGGGACGCGGGTTCGAGCCCTGGTCCGGGAAGATCCCACATGCCGCGGAGCAACTAAGCCCGTGCACCACAACTACTGAGCCTGCGCTCTAGAGCCCGTGAGCCACAACTACTGAGCCCGCGTGCCACATCTATTGAAGCCCATGCGCCTAGAGCCCGTGCTCTGCAACGAGAGAAGCCATGACAATGAGAAGCTCCCGCACCGCAACGAAGAGTAGTCCCCCTCACCGCAACTAGAGAAAGCCCGCGTGCAGCAACGAAGATCCAATGCAGCCAAAAATAAAAATAAATAAAATAAATAAATTTAAAAAAAAAAAGAAAGAAAGAAAAGAAACTTGAAAGCCAGCAGCAAAACACCTCTGCATTGAATCTTTCTAAACGTATAAGAATCACAGGTGAGTTTGTTCAAGTGGGAAAAAAACATCCATAGAAAAACCATAGAAACCATGGCAAAGGCTCAAGTAGAGACTTTGCTGGTTGACAAGGAAAGCCAAAGCAATGCCCTGAAGCCTTTAAGTTTTGTTTTGTTTTGTTTTGTTTTGAAGTTAGGACTCTCCAGGCATCCTTTATTGCTTGGTGAAGCAATTCTGAATCATGAGAAGTTGTTCCAGAAGTTATTCCTGAAGAACTGTGGCTCTAGCTCTGTCACTGAGTGGTTGAATGTGCTTAGAGAAGTGATTTCATAGCGTTGCTGTGCTCAGTTACTTTTTCTATCTTTACCACAATACCTAATACCTAATGTTATATATGTAATTATTTACCAAATTAATATTGCATCGGGTCACCATAGAGAGAAGCACATTGCAAAAGATGTTTCCAGCAACTAAATCCATTTCTCTGCTCATTTTAACTGATTTTTGTTGGTTTTCTTTTCATTGTCTTGTTTTCCAGTGTAAATTGTCTAAAATACTTAGAAATATACAAGGAATAGCTTCTCGATAAATAAAAATAATAAAGATTTAAGCTAACTTTTAAAATTCACTAACTCCATAATTTTTTGAGTGTATTACAGATGTCTTTTATAGAAGAATCCAATTGGAAGTCTTCTTGCATATGTTATCTTAATTGAAATGAATAATCCCTCTTATTTGTATATTTTGATTTCAATATTCCAGACTTACTTCTAAAGTAAATTACACAATCAGTTCTGAAAAACAGAAATAAAATATAATATGTTCCCTGATCAGAGCTGGTGATTTATTTAAAGTGAATAAGTGATTTCACCTCATCGACCGACCCGTGAAATTTTAGGATTTAATTTGGCTACAGTAATTATTAACCTGGAAAATCAAGAATTAGCTTACAAATCTTATTCACAAAATGAAGTTGAATAGCACTGCAAACAAGAATTCTGAAACTCATCAACAGGAAAGCCTACAAGGAAAATTGTTCTCTAAGAGGACCCAGCAAAACTTATCTAGTCATTTCTTTGTCTACAGCCCAGAAAATCTGACTTGCCTCTTACTGAGGCAAGTGGATGGGAAATTGGAGCCACGACACCGCATGAAGGAGGGAGATGGACGTAGCATATGGAATTTATTCTTTCAGAGTGACAGAGTTTATTCATTTCAAATGTATGCACATTCTCAAGATGCTATTATAAATGATTTATTTTGAAGACATTTTAGTAAAAAACTTCAGCCAGAGCTCCTTTATTCCTCTAACACACATAAAAAGAAAAATCAAACAAAGGAGAAATTGCAAGTTCCCCCTACCTAAATAGTGTACATTTCTGTGCACTTCTTACTGCTCTTATTCATTGCCAGTGGGCCTGGCTCATGGGGACACCTCTGAAGGACTCTTCCTTCCTTCTCATCCTAACATTTACATACCCTGCCCCCCACCCAAGCTTATATTTGGGGTCTGTTCAACAACAACAAAAAAAACCCCTAATTTTCTCCCTTTTCAGAAAATTACCTATCATAAGTTTAGCCACAAGGTTTTTGTATAGATGTCTTTGCCAAGCCAGAGGAGAATAATGTTGTTTTTCTTAGGATACACTGAATTCAAGATAAATCTGTACCAAATTTTACATGGCTAATTCAAGCCTCTTACACGACTGTACTGTTTTCTTTGGCAGGGCTCTACTAAAAGTCATACTCAAAGTTCCCTAACATCATTCAGATTTTTATTCAAGGAGTAATGAGCTGATTCCTAACAAATGTACCCTCCCACCACACCCCATACACTTAATTTGACATTTCAAACTTCCTATTTCATAAACATTAACAATAAAAATTTTATTGAAGTCCAGGTACATGTAGGGTACTCTTTTAGACACTGGGGAAGTAAACGTTATAAGGAAAACTCTGCAACGATTATAACTAATAGCACTAAGGAGTGGAAAACAACCTGTGCCCAAAAAGTAGTGTTCTTTCATTTAACTAATGCTTACTGAGCATCTGTCGTTGCCATGCACAGTGGTAAATGTTAGAAATACAAAGATAAACAAGCAGACCTAGTCCTTGACTTCATTGAGCTTACTTACATTCCAGTGTTGGTGAGACATGATTTTTTTAAAAAGGCTGCAATATCAAGTAAATAAATAAATGTCTAAATAAGTAGAGATTGTAGTAAGTGCTATGAAGAAAGCAAATAGGGTTTTGTGATAGAAAATAACAGGGTGGTAGCCTATACTGTTTAGGGTAGGTAATAAATGCCTCTCTGAAGTTTAAGCTGAGACCTGAAAGACCAGCCAGCCAGCCAAGGAAAACAGGCCTCTGGAAGGAGAGGTGGATCTAAGAATAGGGAGCCTAAATTTTAAAAAACCCAGGTGGTGTATGTAGAAGTCACTGGGAGGCCAAAGTGGCTAGAACATATGTCATGGGGACAGTGGCCCAAGATGAGGTTAGAGATGGACCTTGTCATGTTGAGTCTACAGGTCATGGTAGGGAATGTGGACCATTCCAAGCAGGGGAGGGACAGGATCTGTTCCCAGCAGGAATCTCTGTTGGATCCTTGTTCTGAGCAGGGAACGGGGACCAAAGAGTATCTGTCTGTTTAAACAACTGTTTTGTGGAGAATGTGTTTGAGTGGAAAAGAGATATTTTAGGAGACCCTTGCAGTACTTCAAGTGATGGTGGCTTGTGCCATAGTGAGAGCAATAAACATGAAGATAGGTCAAAAGATGTGAAACGTATTTTGGGAGTAGAACTTATGATAAGACTGCACATGAATTGAATGTGAGAAATGAGGAAAAATGGGACCCCGACAAATATTAGATGAATGGTGTTGCCACTTACTGAGCTAGGAAAGGATGGAAAAGGAAGTGGTCGTGGCAGAGGAGTGCATATAGAGTTGCATTTTGGACAGTTTAAGTCTGAGACACATAGTAACCATGAGTAGGTTATCTGAGTCCATATATCAAGGGAGAGGGCTGGGGCAGGAATTCAGAAGAGGTTAGCCCTGGTGGAAGAGCGGAAACTCTAGCTGGGAATTTAAGGAACAGTCGGACTTCGAGAATTAAGAAAAAGGAAGCCAAAGGTACTTAGAACTACGTGTTGATCTAATTGTGGAATAATAAAATGCTTAGCTGCAGTAGAGATTTCTTGTAGGAATGTACTGAAAGAAAAAAATGTTGGAGAAATAAGTAGGAGCCAGATTAAGAGAACTTTTAAATTCAAGCTTATGATTTTTTTTTTTTTTGCCTAATTTTAGGGAGCCATCAAGGGTAACTGAGTAGAGATGTGGAGTGGGAGGTGTTGTGAGTGAAGGGTATCATTAAAACAACGATGATTATTTGCATATAATTTGGGGAGTAGAGGAAACTTCAGACTGACGTGGAGATCTCTGGGGACAGCATTTCAATAATTGTGGTGTTAATGGATGAATGTGTGGGTTAAGTTGATGGGCACAGAAACAGAAAGGAAGAGAAGGGTAAAGTAACATAAAAAATATTTGGTGCCTGAGACATGGGGGGGGAGGGGAAATGGAGGAAATAATCTGGTAAATACCATTCATGCTTTCTTCCTTCCTTAACTAACCAGTATACATTGGCAATGTGCCTAAGCTGTGCACACCACATATGCCTTGCTTCACGCTTAGCTTCCTCTGGAATGGCTGGCACGGATCTACAAAGCAAGAGTGGGAGGCATCAGGACAAAACTGGTGATCACTGGGCCAGAGAAGTTCCAGCATAGAAATAAGGAATGCTGAAGGATAAGAGTAACATCTGCAAAATCTCTGTTTTGAGTAAAGAAACTTGCACAATGAGGCGGGTTATATAGCCCCCACAGCATAGCATCTAATCTTTTGCTGTCCTACTTCACATAAGACCTTTTCTTTTACGCGCAAGGGGATGATCACCAAAATGTAAATCTTGCAAAAGTACACCAAATAAATAATGGGAAAAATATTGTCACCAGCAAGAGCTAGCTGAATGACAAGACAGATTCATGGTCAGTTTTATGTTTAATTTTGACATTTTAATTTTTGTTAGGTTGTTAAAACAGTATCTGGCCCGAGGCAGTTCTTTCCCTCTTTGTGCTCTGGGTTTACCATCTACAAAAGGAAATCACCTAATCTAGTGAAGTAGGAGAGAGTTGTGTTTGAGTGCATGTGTGCGCACACAGAATGATATGTATTCTTATAAGGAAACAAGAAAATATAGAGGAACAAAATAGATATGAAATACTGACAAATGGGTCTGAGCAAAACAATATTAAACATAATGCATTCCTTCCAAAGCATTTTATTCAAACTAGCAAGGAAAGATTTAATAATATTAATAAGCAACCTCCTCACAAAATATATGAGTAGGAAGAGAGACTCTCATGATTCATTTTAATAACAAATGAAAAGATAAAATGGATGTCAGCAATTGCCTTCTATAATGCCCACCTTCATTCCACTGGTGATTGACAAATTATTTTGTGTTGCACCTAGGGTACAATATTAAATCCACTCCTAATCATTCATCACTTTGTGGTTGTCCAGTCCTCAGGAACTCCAGTTATGTTTGATGTTTACTTTCCTATAGTAACTGGTGCTTCATTCAAAGTGAAGTCATCTATTCTAAGCCAGCCTTGGGTTTTGCAGAGACACATGAAATAAAAGCCTCCAGTCCATTCAGACTATTATGCTGGTGATTCAACCATAATGGATTCTGCAATAAATGGTTGAAGAGCTGTCCCTGGCTAAGGGGGCTGACAAGTTTAATATTAAACCATAATGAAGAGATGTCACAAAAATATCATGTGTACTTAATAGCTGGTTTTTGGAGAGACCATTTCTGTAAATCGCAGTTCCCTCTTGACATCTTCCATGTTTTCTCTGGATCATATGTCAATGTGCCCTCAGAGGGCACCATATTTCAACAAGTCACCCTGCTTCCCCCTACCTCTCTACACACTTGCTTTTTATATTCTCCATAATTAGCACCTTGTCCTGTAATTCATCTTCCACGCCTCATTCATTCTAAATCTCGACTTCTTGGCCCTGTTTCTGCCGTATTAAAATACTTCCCACGGCAAGCTCATGTTTAAAAAGAAAATCAATTGTTCTGATTCATCTGACATGAGCTTCTGGGTGTTTTTATAATTTATTGTTTACTCTCAGGTCAATACCTCTATGATACCATCATTAAATATTAAAGGCTGCTTAAGGGCACTCTGCTTATCAGAAAGCTTTGCCCAGTTAATATCAGGCAGAATGACACTCTCCCTCTAGGGAGAATGCTTGAATTTTTTAAAACTGCAAGCTCTGAAACTTGGGTTTACCACTTTGATATGGTGGTAAAGAGACTAAAAGATAACTAGGGGAGTTCAAAAGGAGGGCTGTCCTCCTTGCTTCCTCTTCCTGTCTGCTGCAAAAACGGCCTCATTAGTAAGCCAAGGCTCTTAAATGAAATGGAAAGCTAGAACTCCAGGGTACAGTAAGCTGGGAGAACGTTAGTTAAAATAGTCCATGTATCAATATATATGAACCCACCTTCTGTAAAGTTTAGACATATGTAGTGCTGGCCCGGAAACTTCACTCGCCACCACAACCCTAGCTCTTAGCATGGGTCTGTGGAGATGCTAAGACCTAAATCTCACATTAAATATCTGGAGAGAAAAAACCACATGGAACTACACTTCCTAGCTATAAAGAGAGAATATTTCAGCAGTTAGACTGTAAAGTTCATCATGAATTTCAACAATTTACTCTTATTTCTAAAATATCTTGGCACTTATCAAGGACTTTTATTTTTAACTGCCAAGATTATCTATTGTTCTATGACCGTTTTCCATCTTTGTCCCTAAGTGAACATTCTTTAAGTAAATCTCTTTAAGGTTCTGATGTCAAAAGTTTATGAAATAACTCTCAAGGGATGTCTGAGGGAATGTCCAGTCTTTCATAGCTCATGGCTGAGGAACTGACCAAAGACCAAGACCAAGCTGTTCTCAATTAGAGCATAAAGCACAAGGGGATCATGTGTGAGTGCGTGTGTATGCATGTGTGTGTGTGTGTGTGTTTGCAAGCGCACGATGAGGTAGGTGTCAGATCTCCACCCCTCATTTTTTTTCCCGATGGCAGGAGGTCAAACTATGTTTTAATGACCACAAAGGCCTGCAGTAACATGTGAAAGAAGGAAAAAGCTTTCCCTAAGACCTCAAAGTGAGTGGTAGCAGAGGCTATGAATTTATGGATTGCTTGTATGACTTGAGACTCATTCTTTTTGGTGTAAAAGACTCTTTAATATCTGGTATCTATACATTTCTCTAGATTCATTCATTTTTTATTTTCACCAGCTGCACCCCTTTCACTCTCTCCAGGTAAAAGAAACTCTTCCAGGTCCCTTCAGACCCTCAAGGCACTATGCCAACTACTGTTTCTACAAAGGTCTCCCTTCTGTCTGGAATGCCGGCTTTTCCCATTCCTGCTCAATTCCTTCTTTTCCATGACATTGCTTCTTGGAATCACCCTGTCCACAGAGGCAAAACCAACCGGGGAGCCATAACAGACCAGATATCGTTTTATTTTCATGCTTTTGCATGAATTGCTCTGTGTTAAGTTATTGAACTCCCTCTGCATGAACACCGCTTAGCTGCACAAAGCATTTACTCATTTTCAGGCAAATGCTACTGCAGCGAAGGGTCAGAAGAAGAAAATATTGATCTGATTACCACCAGGCACCATTTACTGGTATCCTGTTATTGAAAAAGTGAGGAATTTCAAAATGAAGTGATAGAAAACATCATTATGAATAATAAACTGGCTTAAATAAATAGTAAAGGAATATCAATTGAGTAAAATACCATATTGCAGGCATTGGTCATCTAATATGAGTTCAGGGGTCTGAAGGCCAACTAATGTACCCCTGTTGCCTTGCTCTTGTTTTATAAATGTTAGAGTTGTCTCCCTTGCTCCCCAAAGCTTAGTCAGTGCTTTGTGCAGCAGGCATTTAATAATATTTCTTGAATGTTATGTGAATGAATGTCTAATTGAAGAGGGACATGTTTCTGTGTGTCTGTTCTATTTATTCTATATTTCTCACAACTCTTGTTGTAAGGAGGAACTTATTTTGTGGTAGGTGCTGAAGAAAAAGTTAAAAGTAATATTGGTTCCGCTTAAAGCTCTTAATTTCAAGCAGAGGAGATTTTAAAAAATGACTAATTTAATCAAAAGGTTAACTATTAGAATATGTTATGAGC
Source organism: Physeter macrocephalus (assembly GCF_002837175.3). NCBI lineage: Eukaryota > Metazoa > Chordata > Mammalia > Artiodactyla > Physeteridae > Physeter > Physeter macrocephalus. Next base: position 61,159,783 of record NC_041220.1, read on the forward strand.
TCAGAATCAATGGGAGGCTAAGGATCAGGCTTCAGAGCTTCAGAGGGCTAGAAAAGTAATTAAATAAAAATAAAAAGAGATCCAGAGTCGTAGTACTCAGCATACCACAGTAGCCAACTTCTATGGTGTCCTCTGCAATCACTGTTCAAATGTGAACTTTCCAACTGTTTCTCTCTATCCTGTGTATCTTACAACTGAGAGAAAGTACCAAATTGGTCAAAATAAATCCATGTGCCTACTCTCTGTCTCTACTGGACTGAGGCAATAAGGATCTAATGCCTTTTGCTTCTTTAAGAAAAGGTGTAAACCTAGAATTTTCCTACCACTAAAACTGCACAGAGATAATTTCTGAATAGGAAATGAAGCATTACGAGGGAGAGTAAACAGATTCTAGGAAATATATATACATATATCATAACATATATATGTAATAACTGATCGTGATGATAAATTTGAATTTATTACCCATACTTTTCTTATTCTTAAGTGAACACACAGTGAGAAATGGAGTATATGCAATGCATTCCAATGTTTCCAGAGAGGGAGTATTCTATTCCAATACTCTTATTCTGGTAATCTCACTTGTTATATTATGCATTTACTTTGTATTCATGACAGGCTTTTTTTTTCTTGTAGTTTGTGAAATGAAAGTAAATATTTATGAAATCATCTTTTTTCTGCTTTCCTCACAGCCTTGAAATATCAAGGAAGTTTGTTCTTGCTAATGGCTTTTGCTCATTACCCTGTACTAGTAAATTCCTGAAGAGCAGAAAGTTTGCTCTGCTCACTACTGTATCCTCAGTGTCTAGAACAGAGACCAGCACAAATGCTCAATAAATACCTGTTGGATGCTGACTTCTTAAACATGTTCGTTCCAGAATGCTAATTGAGCCATTGCTTATAATAGCACAACAGAAATGGGAACAATCTATGTATCCAGCAAAGGAGGAATAATAAATACTTTTTGATGCATCTAAATCTATGAGATGTGCATGATATGTTAAATTTTAAAAAGTAAATTGCCAAAAAAGTACAGTATAATCATATTTTTTGAAATATTATGAGTATACATAAAAGCAGTCACAGAAAAATGTACTAAAATGTTAAGAGAGCTTAGTATTAAGAGTAGGTTTGGAAGGGAAGAACAAGATAGATACTTTCACTTCTTATTTTACATAATTTCTTTAAAAAAACCCTTTTATTATTACAAAAGCATGACACATGCATTGTAAAAAGTAAGTGCTGATAAGCAAGACTAAAAAAATTAAAACATCAGATCTTTATCTCTGTATATCTATCTATATCTATCTACATAAGGATGTTTTTTAACCAAAATGAGATCATTCTATACATACAGCTTTTCTAGTAAATAATACCTTTATTTTCATTTCAGTAAACTTTCTAATACATAGAAATATTTGTAAATTAGAACTCATCAAAATTAAACTTTTGTTCTTAGAAAGACATGGTTAAGTAAACAAAAAGGCAAGCTCCATATTGAGAGAAAATATTCACAATACATACATCTATCTGAAAAAAGACTTCTATCCATAATATATAAAGAGTTTGTACAACACATTAATGAGGAGATAATAAGCTCCTTCAAATAAATTAGGAAAATATGTGAACAGTAAACAAAAGAAGATATATGAAAGGCCAGAAAGTTCATAAACAGATACTTAGTGTTATTAGTCATCAGAGAACATCAGATTAAACCCACAATGAAATTCCACTAAGTACCCACTAGAATAACCAAATTTTTTTTAAAAAAACTGACATTACCGAGTGGTAGCAAAGAGGTGAAGCAACTGGAACTCTCAGATATACTAGTGAGAATATAAAATGGTGCAAATCATTTGGAAAACAGTTGCTCAATTTCTCACACAGTTAAAAATACACTTAGCAAATTACTCAGCCATTCCACTACTAGGTTTCATTAAAGAGAAACCTAAACACATGTCCACAAGAGAATTGTGCGTGAATAGCACATCACTTCTAGAGGCCAACTTCAAAGCCAGGCATGAGGAACTTCTCAGCATCCTACTTTTCTACACAGAGTGTAAACATCATGGGAATCTCAGATTCTTCATGTAGGCTATTAGACTCTGTCTAATTAAGCTGATCCTATATTTGATCACTCTCACTCAAATATAGCATCAGTATGTCTAGGCTTAATTTCACAGAGCCTTTTTCCTGTGTACCCTAGTCAAGTTTGGTTCCAACATTTCAGGTTTAGATTTTCTGTGGTTTAGAGAAGAGTAGATTTAGAGTCTGAAGAACTTAGTTGGTCTTTGGCTCAGTCTCTCACTTTCTTACATACACACATGTATACACAAATAATGTTTGATCACATTGGGCTAATAACTTAATACAAACAAACTCACAGAGTTACCGTGAATATTACATGAGATGGCACATAGAAAATTGTTTTTCAAAATGGAAAGAGGTCCACCAATATTAGATATTAGTTGCAATCCTCAGGAGTGATAGTGATAGGCTTCACACAAAGGAGATGACACCTGGTCACCTGTTACTACTGCTATAAGAACAAAACAAAGTTAACATAAAGCTAGGACCTTGAAAAGCATAATGTCCAGTAAATAGTCCCTTGTTCTTAGGGCAACCCCAGAACTTTAAAGGTGCGAAGTGTTGTTGTTGTTTTTCTCTTAGAAATGCTGCCTGTTAGGTTCTGGATCTAATGATGAGCATGGCTGAGTATCTGTTTCCTATATTGTGAAGTCATCCCTGAAAATACCATTTCAAGTGGCAGAACTCCAGGGACCAAGTACATACGAGATGTCTGAGCTCACTCACTGCCTCAGCATAAACACCAGTTCCACGCTGAACGTGGTGGAAGAAACCTGGTCACTGAACCACAAGTATTCTGGGCTTTGTAGGCCAAAGGAAAAGAGAGAAATAAAGGAGCAAGAAATGAATGGATTTATGTAATTTTGGAACTTTCCACAGGGAGCCTTGAGGACTTAGAGATAATGTTTTATAACACCTTCATTTTATAAGTAAAGTGGGAAAGTTGGGAAAAGGGAAGAAATACTTTCCCCAAGACAAAGCTGACCAATATGTTACTCTTAGAACTTTCCTCCTTATCATAATTTTTTTTTTTTTTTGCTGAATTTACACCAGCTAACAACACACCAGAACAATTATCTACAAAGGCCCTTGAGTCTAAATAGTGTTTGTAAGTTTTTAGTCCATAGGAATGTAATTTTCTAGTTTTTCAACTTTGTAAATTCAAAATGCCATTTGTCAAGTGTATTGAAAATGCTGACCATTATATGTTGCCTCTGAGATTTCAGTTCATGTAGACAGGATTTCTGTAGCAGTTGTCATTTCATGTCATTGTCTTCCTGTATATAAATATACAATTTTGTATCTCATATGAACAAACTGACAAATGGGAGACATTTCATTGGTCAGCCCACGTTTTTCTGATTTGGGGTATAGAACTGGACATAGTGGATTTGCCTCACTGCAGAGACAGTGTGGTGAACTGGGAGAAAAGTTATAGAACATAGATGAGGCTACCAGCTCTGTCATTTACTAACTATGTAATCATGTATATGTATATGTATATACATACCTAGATTCACTAGATTCACTTATTGTGAGATGTCTTCATCTGAAAAACAAACATAATTCTTCTGCAGCATTGAGATACATTAAACTACTAAACCTGCAACTTGAGGGATGGGTGATTGGGTCCTTGGCAGTGTGACCCACCAAATACCACCATATCCTGAACCCTAAGCTCTAATGCTGTGAATAAACAGATCATCACTTCCTTAGCCAATGAGGATGCTACATGTGCCCTAATCTTTGACCTTGTCTGCCCCCTAAACAGGTTTCCTTGCAGTTCCTCCAACAGGCCAAGTACAGTCTCACATCTGAACCTATCCATCTGCCATTTCCTCTGTTTGGACAGCTCATGACACAGCAACCTCCCTTAGGCTTTGGCTCACAATTTGCCTCAGAGAGGTGTAGCTTGATAATCCTACATAAAATAGTACCCTGCTCCACCCACTCTGTGCTCTTTTTCTCTGCCTCTGCTATATCTTTCTTTATAGCCCTTGCTGCCTGGCATGCTTTACATTTATCTTATTAAGCATTGTTTATACATACAATACACTGTAATTATATATCTTCTGGTGTCTATAATGTAAGATTATTGAGGACAAAGATTTTGTCAGTTTGATTCACTGCGATATTGCCAGTACTCAGAATAGTACTTATCACATAATACAAATGAACAGATATTTGTTACATGAATGAAAAAATAAGTCAGGCAAATTTTCTGGGGATTGAAAATAATCAGATGATACTTTAATCTTTCTTATTAGATATTTGTTGCAGATCAAGTGAAGAATAACATCTAATATTGAAGTATTGTATTGTTATAAAAATTTACTGGTGGAAGTTTTTGCATGTACTCCGAAAGTTTTAGTAGAAATGTGATATCTAGAAATTCCCAACATAGTTGATAAATGGATGTACCCTCAAAATTCCCCCTTTTGTTTCTAGAACCAGCTGGCATCTAAGATCTTTCGAAAGAATGTATGGATTTAGATTTACTTTGGCTGAATTATATTCTAGCCTTTGTAAACTATGAAATGGTGGTAAAACTATTGTAAATCTTGCTGTGATATCTTATCCTGAAACATAAATAATGAAAATAATGAAATAGTTCTAAAGGTTGTCCTTTGACTGAAAGGTAGCTTTCTATTTAACTATATTTCAGATATCAAATTGTGCAAATCTGTTTGCTTATTGCTGTTCCTAATTAAAAGGCCAGAAATCAATTTTTCTGAGACCCACAGCATGGTAATAAATACAGTATTGGAATCCTGACAAATTATCTTTATGCAAGGTAACATGGTAGAGTGAAAGTTGGTTAATAACCACCCTGTGATATGTGAGAATGAACCCATTACCATTAAGTGGTAATTAATTGATTGTTTTATTGTTATTTCAATAGGAAATATAAAAGTGTTGACTTCAAAAAAGCACTTCCCTAATCCTAATGATGACCTATGCTGTACTGTCTGACTCATTCCACAGGAGAAGCAAAAGGTAAGGTATTAAAGTAGTATCTCTGAACAAAAAGCATCATTAATCAAAAATCCTGACCTGTGATGGTGAAATGGGGTTCCCCATCCTCTTCACTCACAGAGAGCAGGGCAGAGGGTGAAGACAAGTTTCTGTAAGAAGGCAGCTTTGGTTTTTTTTGCCTTCTAGCAATGTCAGTGACATTCCATAAAAAAAGGAAATAATAACCAGAAATATAAAAAGATCCGACTTTTTTACTTTAAAAAGTGTAATCACCAATAAATCTTTACATATTCTTAGTAGCTAAATAAACCTTTCTAACGACTTTGACATTTTTGCTGTTTAGAAAAAACGAGTCCTAGTGTAACCAACCCACCAATACCCAATACCCACCAACGGAAAATGTTGTTTTTTTACTTAATTTTTAACTCTATTAATGTAAGTGGGGGCTTTCAATTCACAATTCAGCATTTATTATTTATTTAACTTATAAGGTTGTGCTGCTACCTTCTCCCTGAATGAGGTGGATGCTGATGAGAAATACTGCTGTCTTAAGCGTGTTTAAGCAAAACTTGTATTGAAAGGAGAGGGAATATTAAAAGTAGAGAAAAATCCTAAGGAAGCAAATGCAAATATTGTATTTAAGTTTCAAAATATGTACACAGATATACAGTAACGCATTACATGAATGTATACATTAATGTTTCTATAGTTTGAGAGGAAGACAGACTTGAGTTAGAATGGGACCCTGACACTTACTAGCCATGTGACTTTAGCCAGCTGCTTGATCTCTATTGATCTTAGTTTTTTAAATCTTAATGTGCTAAGTTCAATATATATGTAATCTAATAAAATGGAATGTTTTGCTCTGTCTTTAAAGACCATTATCAGTACACACAACCCCTGCTCTACCCTGCTCAGGCACAACTTGCACAACACTTGCACACACATGTTTGCACACTCGTGTGCATGTGTGTACACTCACATACATATCTCATGTCCATTGTAGGAATGCAAAACAATGTAGAACAATTTTTATCCTGAAAACAACTGAAGTTTACTCTAATTACAGTTGTATATTTTTTTAATCTAATAGCACTGTAATATCTTCCATGTCATATTCAATATTGCACTATTAATTCTACAAAACAAAGCATGTTAAATTTTTCCCCTGAGTATTAACAAAAATCACCAGAAAAATGTTGACTCATGAGAAAGGTTTAGATTTGAATGAACAAACTTTCCATAAAAATGTCTCTCCATGAATATACACAAATTTGTATTGGTGAGAAATTATCTTAAAATATAATGTTATATATAAAGAATCATTATTTCTCTTCTTATTCTTATTATACACCCATCTCTAAATTCATATTTATCCCATCAGCTGGAATTAATAGTCAAGCAATATTAGTATTCTTTGGTTTAAATTTTTTTTTTTTTTAGCCATGTGTTAGCCACTTTAATATAAAATGTGATCAAAAGCCAAAATACAAGAGTTCAAAAAGCCATAGAAAAACCTTTTATCTTCCATTTTATTACAAGTTTTAAATTCTGGGAATAGTTTAAAACAAATTTTATATGCTAATTTCAGCCCAGGGCTAGTTTTTTTACAACCAAACTAAGAATTACTACAAGGGAACATCAATGCAACAAACAAGTAAAATTTGCAAACCCAAGTCACAAACTTGCTAACAAAGTTAATAATAACGGTAATGGGGTAATGGACAGCACCAAAGAGCAACTTGATGCCTCAGTTAAATTTGAAAGAAACACTGCTTTCTTTAGGGCAGAGAAACATGCAAACAATTCTGCTTCAAGAAATTTGCATAGAGATAGAAAATGCTAAAGCCTTTACCACAAATGAAATTGCAAAGCCTTAGTATATTAAATTCAACCCAAGTAGCACCAAATGTTAAATTGGAGCCAAGGTACAACTCAAAAAAACATTTAATTTCCAGCTGTGCAACTAGCAAGAGCAACAAGAATTTCAGGTGTGGAAATGAGCCCTAGGCAAGCTCTTGAGAAACATGAATTTGATACAATGTAATCTTAAGACAATGCAGACAGTCCTGTAGAATTCAGATTTTAGGAGGGCACCATAAGGTATCAGGGTCTCTTCTCAAAGTCACTCTTGATATTCTGTCAGCAACAATCACATTTTTACAATCTCATTGATGACCTTTCACAGATCTCTACCCTCTACACATATGGCAGCAGAACTCTCAGTATCGTGGGAACCCCTTTCAGTTTGGCCCTGCTTAACGTGTCAGTTTGTAGAATGACTTTTTTTTTTTTTTTTTTTTTGCGGTACGCGGGCCTCTCACTCTTGTGGCCTCTCCCGATGCGGAGCACCAGCTCCGGAAGCGCAGGCTCAGTGGCCATGGCTCACGGGCCCAGCCGCTCTGCGGCATGTGGGATCCTCCCGGACCGGGGCTCGAACCCGTGTCCCCTGCATCGGCAGGCGGACTCTCAACCACTGCGCCACCAGGGAAGCCCTAGAATGACTTTTAAGCCCAGCCGTGGCCTAAATGGTGTGAAAGGGACTACACCCTGGGCATCTCAACACTTCTCTTCAGCCTGAGCTGTCTCCCAGGCCCCTCTCCTTCACACCTGCCCCCGTGGTAAGACTCCAGAACTCTGGGATTCTGATCCTGACCCCAGGGAACCTCACCGACACCCACCTTTGGAAGCTCCACTATTCCCCATCTCCAGCTCCCCCTGGTGGGGTTCAAAGTGACAGTTTGGTGCAAAGACTTGTAGAAACAATAATTATTTACAAATTCATATTTTGTAGACCTTTCCTTAATTGAACACCTGTGACTTTTACAGTCGCTCCCCAGACCCTTTCCTGAGGGGTAGTAGAATATGCAGCGACACAAAAGGACCACGTTTTATTTCTACAGGAAGAAAAAGGATTAACATACATAGTAACTGTGTACGTCAAGAGTAATTTGTAGTCAGAAAATGAAAAGACAAATTCCCCAGAAGCCTGCATTTTATCGACATTGCCACTTTCCCAAAAAGAGAACCTCATAAACAAGTCACTGGATCTGCTTTCAGTGAATTAGGAGTTCCCACATTTGTATTCCTCAATCTTTGAGAAAAAGTATCAGATGAAACTGACTCACCCCTTTTTGTGTAAAATAGTGACTAACTGAACTCACATCGCCACGCCCTCACCCATCTGCTCAATGTCAAACAGTAAGTAGTCAGTTCCCTTGAAGGAGCCTTATCCTTCTATTTTGGTATTTCTACCACAAGAATTGAAATTTTCAAGCAGAAAAAAGTTTAATTACAAATAAGTGAGTGGCAGCCCAAGTGAAGCCCTTTCACTGTGATTTCCAATTTTCTGTTCAATCCACGCTGCAGAGATACCAGGAAAACCACCATTTTGTTTCCTAAATTTTATTTAAGAATTCATACAAAATACTCCAGATAACTGAGTTTCAATCCTCATCTTCCTCCTCTTCTTCATCTTGATTAATCTGGAAGTAACGTAATTCGTAACTTTCTTTGCTGTTAGCAACTACGCGTAACCAATCACGGAGATTATTCTTCTTCAAATATTTTTTTGTGAGATATTTCAAATACCTTTCGGAAAAAGGCACCTCGGAAGTTACAGTGATCTTGCTTTTGCTTCTTTCAGTTGTTACAACACCTCCTCCGAGATTCCCAGCTTTTCCATTCACTTTGATTCTTTCCTTAAGAAACTGCTCAAAATTGGCAGCATCCATGATTCCATCTTCTACAGGATGGGTAGAATCAAGAGTAAACTTCAGGACCTGCTTCTTTTTTTTGCCCCCCTTCACCACAAGCTTTTTCACTGGTGCCATTGCCGCCCTTTGGTTTAAATTTGATTATTTTATTAGCTAAGAAATTGCAAGTTATTCAGAGAATGATTAAAAACCACCATCTGCCTTCTGATCTACAATGGATGAGTAAAAAGACTTCAAGTCCAAATTTATGAATCTACTATCAAAGTGTTCTTATCATGAGTCCCCTTCGGATCTTCTGTTATTTGCATCTTGAATTTGGATATTAGCTCTGCCACTTACTAGCTATTTAACTTTTCCTTACCTATAAATCACAGATAATAATAGAACATAGAACTAGAATGCAGGTTTCCTGACAAATGGTGCAGTTTTAATTCTGTTCATCTTCTTTTATGTTACAAGACAAACAGAGAAAATAAAAGAGCTATCTGACTAATCTAGCATTTTAATGGCAGTATTAACCTAAATAGAAAATCTTACTGTACCATCAGTCTGATCTTCTAAAAACTTAAAGGCAGTCACAAAAATTATAATAGTAACCTGCATATTTGACTCAATAATGACAAATTTATCACTTTGTCCATGAGTTGATTTCTTATGGACACTTACAAGAAAAAAGTCTAGTATACTTTTAACCCTATGTATTTTAATTTTTTCATACATTTAAAATTTCTTACTTTGGTATGTAATATTCATCCCTTCCACAATTTTCCATTTTTACCTTAGTAATAGGGAAGAAATATGAAAAATTATAAAGGACGAGAACAAAAAGGGAAATGAAAGACACCAGAAGCTTTTGAGTCAATTATGGATAAGGAAAAAACTAGAGGTCGTTTATAAATAAATATTTGTTGATTATACAATTTTGAAATATCTTAATGTGAAATGTGGTATTTCTTAATGTGAAATTTTTTATTTTTACTGTTAACTCCAATTGGTCAACAATGAGTATATTTAGCATTATCAAGAGCAGTGAATGGCCACAGAAAACAAATTTACGGTTACCAAAGGGGAAAGAAGGGGGGAGGGATAAATGAGCAGATTGGGATTAGCAGATACAAACTACTACACATAAAATAGATAAAAAACAAGGTCCTACTGTTTAGCACAGGGAACTATATTCAATAACTTGTAATAAACCATAATGGAAATAACATGAAAAAGAGTATATATGTATAACAATGACTTTTCTGTACACCAGAAACTAACACAACATTGTAAATCAACTATACCTCAATTAAAAAAAAAATAAAGCAGTCAGTGGCATGACCTGACTACATTTGGAGTCAGAAAATTCCATTTACTACCTGTGGGTTTTTGGCTGGGTTATTTGACCTCCCTAAGTCTGTCTTCCATGTGCACATCAGGGGTATTGATACCACCCTACCAACGAGCTGGGAGGACCAAATGAGACAAGTTACACAATACACTTGGCACAGACACTCGCTCAATCAACATGAGCTCCCTTCCTCTTCCCCTAATGCCAGCTGGCTGGCAGACCACATTACACAAAAAAGGAAGCTATGTTCTCCTTTTTCCAGACAGCTGGTAATCCAGACATCACAGGCCTTTTACAAACAATGTTATGTTGACTTATTTTTGCCACAGCTGATGTGTATATAACGTGCTCGCCAGTTCTCCTCATGGGTTGAATTCATGACCATGGAATAATTGACTTTTCTTTATTGCTTCTCATTTTATGGGACCCGATGGAGGTAAAGTGGCAGTTTCATTATGTTTTGTACATTTCAAAGACCAGGAGGACTTCTTCATTGTCTTGTAATAATCACAACAAAAACGTTTTACATTGTTTACCATAGTCCTCTGATGTATCTAATGTTAATCCTTCCCATTTGTGGATGCAGCCAGTGAGAAAAACAGGTTAAGTAACTTGCCTAGCGTCACCTGGGTAACAGGGACAGAGTCAGGATTTGAATCGAGAGGTCCTGACTCCACAGCCTACACTCTAAACTCATAGAAATTAAAGAGAGCTTGAAGCACACATAGAGTGAACACAGGCCTTAAACTCCCATCTATTTTCCATTGCACTCAACTGTGGGGTCAGGGTTGGGGGACAGAACACATCACAGAATACCTGAATGATGTTAATTATGCATTTATTGCAAAAGAGAAACTCTGAAATTCCTCTTGAGGGGTACATATGCATCTCCTCTTAATCACTCAACTACAGTACCTATGGGACATACGTTCAACAGGTAACACATTTTTTATTATACCTAAAATATTCAGTACTTTCAGAGACATATTCCTGCTCTCTCTGGTCTCTTTTACCTATGCGGAAAGGCCACATAAACAGACTTGGTGTAAATGCTTAGAATAGTGCCTGGTACACAGTGAGAATATATGTTATTATTATTATTTACAATCCAGAGGCTGCATAGCATAGTGTTTAAGAGCCCAGATTTGGGATCCAGACTGCCTGCCAGTTCTGATTCCAAATGCACTCTTTACTAGCCAAGACCTTGGAGAAGTCATTATTTAACCTCTTTAGTTTCCTCATCTATGAAATGAGAATAATAGAACTTATCTTATTGGGTAACAATAAGAATTACCTGGAATAGTTTCTGGCTTATAGAAGCCCCATACAGGTATTACATTTTACTATTGTTATCATCATTAATTGTATTTTACTATAGCAATAGTTTTTTTTTGTTGTTGTTCATTTTTGTTTGTTTTGATTAGAATTTTTTTCTTCAAATGAAACTGGACACAAAAGTCCAGTATACATACAGCAGATTTTATATTGTATGGCAATATACATAAAGCCAACATTGGTTAAATGGTGTTGAGAATTTCTTCCTCTGGCCTCACCCTAGCACACCTATGTATAAAACACATTCAGGGAACATATTTCATTCAGCACTGTTAAACAGGCCTAGGCACCAGCAGGATGCTCCTTGGCAGGCTATAAAATTGAAGTGAGGAGGGTTGATTAAGCAAGAACTTAAGAGCTCCTGGCCTCTTTTGGTCTCAAGGCCAATTGAGTTTGGACCCAGACTCTGCTATTTGAGAGTTGGGGAAGTAATTCAATCCCTCTAACACTCAGTTGTTTCCTTTGCTGTGAGATGGAAATGACACTATGACCACTTCATGGGGTTGTATTTGGATAAATAAAAGTCTAGTGTAATTATTTTTATCATCTCAATGACGCACAAGCCCCAAATTATTGGCGTTCAAAGAATCTAAAGAGAGAAGTCTTCCATCACTACTTTCTCCTTGAAAAACTTGTCTTGAAAAATGTGAAATTATGTGAAATGATTGTTAAAGATAAAAATAACATCCTCTACTTTTATACCCATCTGGGAGAAATAGGAAACTTTGTAATGCAGTATATTTGTTTAAAATAGGACGCATCATTAGTTGAGTTCAGAGTTTAAAAATCTACCCATACTTCCTATTTTAGTAAATAACACAATTTGGATGTGTCAAAATTTGTACCGAAAAGCACACAGGCATGCATTTTGAAATCTACAAATTTTAACCAAATTTATACCAATGTTGAAAAACATGTGTACTTATTTCAACAGAGCTTAAAATGATAGTTTTTGAATATTTAAAATTGTTTCCCATTCATATTAACCAAACATCAGTTGTCTTAAAGCTGACATGAAATTGAATAGAAAGTTTTGCAATACATTTTCTCTCAAGAATATGAAGCAATATGAAGTAAAAAGACATGTGCTAGAATGACTGAATTCACTAGGAAAAAGAAGGGAATTGCAAGATCCCTTCTTCCTGTCATGGAAGATTTGATTTGAAAATCAAATTTGATTTGAAAATGATTTGAAAATCATTTTCGTAACATTTTGTAAGTTGAAGAGAAAGTTCCTCTTCACACATTTCATATGACTTTCAATCACTAGCCTTGAGATATAAACTTGAATTAGAATAGAATAATGAATGAAAGATTTCTTGCCTGACAATTTGACCTGAAAGTCTGCCCAATAAGTAAACAAAATATAAAAATAAAAAGAGACTGAGGAAAAGTATCAGTGTGGCCAATACAAACAAAGAGCTGCAACCTAAGTGTCCATCACTGGATGAATGGATAAAGAAGATGTGGCACATATATACAGTGGAATATTACTCAGCCATAAAAAGAAATGAAATTGAGATATTTGTAGTGAGCTGGATGGACTGAGTGAAGTAAGTCAGAAAGAGAAAAACAAATAACGTATGCTAACACATATATATGGAATCTAAGAAAAAAAAAAAGGTCATGAAGAACCTAGGGGTAAGACGGGAATAAAGACACAGACCTACTAGAAAATGGACTTGAGGATATGGGAATATAAAGCAGAAACTAACACACCATTTTAAAGCAATTATACTCCAATAAAGATGTTAAAAAAAAAAGTTGTGCCAAGTTATATAGCTCCATCCTATTTGATGTTCAGTGACTCTTTTCACACTGTTAAAAAGTAAAAATAAAAAAAAAAACCGCAAAGGATCCGCCCTCTCTCCTAGAAGCTGTATTAATAGAGACTCAACCTAACCCATTTCAAGAGTAAGGATTTATGAGTTGTAGGAGACTACAGTGTACTTTGTTTCTCTTTTTTTCAATTACTAGAAACATCACTTGTGGGAGAAGTTTCCTCTTTTCTCTGGTCTTTGACCACAAATTATCTGCTAAAAATGTGCAAATATGTAGACATTCAAATGAATTGATAGAGACTATTTTTACTTCTACAGCCACAGTGTCAGGAGAATGTTTTCATCAAGAAACACTGTAAATTTTTAATAGACAGACTCTACTGAACATACAGGAATATGCTCTACTGAATGAAGATATTCTACTGAACAATCATTCTAGATAACATTTGAAAACTAGTAACAGGTAAGTCTAAAATGGAACTTTGGTAAATAAAACAAAACAACATCCTCTGGGATTCTCTATAGATGTTAAGGTAGCTACTTTAATGTCTTCATTTAGAACATCTTTGTAACATTTGAGAGACCAAATCCAAAAAAAGACGAGACTAAAATCAAATAAGGCACCTAAAATGATCAACAGTTTCATGTTGGATAAATTGATACATGTTGTCTAATTACATAATTAATGTGTCTCTCCGTCTACTTCTACCCTTAATTTATGGGACTTTGTAATATGGATAATCTTTTGATCAAGTGACATGATGGCTTTAAGACTGCTAAGGGCCATTACCAACAAGCTGTGTCTCAATACAAAATCAAATTAATACCTGAACTTTCATTTATAGAGGCTGTATTTCAATAATATTGGTCCATCACAGGTAGGATGTTTATCTCTTAAAAATTTCACACTTTATGGGCTTCTTTTCAATTTGCAAAGCCAAAGTCATAGCCATCAGGTACAATCCTGCTAAATATTCAAAGCCTTGTATACACAACAGTTATGAATGAGAAACAAATCATATGATATATAATACAGGATGAGTCATGGCACCTGTGGAGCAGGACAGGCCAATTACAATGCTTTGTACACGGGGCCACGCTGTTTATCACACCTTGCATAACTGCTGGGCCCAGTGTCCACTCTGAAGCTTATCTTTTCTTCATGGCTTTCAATTACACAAGCTCACTGCTTAAATGCAAGACTTAAAATGCAATTCAGGAAAAAGTGATTCTCATCTCCCTTAAGTAATTCTGAACTTGGCCCTAGTTTTCTTTTTTTATCAAAGTTTACTTAAGTTTATTCTGTCGTGTGGTTTTGTTTTGTTTTGTTCTATTTTCTCCAGCCAGATACAGGTCACTGAGTTTTTCTTTTTTTTTTTTTTTGGGGTACGCGGGCCTCTCACTGCTGTGGCCTCTCCCATTGCGGAGCACAGGCTCCAGACGCACAGGCTCAGCGGCCATGGCTCACGGGTCCAGCCGCTCTGCAGCATGTGGGATCCTCCCGGACCGGGGCACGAACCCGTGTCCCCTGCATCGGCAGGCGGACTCTCAACCACCGCGCCACCAGGGAAGCCCACTGAGTTTCTTAAGAAGGGTACTTTATACCTTCTAAGTTAACTCCAGTTAAAATTAGCATTTATTTTGCATCTACTTGGTCAACAGAGTGAAATTATTTTTTTCTCAAAAATGTTGGAATTATAATCAGCCAAGTGCAGGTTTAAGGTTTTATCTGCAGTGATAAAGAAGTTCTATGTGAACATAAACACTGTTATCAGGGATTCAAATTTGAGTAAATAATATTGATAAAAGGTATGGACCACTAGAAAGTCTCTATCCTCTGATATCCAAACTCTAATCAATATAGACACTTTCCTCTTTGAGAAAGTACTTGGAAGCAAGGACTATGCCAAATAATACATTTATAAATTGCTGTTTTTCATATTTAAAGACAATCTGTGCAATTATTTCTACTGAGTCTATCCTGTTTCATTATGATTTCCCAGAGCAATGGGAGTAACTACCATTTTTAGTTCATTGCTATTGTTGTGTTTCCCCTTCCCTCTGGAATTAAGCATGCATCAAACATTTATTAGATGTCATCTAAGGTAATTAGTTGTTCATGAGAATGCCATGGACAATGCCCATGTTGTGGCAACTGACCTATGCTTTTTATTAGAACTACATATGGACCAGAACAACAGCAATAAATAAAAGTGAGGAACTCAGTTCAGCCAGAGGCAGAAGCAAGGAGAGGAAAAGCAGAAACATCCAAGGTGCATCCTCCTGTGAATAAAGAAGACAACAGGTACACGGAGACAGCAGGTAAATGGAGGGGGTGTGGAATTAGTGATGGAGGGAGGGTATGAAAAGCATTTTATCTGGTGTATAGCTGAAAGGAAATGTGCCTAAAATAGATCACTTAAGGAAGGACACAATCCCCCCACCCAAAGAGAAGGCACATCTGCAGTAATAATTGTCTGTGCAATAAAAGAGATGTTAAAAACACATTTTAAAGTAGTTATTTTGGCCCACTAATGAGATATTCAGAATAATTACTTTTGTCTCTCTTGAGAGGCAGTATCCACAGTGGTTATGAACATGGGATCTGGCATCAGACCTGGAATTCTGACTCTGACACTAATTGACATGGCCACTTATTTAACCTCTTTCTGCCTCAATTTCCTTATCTGCACAGTTTTCTTCATCTGCACAATTTTCTCATCTGTAATTTATGACATCGTTGTAAGAATTACAAGTGTTTAAGTATGTAAAGCACTTAGGAAAGTGGCTGGCACATAGTAGCAGTACATGTTCACCATTCTTTTTTTTTTTTTGCTGTACGCGGGCCTCTCACTGCTGTGGTCTCTCCCGTTGCGGAGCACAGGCTCCGGATGCGCAGGCTCAGCGGCCATGGCTCACGGGCCCAGCCGCTCCGCGGCATGTGGGATCCTCCTGGACCGGGGCACAAACCCGTGTCCTCTGCATCGGCAGGTGGACTCTCAACCACTGTGCCACCAGGGAAGCCCCACCATTCTTTCTTGACATTTTTCAAATCCAATAAAGAATGCTAACAGAAAAGATGATCAAGACAATTAAATGATGTCACTAGCACATTCTTGAAGTATGGTTTTACTACTTAATATCTAGATAAAGCTAACAGATTCAAAACACTAACACTTATCTAGGGACCTAAGCCA
Organism: Physeter macrocephalus; assembly: GCF_002837175.3. Lineage (NCBI taxonomy): Eukaryota > Metazoa > Chordata > Mammalia > Artiodactyla > Physeteridae > Physeter > Physeter macrocephalus. The sequence goes on from NC_041220.1 coordinate 61,176,212, forward strand.
AGTACATATCTCAAGAGAAGATGGTACAAATGTTATCAAGAGTTGTCTAATTTCCAGTTACAAAGGTTGATCCCCATGTAGGGAAATTTACCAGCAATATTATCCCCAGCATGGCAGTTTCAATGGAATCAGAATATGGTTCATGTTGCATACTTGCTGACATCCTGGATTTTAGGGGAGCAGATTCCTCCTGCGTATATTTTAATCCTGCGGACAATCATATTTCACTTAAAGTCCCCAACTCCATGAGAACCGTGCCCTCAGAGTTCATCTCAGGAAGCTGTATTTGTTCCCCTGCTGTTATAAGCATTTGCCTAAGTTGACTCCAGGACAAGTTTAATTATGCCTCTTTTATTTTCAAGTTTTATGTTTCTATTTGTCTTCATGTAACATAGACACAACTTCTGGGTGAATTACATTTTTAGAGGAGCACAAAGACTATAGGACAGAAAAGGCAGAAGTAAAGTGAGCAAGAGCTCACATGCTTTTAATCACTTAGACGACGGTGTTATAAACTCAAGTGCCTTTTCCGCTATACTAGGGGACATTTTTTTCCCTCAATGGACCTTATTTCAGGATTAAGTTCTATGACTCAGCTAGCTGAGTCAACTTAAATTGTAGACCAGGTTGGCAGAAAAGAAGCAATTTACACCAGCAAAGTAAGTGTCGGAGAAATAATTTGAGCGTTCTCTCTATATGATGATCTTCTGAGTTCACTCCCAAGGGATAATCTACAGTAAAGGAAATTAATGATAATTGAAACTTAACTCCTAAAATTATTTCCAGAGATCAATATTCCCTTTATAGATAACTGTGCCATAGCTGTGCTGGAATAATGGCCTATATTTGCTAAGTGCACATATCAATGAGGCCTCTGCGCGTAAACACTGTTCGTTTTTATTCTCCTTCTTGGCATTTGAGAATGGGGCTTTTATTCTATGAGCTAGAATAGCTCTTCTCAAACCTTAATGTATAAATGAAACATCTGGGAATCTAGGTAACTATGCAGATTCTGATTCCATAGGCCTAGGACAGGGCTGGATGATCTGCATTCCTAACCAGCTCTGAGGTGATACTCTGAGGTGATACTCTGAGGTGATATCTGAGGTGATACTGATGATCCACTGACCACACTTTGAATAGTGTGAAGGTAATAAGACAGCCAGTCCTATACTCTGAATTTTCCTTATCAGCACCTTACTTGATCCAACGTTATGGGTTGAATCGTGTCCCCCCCCCGCCCGCCAAAAGATATGATGAAGTTCTAACCTCCTGTACCTCACAATGTAAACTGATTTGGAAATAGAAAGGGGTCTTTACAGAGATAATTAAGTTAAAGTCAATAGGGTAGGCCATAATCTAATATGACTCGTAATCCTTATAAAAAGGGGAAATTTGGACACAGAGACAAACATTCATTCACAGAAGGAAGATGATGTAAAGACACAGAGAGAAGATGGCTATGTACAAGCTAAGGAGAGAGGCCTGGAACAAATCCGTTCCCAGGCCTTCAAAGGGAGCATAGACCTGCCAACACCTTGATTTTAGACTTCTGGCCTCCAGAATTGTGAGACAGTACATTTCTGTGGTTTAAGCCATCCAGGTTTTCGAATTTTGTTACAGCAGCCTTAGAAAAGAAATACAGATATAGTATTAACAACTCTTCCCTGACACCTCTTCTTTCTTCTCCTCTCTGACATATAGGAACATTTCAGTGCACCACTAAACTTAGTACAATGTGAAGAATGTGAGGGCGACATTCCACACACAGATAAGGTAACACAAAGGGGTAGGTCATGTTTCTCAGGTTTGCCTAAGACAAGAGCTTGGATTGGTCCTACAGTCATTGCAGGTGTTAATCATGAAACAGGTTAAATCTACTGTCGATTTAGTTGTTAGTTGTTGTTCTGTTGTTAGTTCCCCTTAGGAATCAACAAACTTGACGCTTAACACTCAAAGGACATATGCGCAGATTTTTGCGAATCTCTATATTCCCAAATGCTTCTATAGCATATAATTTCCTTCAGAAAATGAAAACTTGGAGTGGCCCCTTAATAATCCTATAAACATAGACCTAAAATAAATTATAAAGGCATTAAAACAATTTCACAAATCACTTTTTTGTTGTTGTTGCTGTTGCTTTATAGCACATTTGGCGGACTCATTTTGACATAGATCATCAGTACTGCCAAATTTGAATTTCATAATTTTTTCAAAACTGCTTTTGTCTATGAATTCCCATTTATTTCTACCTCTTCACATCCTTTGTGCTTCATTAGAAGTCCTACAAATAGCTTTTCTTTTTGTTGTTTTGGGGTTTTTTTTGCGGTACGCAGGCCTCTCACTGTTGTGGCCTCTCCCGTTGCGGAGCACAGGCTCCGGACGCGCAGGCTCAGCGGCCATGGCTCACGGGCCCAGCCGCTCCGCGGCATGTGGGATCCTCCCGGACCGGGGCACGAACCCGTGTCCCCTGCATCGTCAGGCAGACTCTCAACCACTGCACCACCAGGGAAGCCCTGTGGGCGCAAACCCGTGTCCCCTGCATCGACAGGCGGACTCTCAACCACTGCACCACCAGGGAAGCCCCATCCTATTTTTTATACTCTCCATGGGGGTGGTACCACTCCCTGGAGGGATGTTTGGAAAAGCGTAGGAGTGTTTGAGTTTTCACAATAAATGAATGGATTTATTGGCATTTAATGGGCAAGGCATTGGGAAACTAAATAAAGCAAAGCAAGAGATGATAAATCTTTGCCTCTCACCAAATGCCAACAGCTCCTCTATGTTGAGGGCCTCCTCCCATTTTGACATTTCTTTAAGATTAATGGTCTTTCCAGTTTAGGCTCTGGGTTCACCTCTTGACTTCTACCAGAAACCATGCTGACTTCATATGTGTCTCTCTCTCTCTCTCTCTCTCTCTCTCTCTCTCTGATTTAACAAGTGTGTCATTCCCTTTGTGTGTTCAAAGATTGCTGGTTTCGTTTCTCACTGCCTCCACTTTATGGACTGTGATAAAGAACATACCATGTAATTAACATATCTGTTCTTCTTGATTTGTTGTTTTATTTTTTTATTATTGTAGATAAATCTAACACAGTGTACTTCAGATAGGACATCCTGGAGATTCTTTTGTACAACCATCCAGTGGTTATGGTCTCACTCCTTCCTTTTCTTTATTCATTCTTCAAACATAAATAAGCACCTGCTATAAGATATGGTGTTAAGCCTCATGGAAGGAGGGTACATACAATGATGATCAGATCTCTCTTCTGGGATAGTCAGATTTACCTTCTTTCCTTTCTCATTATTTTTTTCCTTCTTTTCCCTGATAACTTTTCCCAACTTTGAGCTTTTGCCAGATCTAGAAAAAACTCACTCCTCCACAAAATTGTGACAATTCTATTTGCTAAACAACCTCCCTACACATCTATGTTGATTAGCTTTTTGATTATTTCTTATACTAAAAACAAGTTCACATACATATTTTATCATTTTAAACTTAATATTTGTGATTTATGCTAATATTAGAGATTTACAAACTGAAGGTTAAATAACTTTTGCACAAACAACTTGTTCATGGATTTTAAAACAGGTCTAGCTGATCCTAGTGCCTGAGTTCTTAATGAATATAAAATATTCCTGATAATTAAAATCACCTTCCTGTGACTGCCAGTGAACTTTATATGCCCTACTTTTAAAACTTAGCATAGATACAGTTGGCCTTCATTCTCAGTGCCATGATTAAATTCATCACGACTGTTTTAGAAACGTGGTTATACCTTCCAAGTTTCCATTGAAAATAAACCAAAAAAAAGTTTTAAAACTTTTCTGGGTTTCTTAGCTAATACAAATCCACAAAGTAGAAGTTCCAAATATAACTAGGTAGTCCTCTGTTATTTTTCAATGCCTGCAGGCTTTTAAAGTGCTGTGAATGTGCCTTAATCTGTTGCTAGGAACACTGCACATTGCTCCAAACAGCCTGCCAGTCTGAGAAATCTAGCGTGAATGACATAAGTGTTTCTTTCATCCAGGTCAGAGGATGGCGTGCAGCAGTATGGGAGGTGATGGGAGGGGAGGAATTCAGGATAAAGAAATTAACTAGAGGAAAAGGAAGTGACAAAGAAGAAAGAATCCACAGACCCTAAAGGAAAAGCTTTCCAACTGAAGCTCTCCTGCTCCCCACCAAGCAGACATCCCTTGAGAGCTTTTGGAATTGGTTCAGTCTAGTCTGACAACAACTCAGAAGGGCCAGGGCACAGCTGAGAGTGTCTCATTCCCTTGTCACACCAATGGAAATCACAGATCTGAAACCTGCAGACACCAGAGACAGTGAGGCCACTTTGAAACCTCAATCACGTTTCAGATTTGGGAATCAGGAGAGTTAAGAGCAAGAAATCAGTCTATAATTTTTTTCCCGATACTTGTCTGGCCCCAGGATAAAATATAAAGCATCAGCTTTAGAATTAAAAAAGAAATTAGTGATTTACATTTATACCTTCTTTGCTTTCCTTCATCTCAGAAGCTTTGGTGCCTGAAAAGCATAGAGAACGATGGGGCAGATGGTGCAGAGGAAGGATCACTTTTGACACCTCCCTTCTGCTATAACTGCAGCAATTACCACAAAGCCTAGGCACCTCTCAAGCAGCAGGACGCCATTTCTACCCCTGTTTTTGGCTGCTTACTGACACGGTGGATGAAGCATCTCCTCTGTTCAAGTCAGTACACCAAAGCTTTCTTCTAGCATGCATGTAGCTTTATATTTTACATCTAAATCTTTGACTCCTCTAGAATTTATTTGGGTGTAAAGGATAAACCTTTTTTTTTTTTTTCCCAAATGGCTATCTAAATGTACCAATGCCTGTTGTCCACTCAATCATCCTTCCCCCACTATTTTGAAGTCCCACATTTATTACACAATAAATTCCTGTGGGAAATTCCAGTAACTGGAATGGGGAAACTAAACATGGACAGTAAGAAAATTCCATTTCCACTGAAACACCATATGCATGATTTCTCCTTTCCTTAATGTTTAAAAATGAAAAGGAGAAATATTACAAGGGAAAGATGCCACATTTCTAAGGTGCCGCTTTCCTTGATTACAGGTTATTTGTAGCACATGTTGATCTATTCTAATTTGATAACTTAATTATCCTATTCATCTGCTAAATGTTCTTTGATCCCTCTGTGCCTTGCTGCTGACTCAAGGAGTAGGACATTATGAAGGCCAGTTTTGCCAGTTCGGCTGAAACTGAATTGTTACTCAATTTATATATGTTCCTTGCCACATTTTATGTTTGCTTATAAGGGCATGTCTGGTTATGGCTATTTTTAAGTGGCAGGAGATTTAGCTTTTGTTTGAGCAAAATAATCAACATATTTTACTCTTCTGAATTTCCTTATTCTGAAAATCATATTGAAAACAGTGTAAAAGGCTCTTAGGGAATCTGAAGAAAATTCTGCCAACGAGTTCAGGTGACTTAATCATTTATTCATTCATTTAACAATTATTTATTAACTTTTGTGTGTCAGAAGATGATTCCAACCAAAGGTGGATGGTGAATGTACAAAGTTAAAATTTCTTTAATAATTCTAGTCTAATTAAGGATTCTATCAGAACCCTAATGTGGACACATTTATTGTTAGACTCTAAATCAAATAATATATAGCTGTGTAGGACAAGTAAAATATACCTAGTTATTCAGTAGAAAGGATTCAGTTATTTTCAACCCTTTTGCTGTTTTAAAGTATTGAATTTAAAAAACAAAAACAAATGAAAAAAACCTTTCTGGAGTTTGCTGGCAGAGGTCCCAGAATTGATGGAGAGGTACATTTCATGTCAAGAGATTGTTGTTCATAGTGGACTAACCATGTGAACACCAAATTTGGCAAAATGATACTAAGTAATCTGTCTATTCCTGTTTGGGTGTGTTAGTTTGTATTAGTCATGCCTTTTAATTTTCTGTATTTCTAATGCTTTGGCATCTGGGCTTTGCTGACCCTGCAGAGAGTGCGCCTTCCAGGGCTAGCCAATTCCTAGAGATAGGAAAGACTAACCCTGAGCATGCCTTTCTTATGCAAATAAACCAATTCTGAGCCCAAACCCCAACCAGATCCTTTATCTGGCTCTCACAAGGCTCTCACATCCTGGGTCACTATCCATCTGCCCTAAACACCTCAGGGCTGGCCAGGTACCCAGACAACTAGAGTCAGTCTCTATGCCCCAGAGCCTGCTGAAATTATTCGAACTAGCCAGTCCAAAACGTACGTACCCTACTTTGCCTGTTCTTTCCCAAGGAAACCACAATAAAGCCTCTTGCCCATGTTTCCCCCTTTCTCTCTCTGCCTCCTGACCAACCCAGGTGCTTCTCTATGTGGTCCTTCAAGGCATGATGTGTCCCTCCTTTTGAAACTGAGGAGCAAACTATCTTTTCAATGGCAATCATCTCCTGATCTGTTGCTCCCACTATACCTAAATAATAATAAAACCTACATTTTAAAGCAGAGTTCTTAGCTTATAAAGAAAAGGAGATACTTCTTTGTAGCTACAGAATAATTCCTTTTAACACATTGATGTGTTCTGATAAGAGTTATCAGTCAAGTGAAACCCCATGCGATAAGAGGACAGGAGTGAAAGAAGGGAAAGCCTCCAGTGTGTTTTATACTTTATCATAACAATATTCAAAAACAGGCTGATCTTGAAAATATTCTATCAGAAAAGAGCACATAGAAGTGTTTTTATTGATTTCGATATGTTGGATTAAATTCTTGAACGATCCCTTAAGATCTAATATGCCTGTAACAGGAAACTTTGTCATAATTTTCTGTGGATGGCTTCTTGGTCATTAGAAATATTTGGAAGTTGTAATTACATTCTCTTGAAGTGATTGCTCGAATTATACATTGATGAAAATTGTTTGGCTATTAAAATGTAAAGCGTTTAATTGGCTATTAGTATTTCTTGAAAATTATTTGTTTTGTGTGGTAGAGGATGGCTGTTAGAGGGAACTAGATTGACACTGGCATCAGGTTTGAAGCCTGCCCTAGTAAAAATAATTTAAAAGTTTAAAAACCAGAACTTGTATTGGTTGTAAAAATATGTAGAATATGGAGATGCACTTCCTTGGAGGTCTGTCACAATCTGGGCGCAACTTCTAGCAACCAGACTCTACCCATCCTGTTTCCTTAGAAGACACACTGGATTCAAGACAAATGAGGCCAGCCTCTTGAGTAGACTTGTAGAAAATGTTTTTCATCTCTGTCTCCAGAGAAGAATTGCCTGCTGCCACCAGCTCCTACTCCAGCTGCCAAATTCTTGCAGCCCAGTGGTCCACTAAGGAGCCCAGAGATTGTCTGGACACTCTGTAGCCTCAGAGGGACATCTACCAGAAAAAAACAGTCATATCATACAAACTGCCTTCCATGTTTCTTGTCCACAAACCATCCAGGCCTACTTTAGGGAATTTGGAAGTAATAGTTAAAAGTTGTGTGAATATTCAGGACTTCACCTGAATCTGCATTACTTCAGGAGGAGTCATTAGGCAAAACAGAACTTCATTACCTTAATGCTAAGGTAAAAAGACATAAAAACTACGGATACCACTTTAAGCCAAACCCATACACTACAAATCATATTTAATCTCAATTTACCAAAAGTCTTCGTGAAAGTGTAACTATGTTGCTGTATGCAAACATTTCTTGATAAAGGTTTCCAAGCCTAGTAACAGACTAGATGGATAAGAGAGAATGAATAGCAGAAATGCTGGGCAAGATAGACGCAGTCATTGCCTTCCTGGTAGCCGTTTATCAATCCATTCTTTCCCACTAATCTCACACCATTTCCTGCTCACAGAGTGGGCAGTGATCTCTTGATCTCAGGGGAGGTGGGTCTTCCCCTAGCACCAGGAGATAAATCATAATTGCTTTCGTACCCAAGAAGAAGAGATTGAGGGTAGGTCAAAAGAAAGCAGGTTCAGTAAATTAAGGATTGAGCAAGTTTAAAGTCTAGAGTAAAGTATAAAGCTGAAAGAAGAGAGGGAGCGAGAACACAATGTGCCTAAGAAATTTAAGCTTTTTAAAAAATAAGAGATACTTATCAAATATATAAATGAAGCCTAATCATTTCCTTTAACTAGGAGCCCTTAATTGCATAGAAGTAAATGTGTTTGCACATACTGGCCTGTGCTTTGAGGTCAGTAACTATAATCTCTAAACCCTTTTAAACCTCTTTGTATGCCACAGTAAGCTAGTTATCTAAAGAATAAATGAGGGCACCATTCAAGACTTTTCTTGGCTGTTACACTGATTGTGGTTCATCAAAGTTTCTAGTCTTTCTGCATGGAAGGTGACCATGGGTACAGATGGACACACCACATTTGAACACATTGGACTGCACTCATCATAGAGACAGGGATACTCTTGTGTTTATAAAACACTGATAAGAGGCCCTCCACCACCTCTTTTCAGTCCTGGTGATAAAGTCATGTTACACCCTTTTAAAGAAGCAGCCAAATTTTAGATCAAGGCAGCAGAAAAGCCAAGGTACTATAGGTTCCTATATGGAAAGGCCAACCAATCATGAATTCTTTGTACACCTCAAGTTCCATATCTGTCGAACAAAACTATTTCTATTCTAAACTCACATAGAAAGCCTCACAATGTTAGAGTCAAGTGTTTTCTGCTCACCGTTCCACAGTGCTGTAACATAGTCTGAAAGCAAGAAACCATGAAGAGTGTATCCAAGGACCTTAGCAGCCCAAGTGTATGTAGCAACAGTTGACATTCTACTTTAGAGGATTAGACTCTTTCTATACTGACATAATTCAAAAGTGGGACAAATAGTTTTCATATTGTATGTTACTTGTTAAGTGTGAATAATTTTAATGTCCATTGCATTTTAATACATCTTATGTTACTTTACTAGTTTTCAAAGTCTACCCAAATGAAGGCCAATTTTAAATAAAAATTTAAAATTTATATTAAAAAAATTCTAATTTATCAGTCTAGGCAACAGAACTCAAGACAAATAAGTACATTCCACAGGTTGAAAATATGTTTTATTAAGAATTTTTGCTCTTGGCTTCATTTCTGCAGACTCTGAATTTCCTTAAATATTCTATTGTTCTTTCATTAGACTTAAAAATTTGAGCAGTTGAAGTACTTTTCATATTCCATCCCAATTATTCCTCATTTTAATGTACTGTTTTTCCCCTCCCTGTAAAATTTGACAGCTTTTCAAAATTTTGCTCATCCTATTTTTACAGTACAAAATTCCCACATGTTTTCCTTTTTTAGAGCATGTGTTTCATGAATACAAATCTCTAGTGTATTTATTTAGATATAATAATACACTGTATCTCCTTTATATTTTGCATAGTTCATTAAATAGCTAACATGCAAAACTGGTGCAGTATTAAGGCCTGTCAGCTTAACCAAGAACACATTTTGGATTCCTGTTTTATTCCTAGTAAGCACAGACTCCATGTCCCCACATGCCTTCACAAGCGCACACTGTAGTTGTATTGTCCTTGTGTACACAAAATGCGAAGTTCCAAAATTCAAATATGCTGGTAACAAAAGCTTTAGGAGCTGATCAAATTAATGATAAGTACATCAAAATATAGCAAAGTATTATTTGCTTTTCTTTGGGTCCTCAGTTGTTTTTTTTCTTAACACACACACACACACACACACACACACACACACACACACACCACTGGCCAAGCATAAGTATTCATTTTGACAAGCAAAAACACGGAAAACTCCCACGTTACTTACTTTTATCAACAGATTAGGCCCTAAGGCACTCTGCTCTCTCCAAAGTTTCAACCACTAAAATATGAGTGAAGCAAAGAATACACCACAGCAAGTACTCCAAAAAATAGCAATTCAGATTTATATCTGAAGCTGTTTTTCACATGCTTTCAAATCAGCACTGGAATCCTTTATATGAACAGCTCCATCATTTGGCAGCAGCAATCAATGAAAGAATCCAAGAAAATTGCACCAAACTGATCACATTTCAGTGTAAGAACAGCAGTACATCCAATCTGTTGCCATAATTTGGACACCGTGCAGCACTGAATAATGGATCATGACAAAAAACAAGGGTATAAATAAAACCACACACAGTCTAGGTCCTGAATTTGTGGTGATATAAACACCCCCAAATTATCAAAAACAATCAACACCAATACCTGGCGACTTGTCTCCAAATTAACAAAAAAGCACCCAGCTCTCACCTTGCACAAACACACACTTCAGTGGTCAGTGACAAATGCAGGCTGTACTTGCAGGCTGGGGGAGGGAGCAGCTGCTCCGTCCTGAGCCGCTTAAGGCACAGTCCAGCCTGGCTGGCCCGCTCAGGTCCTACTCTCTGTTGGTTCGCTGCAGTTTCTCCCATGACTCCATCACCCAGGAATGGAAACTGCTGCCCTCGTCCCAGCACTAGCGGGCTCCCGGCTACTGAGCTCAGGTAAAAATGCTGAGTCCCGCAAGGTCACTACAAGGTGAACAGCGGCAAAAGGAGTGAATGGGGAAGAGGAGGGGCCAATCAAGGAAAGACTCTAAACTTCAGACACCTTGCCTTTCACAAGATTCTGAAATCCATAAATCAGAGCTGCAGCAATAGTCAGAGAAGCAGTAAATCTGAGAATCCTCAAATGGCTCGGAGCCAACCTGCTAACCCAGAGGCCCTCTTGAAGCAATAATGTCTCTCTCTCTCTCTCTTTTACTTTCTCTCTCTCTCTCTCTCTCTCTCTCTCTCTCACACACACACACACACACACACACATGCACACACACACACAGACATACACACACGCACAAACAGACTTCAGTGTGGCTATTGTAATTGCTCAGACATCCTTTTCAAGCCAAAAAGTTTCTGAAAACCCTTTTCAGGTAACACCGCTTAGAGAAAGCTCTTAGAAAATTAAAGCATTTGCCAAAATCAAATAATTCTTTTAAGAACAAAATCATTTCTGCTCCATAAACTAATTCATATGAATGAGGTCTTGCTTTTTGGGCACATACTTCAATTATGCAACCCCCCCCATATTAAAAAGACAGTAAAGATGTATTTATTTCAGAGATGACTGGCAAAATCAATTAAGATTTCTCATAAAAATTCCTACCATCTTTTTCAAGATTAGTCTTGACTGACACACATTTTAATTTGGAGAGGTTTCAAGAAGGCCTTTCTTGCCTAAAATATAATCATTCTGCATGTAGATGTTCTAGACGGATACAAACATGTTTATAAATGTTTCCCTGTAAAGTCTCTCTAGGTTTTTATTTCTCATATTTTGGTTTTCCTATCAGAAGTGGAGAAGAAACAATGTTTAAGCTTACCAGAACATTATGAAACATTATTTCTCTTTGTTGTATATTTTTTTCTTACAGGTAAATAATTATGCCCTGAAGTTTAGACTGATTGCATTAACAGGGAATTATTCTTACTCTTTAGCCACCTTCCTTTCCCCTCCTTCTCCAACCATGTAAAATGAGCAACTTATCTAACCTCCTAGGCATCAGTTTTGTAATCTATAAAATGGGTATTTGTTGCCAACATCTGCTTTGGGGTTCCCTCCTGGGTCAGTATGAGGATGAAATGGGACAATGTGTAGGAGCAGATGCTTTGTAAACTATAGAGGGCTGGGAAATATATGTACTTAACTGCATTTTCTGCCCTTCCATTGCCCGAGTTTGGTGCTGGGACTAGTGAATTACTTTCTGTGTTCTCAAGGAGGACTCCTCAGGTTTCATGGGAGAGTGTTTCAAGTGGGCTATAAATAGAGTTCAAGATTTTATTGAACCGCTGTCCTCCTGGTGGCAGATCTTGATGGCAGCGACCACATGGCCAGAGTCAGTTAATTGTGAAAAACACGAGCTCTGTCTGGTCTTTGAGGCAGAACAAGATCAGCTGAAAGCCTGGTAGAAGAAGCTCACGTGCCGGGCTGGTTTCACGGTTCCTGGTGTCCTGGGTGTACTCCTGTGTTGGAGGGGTTGCCCAAGGGGATTAATGAAAAGGAAAGGTTGGGGATGGAATGCCAAGTTCACTGCTGAGTTAACTCAGTAACAAATGCATTAAGGCATTCATGCTAATGTTCCTACCATTATGTATGCATTATTTAGAGATTAGGTTGAGGGAGTGTAAGGAAGGACACCAATGGGGAACAGGAAAGGAACAAAGTATATGAACACCTGTTTTGTGAGACACACAGGGCTGGGGCTTCATGAATGTTATCTCAGTTAATCCTCATAGTAACGCTATGAGGTAGTTGTTATTCCCATTTATCAATGAGAATAATTTGCCTGCACACTGTTACTGGTGAGTGGTGGAGCTGGAATTACAATCAAGGTCTGCATGGCCCAGAGTCCCGTATTTGGAGGAAATCTGTTGATTTATAACTTTCTAAGAAGAAGAAAAGAAAGTTTGGTTTTTAAATAGCAGGGGTAGGGAAGGCAAGAATGCAAATTAGCACAAAACCTTGAGAGTACTTGCTAGGCAAGTTAACTTTTATAAAGAGCCGAGAAATGTTTAGAAAAACAAGTTTTGATATTTTTAACAATGAAGTCATTGTAGCATACAGAGAAAAAATACAATTTTTGTTAATATGTGCCTGTAATTCCTTTTCCTTAATTGTGTCTTGCCTGTCTTTAAGCTGAAGATGTGAATTTAGAGGTCTTTCGGTATAGTAGAATACCACTTTATTTTATTTTTTGAATTTTATTTATTTTTTATACAGCAGGTTCTTACTAGTTACCTATTTTATACGTATTAGTGTATATATGTCAATCCCAATCTCCCAATTCATCCAACCCACCCTTACCCCGCCACTCCCCCTGCTTGGGGTCCATATGTCTGTTCTCTACATCTGTGTCTCAATTTCTGCCCTGCAAACCGGTTCATCTGTATCATTTTAATTTGCTTAAATTAACAGATCCTTAGGAATGCCCACAAGGAAGCAAGGCGATCTCTTACTATTAAATGCAGAAAAGACATTTTTTTCAACTATAGTGTGGAGTACTGTAATGGAGTCATAATTTTCAGTTCCCTGAGTCTGAGGATGTTAATAAAATTCCAGGTCCTTTCTACGAGTTTTATTGGAAAGCTAGAAGCAGAGTTTAAACTGCAGCCCTACATGGTATATGTTTCTGTTCTCCCCTTTTTAAGTGGCATTGCCCTCTAAATGAGAAATCTTGAAATTGTATCTGCAAGCCAGCAGGGCACTTCATACCAAATTCTTCATGTAGGGTAATTGTTCCTGCCTTCAATCTCCCTTTTCCATATTTTTACAATCTTCTCTGAGAATGCCTCTGGCTGATTATACCTTGACTCTGCTTTTAGCACTCCCATCTGCAAAGTGCACCATCCAAAAGCACGTCATAAAACCAGCCTTCTCATCTTCCCCAAATTTAGCCTTAAAAAGAAAACTATAAATTTCAGTCTTGCAGCTAGAATCACTTTGTTTCAGATATTTTCATTAGAGAGAGAACTATAACTGGGCCACTGACTAAATTAGTAATAAGTCAAAATAAATAGCAGAGAAAAAGAATAAAAGCTGGAACTTTAATCACAATTTTTCAAGTTAAATTCCGAATAAAAAACAAAAGCACGAATATCATCCTAAACAGCCAATCAACCCACATAAAAGAAGGTAAGGAGCCTTCAGCTACTGAGCATTCATTTCACTGCTACCTTTGCTTAGAATATGCATTTTGACACTCACTACAATGCCCTTGTTCTATGGCATCATACTTAACTAAAGAGCAAGTTTAAAAAAAAAAAAAGAGTTACTCTATTGGGAAGCCTATGATGACATATGTAACACATAGCAAAGTGAAAAGCTGTTTTTTCTCATTCCCAAACCCATTTTATTTCTGAAGAAAGGATGAAAACACAACCACAGACAGAATTACTATTATTTTTTTACATTTAGAAACTACTGTAGTCATCTTTCAACGAAACAAAAATCTACTGACAAAGCTTTCAATTATCTTTCAAGTCAAAAATAATGATAAAGAAAACATAGTTTTGGGCACTTTCTTCCAATTGTTATACTGTCCCATGAAAGCATTTTGTTTTTCAAACACCTCAGCTAGTGTTTGCCTGAGTGTAATGCCACAGCAGAAAAACAGAAGAACATATTGCATCCTCCCTTTCTTTGTCTCAGAAACTTCATTTTGAGATCCTGATTTCAAATCATGTATTGAAAAGAAATTTGTATTAAAGTTTAATTGTATGAGGAAAGCATTTTGAAGCATGGGCCAATATTTGCAATGGGTGAAGAAAGGAAATAAGATGTTCTGGTTTTCTATTTTGTTCTTGCTCCCTTGCCCAATGACGATATCTTCCTGATGTGTCCTAGTGGCAGTGTTTAACTTTACACACATATGGGTCTGGCCTGAAAACCTTAGAATCTTTCCATTTAGGGTGGAACCAGGCTCACAGATGTGTAGGATGGAGTTGTTTCTGGTTTTTAATATAATGAGAAAAAAATATTTTTCTAACACATTTTTCCCTGCTGCTCCCTTCGATTTACTTCTTTTTCTTAGGCCTTAGAAAGAACTCCACATGATAATAACTATTAGCCACGGAGAGCAAATACTGTTAAAATATTGAAGGTCATTTAGGGAAAAATGTAAAGTAATCTGAAATGTGTAAGCTTTTAGCATTTCAATCATTTTGTGTGGATGCTGAAAGATATGTATGTTAAGTCTCTTAATCTGTATACAGTCAAACACATGAAATCGAACACTTCCTGAGCAATAAAAATTTACTGTATTTTTAAACATAATTTTGTTTTGTACTGAATGGTAATTTTCTTCCCTGGAGGCAAAAAGATGTTGTTATTAATGCCTTTCTTACTCTATGATGTGAAAAACCATTGTCCTGACTTTACTGAAAGCTTTCTTAAACACATTCAAGTGGATTTAGAGAAAAAAAAAATACTTAGGAGTATGAATAAAGAGGGAAACATTCTGAAGATTATCCTTTTGTGAACACAGAGAAAAGAATTTCTGGGCATTTAAAGTCACTTTAAAATGTACCATCAGGATCATTGGAAGTATTTGGAATTTTCGTAAAAAATACAGTCTTGCAGTATAATTGTCACCCCCTTACAGTGTGACAGGACATTATAGTCAGGTGGTCTGAGGAAGAGCTTTCAGCCACCTGGCAGCCTGGGCTGGTGATTACAGCCTCAGCTGCTGTTCCACCACAGTCCTTCAATAAGGGCTCCTCTTGGAAGCCTGGGACCCTCTGGAACATGGGCGCTCGTGTTTTCCACCAGTGGGTCCTTGACGGTAAAACCTTCAAAATATCAGTGTCAATGCTTCTTAATGTATCTTAAGTAAATTAAGAAACATTAATATGCCATGGTACAATAATGACTGAAATTCAGAACACTAGGTTAGAATTTTTAAGATATTACTTTCTGATACATTTATAGAGTAAAGCATATTAGAAAATAGTGTGTGCAAAGTTATCTGAATTTGTAACAAATATTTAATATTATAGAAAATCTGAAAAATATGCATTACTATTTAATAGTTTTTATCTCTTGGTATCATAAAAATTTTATTTTTATCTTTTTTCTATTTTCTAAATATTCTGCAATGGCCATTACTACCATGTAGTAAAAAGAAAGAAAAAGAAAGAAAGGAAGAAGGAAAAAAGAAAAGAAAAGAAACCAGTAACTCTAGTTCATAATGTTTGGGAATCATTTTTGAAAAAAACATTTCAAAACTAACTCCCCCATGCTTATAATCTCTGCAAGTGGAAACATTCAGTCTTTAGAGCTGTTATTACCATTTCTCTCACCATCTGCATTAAAAATCTTCATGGGTACAGATAAAAAAAGTAGATGCTGCACTACTATAATATATGGAAAATATAGAGTTGTTGGTTTCACCAGTTTTTAGAATAGAAAAAAGGGAGATAGGGAAAATGCCAGATGCATATCTGTGTGTACATACTGAGAGAATGGACATGGCACAAATCTAAGTACCATGATACACACTCATGAATACATGATCATAGTTTTGGAATCACTACTTATTCCTAAAAGGGGAATGATGAACTAACAGTATATACAATCAAGAAAATCTACTGTCTTCTAAAACATGATCTTGCTTTAGGGCATATTTACAGAAATCTCTACTGTAAGGGCAATACAAATTTCTTTGGAGGTAAGCAGGATGCCTAGGGAAGAGACTGCATTGCAGAAGTTACTTGGGCCTTACTTGCACTTTTGTTTGTGCTCTGTATATCTTTCTGATCTAAGTAGGAACCAGCTGGTAGAGAACTCAGGTTTACAAGAAAATAAACAAACATCAGTCTGTTAATTAAATGGCAGACTCGGGTCCTCAATGTATGTATTTCTTGGGAACAGCAGTGTTGAGAACAAAGGTCTTGAGGCCAGTCAGGAATATTTGGGCTCAGCCTAAGATTCATTCACCTACTAATGTTTTATTTGTTTGCTGAAGTAACATTTGAGGAACTGGAGAAATAGCAAGACCAAATTCACGTACATTGAGCATTTTCCTTTTCAACGGTTAAGTCATAGCCATATGTTTTCCTGTTTAAATTGAAATAAAAATTTCTAACATGTTCATGAGGAGAAACAGGTTCAGCTGAGCAGGGCTATATTTCAAGGGTTTTGCTCTCTCTAAACAAAAAGTCAACACAAATTAAATTGGTAGCACACTAAGCTCTTCAGATATTACTGAGCTAGAAGCTCAAAAATATAAAAGTATGATATTTCCAAAACAACAATCTCCAATAGACTTTAAGGAAAACAGTAAATTATTTTACTTATTTATATCTTTGTTTGGACTGTCAGTGAACAAATGTATGTGTTTGCATTACTCCTACTCTTTACTCAGGCTACTGTTAGAATTCCAGGGTTATTTTTGGAAGCTGAGTAAAGTTTGAATACATTTAAATTATATATTTATGGAATGAACTAATATCATGGACTAAATTTCATCTTGGTTGATTAAAATATTGAAAAACTCATAATTTATGCATTCATATGGAAATTATAGTAAAAGATCTGTTTTATGGATTCTATTCTATCATGAAAAAGACAATATTCTTTAGTTTAATCTATTCAAGAGGAATAATCACATTTTGTCTTCTGTTTAAAATTTAGGACAAGTTTTTGTTTAAATTAAATATCTTAATATTAAAGAAAATGATATCTACAGCTCCCTCAACTATATACTGTATGTGTGCATCTATCCGTCTATCTGTCTATTTATCTATCTATCTATCTATTATCTATCTACATACATGTACACAGGTATATATGTATTCCAATCTTTATCCATCTGTAGAGTTTTATGTGGTTATTGTCATAGTTTATACATAATTTTTAAATTTATTATTTCACTTTGAATATTTTATAAGCATTTTCCTTATATCAAGAATCACCAAATGAGATACCGTAAAAACAAAGCAAAACACTTTTTAAATTGTAAAATATATAAATAAAATCATTATTTCATTTGTTATTTTCAGTGTTTGAATAATATTCTTTTTAATGGTATGATCTAACTTATTTGTATATTACTCTATTTGGGGGCACAAACTTGGTTTTCAGGGATTTTTTTAGTAAATTATACTACTCTATTACTAGGAATATTTTTGTTTTTCTGTAGATTTCTTTTTTCAGTCTTAGAACAAATTTGTAGAAAAAAGCATCACTACGTCAAAGTCTACTCTGATTGGGAGTTTTTTTTGGTGGCAAAAATCTAGTGTATATTAGTTTTGAAGCACTTCTTTTTTGGGACGGAAGGTGAGTGAATAAGCGCATTTACAAGTATTTGTTATAAGTTATTTTCGATACTTAAATCCATATACCAATTTTCTGTGTTCTTTTGGTTCAAGTTGTTTGTGCAAATTTTGTAAACACGCTTATTTTTATCCCTAGAATAAGGACAAACATTTACCCCAGTAAAACATTAGATATAAGATGGTGTTGATCTCCTAAGTTTCACTTACACATAATAAGTTCTAAGTGACTTCTTACACATTCTGTTTACCATACATCTATGTCACCCAAAGACCCCAATGTAATTTTTATTTGATAAATTCCATGTGTGGATCCTTTGAAGGTTTCAAAGCACATTGTGTAACATGAAAAAAAAAATCATTAAAATAAATGATGGAAGAGAACATCCATTGTTTCCATGTTGCAGTTCATAAATCACTTATTCACTGTAAGAGGCATGTTTAAATTTATTCACATTTTACATTTTATCATTTTAATAGTTATTCTAAAATTGGTATTTTGGGGACTTCACTGGTGGCACAGTGGTTAAGAATCCTCCTGCCAATGCAGGGTACATGGGTTCGATCCCCGGTCTGGGAAGATCCCACGTGCTGTGGAGCAACTAAGCCCATGCGCCAAAACTACTGAAGCCCGGGTGCCTAGAGCCCATGCTCCACAACAGGAGAAGCCACCGCAGTGAGAAGCCTGCACACCGCAAGGAAGAGTAGCCCCCGCTCGCCGCGAATAGAGAAAGCCCGCACGCAGCAATGAAGGCCCAACACAGCCTAAATAAATAAAAATAAACTACTCATGTTTCTTTAGAAAAAAAAAATTGGTATTTTGATACTCATTCAATATGTTCACATAATTTCCACATTATTTAATCTAGAAAAAAATAGAGTACATTATAACAGCGAAAACAAATTTGTTAGTCATATGTAAACTTGCTTTCTTAAATTGAGCTTATTCAGCTATGTCAACAGAGCATTTTAAGGAATTATACTTAAACTTGAGGCTGGCTTTTCATTCTATAAGTCTACAATAAAACATATCAGAAGGATATAAAACATGCATATGCAGAATAATTAACACTGGCATAATTTTGCACTAATATATTTTTCTTATTCACTTTTCTTTTCTCCTCCATTGCAAATTTTGACAAGAGAAACTAGAGGAATAGGAAAAATCTTAGCAGCACCAAGAATCAGCAGCAAATGGAGAGGTATCCTTGTCCAGTTCAAGGAAAACTAGAATGGGAGGCAGGGGTACTTTGCCACTTGTTGATGGACAATTTGGATACCTCAATTTCCCTCCCCAGGTCTCAATTTTCTTACCTGTCAAATGACATTCCAATCAGATATTGGATGTTGAGATGACATGTAAACTGAGAATCTAAGGAGTTGTCATTAGATGATAATCTGCACTTAATTTTATGAATTTGGTGTTGATTTTTGTTGACTTTCAAATGAGCTCCATGGCTTTTTCTGCTAGGCAAGTATAAATAATAACACAATATAAAAGCCTATTACCATCGGCTCATACCAATAATTATTCATAAAGCAAAAGATAAAGGAATGGTGCAGATAAACTGAATTCATAAGCCTTTCCATTCAGCTTTTCAAACTAAGTAGTGGTTGTCAAAATATTTCTTCTGATAACTACTTCCCTCCACAAGTCCCATGACATTTCCCACTAAAACAACAACAACAACAAATCTCTATAGTGGCAAACAATCTGTCAATGAAGAGGGCTATTGTGACATCTTGAGAGAGAGGAGAAGACTAGGATGAACAAGTGGGCACAGGCAAGAGTAGAGGTAATAAACATCTCTGCCTCAACAGCGGATAAATAAATGTTTTTAACTGGCTGGAGAGAAGAAAACAACCAGAAAAAGATTTCACTGAGGTGGAAGAGGACCCTTTGTAGGGGAAGAAAGCTAAAAGGGGAGCCCTATTTCTCTCTAATGAAAAGTTATATTATCTAAAACTAGGTTTCGCTTTCTCACTAAAGTTTCAAATGTTATGGTCAGTAATATTAGAAGGAGAGAAGGATCTACTGACACCCAATTGAGGCCCTTTTGATGACAAAGCCAATCACCCCCTGCTGTGGTCTTGAATGTTTCTTTCCTGATTTACATAGCCCCAAATTAGGCTAAAATGACAAGAGAATGAAAAGAGCCCATGTGACACCAGAAGTTTATGCTTTGCCTCCTTCATCATGTTTCTGAGAAAAAAGAAACTAATTATGGAGCAATGACTTAATGAGTGTAATCATTTTCATTTTACAGATAAGGAAAATGCAGTATAGGAAATCAATACCACTCTATCATAATATCAATATCATTCAGTAATTGGTCAGTAATTCAACATGTTCTTAGACCTGATTCAAGGAGGTATAGGCACTTGGATTTTAATAGCCAAGATAATGGGAATATCAGACTCAGATCATGCTAAGAATTTAATTAGAACAAGGTAATTAGCCAGTTGGGACAGATCTCAACCCAGAACCAGGATCTAGGGTACAGAGCCATGATTTTGTATTAAATACCTCAGAAAAGTCTTTACATTAAAAGGACTATCTTCACTGTACTATTTATACTTGGTTTTAATCATACAATAGTATATGAAACTCTTAATCCTAATAAAGTGAATTATGCCACTTTTAAACTATGATTTATCAAATAGATGATTCAATAAATTTTAAGACTTACATTTTATGATGTCTTATAATTTGAATCCACCTCCTTTTCACTTAAGGATATAATGGACATCTATCAAGCAAAATTTGTTTAATTATTTAGGTACCTTTCACTTTAAAGAATTAGACCATCAATCATAGATATGAAAAAGACTATAGGAATTTTACAACTGAGGACACTGACACCCTCAGCTAAAAAAATCCTTGCTCAAAGTCACACAGATATTGAGCATTTGACTCTGGCGTAGAAAACAATGGGATTCTTCATTTGGTTGTTATTTCTACTTTATTACAAAGTTTTGTCTCATGATTTCTACTCAGGTAGTTAGGTCATTTTCCCCTATTGTTATAGATCCATTGCTCCCTGTGGTCAAAGCAAGGCAGTTTACAGAGAAATCCAAACAAACAGCTTCCCTGTTTGCTCCTGTGCTGGCCTCCTATGTGAATGTTGGGTTCACCGAGGTGTACTGAGGTGATTACTATTCTGTCATGGCCTTTTCAATAGAGAGAGTGCCTATTTCCGATTTAGTTCATCCTGGAATGAGGTAGTTGTATTAAAAAGAAAATAAACCCAGAGGAAGGCTCTCTAGGAGTAGAAGAAGAAGCTAGTTTCTGGCTATCGACTTAGGTCTAAGCTGTGAGGAATACGGATGTCTCTGAAGTCAGCTGAGTGACAGGTCGTAGGATGGAGCCACCTACTTTGAGGCAGAGAAGGGGCCATGATGCAACTGAAGCCAGTCACCCTGCAGAACAGGTGGTGTTTCATGGCACAGTAGTTTAGTTGCTGGTTATTTTCCTTTGTTTTCCCTGGGTCCTTTGTGAGAATCCAGCCTTGCATCAGGTGTTCTATTGGCTATAATATGGCAGGCTGTATTGATAAATTATGAAAGCAAGAGGCCCTACGAGGTCATCATGGGATGACTGCAAAGCTAATGGAAACATATCTCCTGAAGGGAAGGAAACATTCAAGGAACTCAGGGAAAGAGAATAGGAGTTATGCGTCCCCATGTGAGACTCTCTTTTATAACTTAGAGATTTTGGGTTTTATTGTTAGGTCTGGGAGTAGTTTCCTTAGAGCAAGGGAAGATATTTTTTTGTTGGGGGAAATATTCAGTTTCAAGTTCCAGATTTTCTGTTAGATTTATCTAGATTCTGAAGGGAGTATCAGTTAGTTTTTTAGGAACTTAATTGATATTATAAAAAATAATCTTAAGTTCAAGATACTGCTTACAAACTTAAAATCTCCATGAACCTACATTTGATAGAAACAGCCAAGTTTATTTTAATTAGCTATTATTATCCAATAATTATGTCATGAAGAAGTACAAAAATGATTTTTTGGAAAGGTGAGAAATTCTCACTTACTTGGAGCTCGATCCTTATTACTGAAAAATACATTTACTATAAAAGAAAATACTAATTATGTCACCAGCTTTTATTTCTCTCTACATATATATTTTGCTCAGAAGTGATATGAACATATTTGAAAAAGATGCTAAAATCAATTTTGCATGTAATACATGTATTGATTTTTCTCTAGATATTCCTGATGATTTTGAACTTATCCACATGATAATAAAATGTGAAGTTTTTTTTTTGATCTTGCTCTTAAATTGGGGTTAAATCCTCATCATTAAAATTTTCTATTTTTACTATAATTATCAGTGGGATAAAATGATAAATGTTTACGTAATGGCATAAGAAAAGCAAAATTTTAGGGTAAAACCAACCTAGAAATTTTGTTGTGTAGATCAAGTAGCATGAATATAAGAGGGAGTGGAGATAGTAGGTAATAGTGTGCCCTCCTTGCTTGCCAGGTCTCTCTGGACCGGGAATTTCATTGCCTTTGACTAGGACTCTGTATGCATCATCCACATGCACCAGCATCCAGATCTCACATTCTGGGGTGAACTCACTCCTAGGATGAGGAATAATGGGGAAACATCTGCTAAGGAAAGGGAACTTTACTAATTTACATAATTTTAAAATTTTTGTTAAAAATACCTTATAGCATTTACAATTCATCATTTTGAGACAAAGCCTTTTTGATCCATACTAGTTACATCTCTAGACATCATTTCAAGTGCTGCCATTTTTAATAATCAATCAAGTTCTCAAGGAACACATAAATATCATAGGAACTCAGTATTAGAAAAGATGCCAGTGGCCCTGTAGTTCAAATTCCTATCTTCCTGTTGAGTTTAAAATATGGATTGAAGGACTTTCCTGGTGGTCCAGTGGTTAAGACTTTGCCTTCCAATGCAGGGGGTGCGGGTTCGATCCCTGGTCGGGGAGCTAAGATCCCACATGCCTTGCGGCCAAAAAACCAAAACATAAAGCAGAAGCAATATTGTAACAAATTCAATAAAGGCTTAAAAATATATATATGGATTGAATGATATTTTTCCTGTTCACTATAACAGACCCTTAATACTAGAAATGTTCTAAACCCTTCATGAATATGGAAATGTTTATACAGGTACTGTATGTCATGAACCTTCAGATTCACTCATGAAAAGTAAAACCCACCAAGTAAATATTGAGGAGGTATGGATTAATAAATATAGTACCTTCATACTCTCTTCCCTGTGTTAATAATTTTAATAACATTTAATTTCTTGTGACAATATCTCAAATTTTTAGTGAATACTTGTTATAATTTTATAGCTCTATAACTAAAAGAGAAATGACTTTCTAGAAACATTTTTATTTGATTGGGGTGACTGAATGAAGTGTTGGCGTTTTGCCAGCTTGTGGTAAAACAATGCAATATTTTCATTGGAACTATTTATTACATTTGGAAAGCAGAGCACCACTAGGATAGATGAGGTAATAGAGGTTTGAGGACAAAAGATTTTCTCTATATCATGGGAAGATTAAGTTGTGCAAAGAAAGTCCAAAAAGAGAAGAAACTGAGGCATAAAACAGCTACCTGACTTGCCCAAGACATTCAGGTACATTACAAGGAGGAACCATGAGTAGTAACGCAGGTCATGTGACCCTACAGCCCATACTGCTGATGCCAGAGCTGCGTTGCATTATGCGTTTTGCAGCATATTGATGCATATGCCTCTACTTTGCTTTAATTATGATCAAGAACAAAACGGATAGCAGGCTATTAGCACCATGGCTTTGCAGGACTTGAACATTACTCAGGATATTATCCCTGTTATTTCACGTGTGAAGAAATTGAATCATACAAAAGTTAAGAGCATTTCTCAAAGTCACAGAGCTATTTTGTGCTGAAAATTAAAGAAGAAGAAGATACTGTCTAACAAAGTTGATAATTTACTTATATAAAAGGGAAGGCTGAAATTTTTAAAGACTACGTTTCAGCCATAATGTCTGCCATTTACTGAGGGTTGGTTATGTTCCAAGGACTCTACATACATTTTTATTATCTTCCCAGCAACCTTGAAAGGTAGACTCTCATTTTATTTCATCATATAATCCTCATGTTACAGAAGAGGAAACTGAGTCTCAAAAATTTAAGTAGCTTGACCCAACTTACTTACCTAGCGGGTGATGAATCAGGATTTGACTCTGAAGACCACACACTTTCAAATATACCTTTGGGGGACCCCAGTTGATATTTCAACACTGGGGGTTGACTACAGAAAGAAATCCCATAGCTGGGCACACCCATTCCTTATCATCTGTCTCCCCTTAGCTCATTTTGCTGAGCCTGGTCTACCACTCATCACTCCTTTGGTCTGGAAAACCCCATCCTTGCCATTCCACTAAAAGCTTCCTTTATATTCTAAACTTGCCTCATCAGACTATTCTGTGGGCCAGAAACTTTACACAGCAATAAAGGATGTTAGAACTAAGTCCTGAGGGTCCTGAAGTAGATTCTATACCTGAAAAAAAAGGGAGGGGTGCTAAAGAAAGTTAAATAAACTTTTGCATGTATAAATATATTCAGTTGCACTCTAACATTTTGGAAATGACTAAGCCTTGAATGGAATAAGGTAATTCTAGGTCTTACCTGGCATACTTATCTAATGAATCATATGAATAACTCATTTATTGGCTCTGTCACTAATACTTTGATATGAATCTCTCTATAACTAGCTAGATATAATTGTTTCTTTTCTTAATTTTATATAATAATACCTTTATTCTCATCTCTATTCAAACGGAATGGCTTACTTGTTTTTTCCTTTAAACTCCTTTCAGTACCTAATAGAGAAATCCCCAAATTGTTAATGATGTTGACAATGGTGGCTAGATATATGTCAAGAAATGTTTATAGGGATGACCAAAGAAACTGTCTTTGATCCTGTTTGTAAAGATATTATGGAATGTCCTCTGTCCTTAACCAGTTAACCCTGGGGCTGTCATTCCCCATTGTGTACCCAAAACTTCCAACAAGGTGTCCGTAATGATTTTCTACCCAAGGTTCATGACAGCTACTCACCTTAAATCTGATAAAAGGCAGGAAGGGTTGTGTGAATGATTCTGCAATCATCCTTTCTATGACTTCCAGGAAAACATAGTCTTCACTTCATATGTAACAAAGAGCTTGTTTTCTGTCCATAGATTGATCTTCCAAATCACCTATCTTGTCTCCTCATAGAAATATATATATATATATATATATATATTTTTTTTTTTTTTTGCTTTACTTAACTGCTTTTTCTTTTGGGTCTTTTTCTCTCATAATTAAAGCAGATAATTACTACCGCATGGACATTTAGATTGCAGAACAGGAATGAAAACTATCATTCAAAATCTCAAAGCAAGACTGAGAAAGAGTTGCTACATGAGGGCCAACTTTCATTCTAGACTTAAAGTTCTCACTCTCTAGATGATTTCTCTTGAGCTTCCTCCTCTCTGATGACTTTTAGGAATGAAATATGAACAGAGGCAGAGGGGAGCTGGAATGGAGGTAATACCTTAGAATGTCTAGAAATCTAGTTTCAGACCACCCCTCCCTGGAGCAGGCTAAGAAATGCTGGCTACCGACAACATAATTCTTTTTTACCGGAAGAAACTCAAACAAAATATCCACCTGAGGCAACAGAAGGAGCATCACAGAGAATAAGGTGTAAGTGACTGATGGGTTCACATTAAACCAAAAAAGTTTGTTGGGGAAGAGTGGTTAAAACAGCTGAAAGAAAGCTGACTTACGGAGCAATGCTGCTCAGTGGTGAAGACTCTTTGCCTGCCTAGATACCGCCTTAGAATGGCAGGGTCTGAAAATGCCCACAGTCACTCCTAGGACTTAACAGTGAGAATCTTGCTTTATATTGATGCCTGCCAAATAATTTTCCCAAAAATAGCACACTGAAATAAAAAGCATAATTTTGGAACTGGGGGAAAAAATACAAGAATGCTGGCACATCCGGTAGTTTTCATTATAAGAAGAAACAAACAGCTATATAACACTGTCAACAATTAAATAAAAATATGTATTAGGGTTAGTTAGGAAAAACTCTTCTGCTCCAAAGAAGGATCAACATTGTGTTTATAAAAGCCCACGGAGGGGAAAATTGTTTGAGGCACAGTGGGGGGAGGAGGGGGAGGGGTGGTATGGAGAGACATAGAGATAAAGAGGAGGGCTTAGAGGCATAGAGACGAAAGTGGCTGACCTCAGGGTAAGAAAAAGTCGCTGGAATAGTGGGGTTTGAAATGCCCCAGGGAGATAACAAGACCAGGAGGAGAATGGTGATGTGGCACAGCTCTGGCTCCAAGGCTGGACAAAGGCTCAAAGCCACCAGTGATCCTGGCACATAAGCGACAGAACCATCCATTATCAGGAGATTATGTGGCTTGGGCATTGATCATTTCAGCCTGGTGTGGGTTAAAGACCTGACAGTACTTTCTATGAAATTTTAACACAGCCCCCATTTGGGGGATGAGAAAGATGAGATAAGGAGGAACAATAATGGCTAAGATTGAATTTTTATTTCTTCACTATCCTGGTGACTTGAATTTCAGAGTTTGATTTAAGATGGTTAGAAAAACAATGAACTGTTTGGCACTGAATCAGTAGTGGTGTAAAAATTATACTGTGACAAGTATTTATACAATTTTACAAAAAACAAAAGCCTTTCTAGCTTGAAGATACTGGCATTAGTTGGAAAAATCTTTCTGACGCTGGGCCTCTTTGATTTGGTTAATAAGGTAAATATAGCTGTTTTAGAACAGGATAATATAGGTCTTCTGTTAAATTAAAAAGTGTATCGCATATGTTTTTCTCTACCACCTGAAAAATGCTTTATTCAGATTGATGTAAAGATAATTAGAATTGGGAAAAGCCGCATGTAGCAAAAGCTACTTATTTTGAGATAGTCATAAGCTTTCTCTTAATTACCTAATTCTTGAATTACATTGTATTCTCATTTTACAGATGGAAAATTAGAACTAAAGATTATCCAAGTAAATTTACGAAAATAATTATAATTTAATGAGAGAGCTGGTGAAAAATCTTTATTTCTTAACTCTTATTTTTGTGCCTGTCTTATCAGATCTCAAGGTGTTATGTAGCAACCTTCTCTGAATTCCGATCAGCCCCCAATTTAAAAAAAAGTTACTTCCATAGGGAACAGCTGTTACAAAATTGAGTGCATCATTTGCCTTGGGCATGTCAGGATTATTTCCTAAAGCCTTCTCTCAAATGTACTGAGAAGCGGAATGCAAAATTTTAGACCATGCATTTCATGACTGTCTAACACTACTGGCAAATACAAAATGTTTTCAATAATGACCCTGCTATACAAACTAAGCTGCAATGAACTTTAACTTTATTGGCAGAAAGCATTGCTTGTTGAGAAGCAAGTGATAGCTACATGTAAAAGAATGAAATTAGAACACTCGCTAATACCATACACAAAAAATAAACTCAAAATGGATTAAAGACTAAATTTAAGGCCAGACACCATCAAACTCTTAGAGGAAAACATAGGCAGAACACTCTATGACATGAATCACAGCAAGATCCTTTTTGACTCACCTCCTAGAGAAATGGAAGTAAAAACAAAAATAAACAAACGGGACCTAATGAAACTTAAAATCTTTTGCACAGCAAAGGAAAAAGACATACAGATGGCCAACAAACCCATGAAAATATGCTCAACATCACTAATTATTAGAGAAATGCAAATCAAAACTACAGTGAGGTATCACCTCACACCGGTTAGAATGGCCATCATCAAAAAAATCTACAAACAATAAATGCAGGAGAAGGTGTGGAGAAAAGGGAACCCTCTTGTACTGTTGGTGG
The DNA here is from genome assembly GCF_002837175.3 of Physeter macrocephalus. Lineage (NCBI taxonomy): Eukaryota > Metazoa > Chordata > Mammalia > Artiodactyla > Physeteridae > Physeter > Physeter macrocephalus. The sequence continues at coordinate 61,203,914 of NC_041220.1, forward strand.
GAATGTAAATTGATACAGCCACTATGGAGAACAGTATGGAGGTTCCTTAAAAAACTAAAAATAGACTGAGAAAACCATAATTCAAAACGAGTAATGTATCACAATGTTCATTTCAGCTCTATTTACAATAGCCAGGACATGGAAGCAACCTAAGTGTCCATCAACAGATGAATGGATAAAGAAGATGTGGCCCATATATACAATGGAATATTACTCAGCCATAAAAAGGAACGAAATAGTGCCACTTGCAGAGACATGGATGGACCTAGAGATTGTCATACAGAGTGTAAGTCAGAAAGAGAAAAACAAATATCATATACTACCAGTTATATGTGGAATCTAGAAATATGGTACAGATGAACTTATTGGCAAAGCAGAAATAGAGTCACAGATGTAGAGAACAAAATTATGGTTACCCAGGGAGGAATGGGGGGGGGCAGGTGGATGAACTGGGAGATTGGGATTGACATATATACACTACTATACATAAAATAGGTAGCTGATGAGAACCTACTGTTTAACACAGGGAACCCTACTCAATGATCTGTGGTGACCTAAATGGGAAGGAAATATAAAACAAGAGTGGATATATGTATACATATAGTAACTGATTCACTTTGCTATACAGTAGAAACTAACACAACTATTGTAAAGCAACTATACTCCAATAAAAATTAATTTTAAAACAAAAACAAACAAAAAAGAAGCAAGTGACAAGAGTCCCCTAGATGCATCTTTTCTTAGAATCTACTTCAAGCTTTTCCCTACCTTAGATCTGTGGAAGCCAAGACTGATGTCTTGCAACTGATCTAATTTATCATTTTTTCCAGTCAGTAGTGAAACTTATTCAGTTGGGAGCCATTAAACTGAACCAAATTGGAACCAGTTTAATTTCTATTTTATTTTATTGCCACACATCACGGCTTGTGGGATCTTAGTTCCCCGACCAGGGATGGAACACAGGCCCCCTGCAGTGGAAGCACGGAGTCCTAACCACTGTACCGTCAGGGAATTCCCTGGAAACAGTTTAGTTTCTAAATCCAAAGTTCATGTTTGCTGAAGAACCTTAAAAATCTGGTCAAATAAAGCAGTTAAATGAGGTCGGCGGCTGGAATGAAATGGATGCAATGCTGCCTGTACAAGAGATGGTAAGAGTGTGTCTGATGAACAGATATATAATCCGGGATCCACGGATTTAGCATGAATGGCCTTCAAAGAGTCTATGATGCTTCCCCTGAAATCGTATCCAAAAGTCTATGATTATGTGCATAAGTGAATTTTTCTAGGGAGATTATCCTGACTTTAAATTTTCAGATAAGTTTGTTAAGGACAGCTGTCAAGGGTTTGACACGGCTGGTTCTGGCTGACCTCTTCTTGAAGCTCAAAGTTGATCAATATGATTCTTTGTGGAGTGTGCAAAGTTAAAGAGTACTAATGGGGCATTAACAAAAGGCCAAAGGAAAAATCTCAAACTCAGTAAATTTACATTTTAATGCTGTGGCATACCTGAGCAAAGTATCTCAAATCATAACGTCTTTGCCATTAAGCCTACACAGCAGGGGAATCATTTGTGATCAAGACAAATTTTAATATAATACCTAATCAACACAGCAGAGGAGAGAATTTTACATCTCTCTATTCCAGATGGTACCATCTTATCAGAGTTTCACTCCAATTAAAGTCCTCACTATTTGTTAATGGCAGATTTGTGCAGCAAAAATGACTCTGGAACAGATGTCGGTAAATTTGTCAAAGTGGCTGGATAATTATCCTGACTGCTCTGAAGGACTATTCCATTTCACCCACACTGAGCTCTTGCAGGAGCCAAATTTCACCTTTGTCTTTACTGCTTTTAAAAGGGAGGCAGGGATTTCCCTGGCAGTCCAGTGGTTAAGACTTTGCCTTCCAATGCAGGGAGTGTGGTTCGATCTCTGGTCGGGAACTAAGATCCCACATGCCTCAAGGTCAAAAAGCCAAAACATAAAACAGAAGCGATATTGTAACAAATTCAATAAAGAGTTTAAAAAAATACATTTAAAAAAAAAAAGGGAGGCAAGGGGAAGGGTTGGAGGTGGGAAGGGTAAGAACAACAGCCAGATCCTTGGTCAATTCACTTTGCAAGGAATAATCAGTAACAAAGGCATTCCAGCAGACAGTTTCAAATGCAACAGTATCAAGATGATATATTTTTATGAGACTCTGCCTATAAGCCTCACCACAGGCTCCCTAATCAACTTGCATTCATGCTTGCTATAAACTTGCAGCTCAAATAAACTTTTATCTCATATCTTTGTTCCTGTTTGGTCAGCATATGTCTGCAACTAAAATGGCAGCCTATTATAACCAGAGATTAAAGGAAAAGGAAATAATGAGAAGCCATTTATTAACACAAAAAACAATCAAAGCTATGACCCGTAACTTGTCTCACATCCAAAGCTCTATGGATCTTTGAACTCAAAATTGCAGAAAGGAGAGTTTTGAATATTGGCTGCCCTTTGGCAATTTCAGAGCACTGTATATAGTGAATGCCTTCAATAGGAAAACCCAAGAAAGGGTTAGAATAGAGAGCTTTCATTAGAATAAGATTAAAATATATATATAAAGCCCTGTACAGATGTCACATATTTTTAAAAAATTAATTAATTTTGGTCTCTCAGAAATCCATCAATTTGTAATATAATATATAATGATGAAAAAAATCTTTATCTGGCCTAGTAATTTGATTTGTATTTCTGAGCTGCCTACCCCAAGTGCACTCTCATGTGTGTGCATGTGTGTGTGTGTTTTAAATAAATCAAATTCCCTTATGGACTGTTTGGTAGTATTACCTAGTTTTTTTTAAAGAAAAGACAAATTATCTCCTTTTTGTTAAATTATAATGTGTTTTTGGTGATCCATAAAAATCTTGTTTTATATAGAATTTTATATCTAAATTTTGCATAGAATATTGTATTTCAGTATATATTTATTGCAGTTATTGATGGAAGTACAGGAAGGATGTAACAGGATAAGACCTATTGTAAAGATGAGGAAGAGCTGCTGTAAAGAAACACTAAATCACTTGTCAAAGTTATTGGGGCTGAACAAAAACCAGGGCTCGAGTGGCCTCCATATCAAGCTTTTTTAAATTATACAGCTCATCATGATAAACTCTACAAAACTTTAAAGATTTTCCTAAATCTAATAGTATATGTAGTCCCATTCCATAAAATCCTATTTAAGGAATTTGTCTACTTATAAAATTAGTTTCTTCCTGGGATTGGAGGTAGAGCATTTACACTGATTATAAATGAAAATGTTTGGAATCAGTAGGAGGCTCTTACTCCAGTAAAAACATGCAAAGAGCCATGGCACACTGTTTTCAAAGTCACTTTATGGGACCCCCGCAGTAGGGGGCACAGTATATCACACAGAAAAGAGGTGTGAGCTGTCTTTTAAATAACCAGCCTGGGCAAATGGCATAGAGATATTGTGGCTATAAATTTTAGAAACAGAAGAATCTCTTAACATTTAAAAAGGTTTGGGGACAAATTAAGCTTCAAGCCCATGAAACATAAGGAAATATATGCAAACACAAAGAGTAAAAGTGAAAAGGGAAAAAGGCAAATTGAGCATCCTAAAAAAGATATACAAATTGTTCCAAGGCGTAGGTGTGAAAGTGGTAGCCTAGTTCCTTGGAGATCTAGTGAAAAGTTTCCTGCCTTTCTTCCTCTTGACCCCAACAATGTGGAGGAGGCCCTGGAAGGGATCCATCATAGACAGCAAACAAACTAAGTCTATCTGAGTTAGGAAAATGTTACTAGCAGTTAAGCGCACTTTTCTATAGCTCTAGTATTTTCTAGTATTTAGAAAACTCTGCTCATGGAATGCTCAGTCAGTAGAGAGGTTGACTATCGGTATCCATGGATATAAGCCTCAGTCAAGCACAGACACCAGACACAGACGTTTCATTTGAGTATTCTGAAGTTTACATGAACATACCTACAAAGTGCAGTGCTAAGGACTGCATGTTCCCACTGTGCATTAGTTTGCTCACCTTAACATATTATTTGTTTTTACCTTCACCAAGTAATTTTTATAATTATTATTGTTTTGCCAATGTTGAAGTAGAAATTCATGAGTGTTAAGTAACTTCCAGGAGCTGTGCTAAAGAGTTGCGAATTCTAAAGCAAGTCAGTCAAACTCAGACTCCCTGATCTTTTTCATTTCAATGTGCTGCCTATTGAAACTATCTTGATTTGCCATAAAAATTATTTTTCAAATAGGACATTAGTTACTTTAAATCTGATTGTCTTGGTTTTTTCCATTTAAAACTAACATATTATTATTCTTTATGCACCATTTATAAATAAGTCAAGAATCATGAAGTTTGACTGTTTCTCTGGATATCTGCATGTTCAACTCTTAAACTGAACTCTTAAGTTTTCTGTTGCTTGGAGTAAGTAACTGAAAAGTCGTTCCTTAGCTCAAAACTCTTTCTAGCTTTAAAACTGATATAGGCAGTGGACTAGGAGGAAACTATCTTCTTTGAGAAGCTTTTACATAGGTGGTACATATTAATATTACTTAACTGCTCTTTACAACAACCTTTAAGAAAAAGTATTAGGAGGTTCTGAGAAGTTAAGTAATTTGTTTAGGTACATGTAGCTACTGGTGAAAACCCTTGGAAGCCATGAAGCCAATGCTATCAGTTCTGATCTAAACGCTGTCCATGGGGCTTCCCTGGTGGCGCAGTGGTTGGGAGTCCACCTGCCAATGCAGGAGACGCAGGTTCGAGCCCTGGTCTGGGAGGGTCCCACATGCCGCGGAGCAACTAAGCCCGTGCGCCACGGCTGCTGAGCTTGCGCTCTAGAGCCCGCAAACCACGGCTACTGAAGCCCGCGCGCCTGGAGCCGGTGCTGTGCTCCGCGGCGAGGGAGGCCACCACAATGAGAAGCCCGTGCACCGCAGGGAGGAGTGGCCCCCGCTCGCCGCAGCTGGAGAGAGCCGCGCGCAGCAGCGGCAAGGACCCAAAGCAGACAAAAATTAATTAATTAATTAAAAAACAAAACATTGTCCATGAAAAGGTCCTAGTTAATGGATTTAGTTTATTCCAATCTACCACCAAGTTCATCCCTATTGTGAATGGCTTAGTTTAATTATTAGACTTGTTACACCAAATGCCCATTCTTCAGATTTCAGGCCCACCTAGTCATCTTCCAAAAGTCATCTAGCTTTCTCATATATCTGAATTGCATGGAACAAAGACAATGATTTTACTGATGAGAGGAATCCAGCTCAAGTAAAAGTGGGGTTGGAGTTCTGGTCTTCTCTATCATTCTCTTGAGCTTGGTTAATGTGAATAATCTATGATACATGAATACACTAATAACGAACTCCCAGAATCTGTCTAATGTATTGCTAAGGTAAGGAATGCCTTCTTGAGATAGGTGGCTCATTTCTAACTGTTGCCTATGCAAGCACATGGTTTATTCCATAGGGAACAATTATATAATTTTCAAAGGATTTCTAAAAGGTTACTCCTATTTTATTTAGAAGATTTCACAAGATACCATCTTTTCATATGCTTGAAGGAAGACACTGTAAATATATTTCAATTTTTACCTGGAAACAAAATCCTTACAGCAGAACAACTCATTTTTCACATGGAAGAGAAGCCTTACATCATATTTTAACTATATGGAAAATCTTATATAATGTTTAATTAATTACAGCTAGACTTGATAACTTTGCCCAGGCTTTTACTTAGTGTACAATTAGAACAAACTCAAAATATAGTGACCAAAATAAAAGAATATTTCTGGGGCACAGACTCTCTTACTAATCAGGAGGGACTATAATAGGAATATATGAGTAGAGAGTAGAATACAGGTTTAGAAATTTATCACTCAGTTAGATTGTTACTTTTATGCATTTTAAATTTGCTGTCCTTGAAGAACAAAAAAAAGAAAGAAAAAAAGTGGAAGCCTATAAAACTGTGGATAGTTGAAAATGACTGACCATCAATGACTGAGACAGAACCATCCTTACTTCATCAGTACTTAACTATGTTCATCTTAAAGCTGTACATCCTTTAAAAAGTTATGTTATTTATGAATTTAACAAAGAAAAAAGGATACTTTCTTTGAATAATTTCTTAATGTGAATTGCCTTTTTTTCTTAATGAAAAATTTCATTTGGAAATATTAAGCAAACTGGATATATTCACCTTGTGAATGTCTAGGGAATAATCTACCTGTGCTATAGTTTTCTTGAATAATATAAGGCAAACATTAAAATTCTTTTTGATTCCTAACATTGAAAGAGATTAAGAGGACCACATGGTTATAAGCATTGTTCCCATATAGCCTGGTTCAGTTGCTATGCACTGATAATTGTTCCAGCCTTTTGATGTTGCTTCATAAAATAAATAAAATTTATATTCTAATAGCTAAGCTTCATCATTCAAAAACAGTTTCTGTTTGAGCATTTTTTTTTCTTCTTTTTCTCCTCTTCCTACTCCTCCTCCTCTTCCCTCTTCTCCTTCTTCTGATTCCAACCTTTGTCCTACAGTGGTTTGGGACGTTATTATTTTACCATTTGGAGCCTACTTCAGCCTGGGATCCATCTTCTTCTTGCCTCTACCTGAGCAAATCTACTCTCCTACAAGAGCAAAGAGCTAGTAGGAACTCAGTCATCAGTCACTAGCACAGTACTAATCCAGTACCTTAGAGTTCATTCTAACTTTCCTTTTTCCTCATTTGTATGTTTTGAAATTGTTTTTGTTGCTTTTTCCCCTGATATTATTAAAATATCTGTGATTTTTGGAATAAATAATATAAGCACCCATTTGTGGTTTTTTTCTTATGTATCCAAATGAATTATTAAATTAATTTTATTCACTGTGAAGATATAAAAAATTGAAAGAGAACTGATTTTCAATTTCCTGATTCACTATCAGAAATCCAGCCTCAATTTACTATTACTTTTAACCATTATTTTGAAATAATTTTACCCTTGCGTTGGAAGTTGCAAAAAATCATGGAGATTTCCCATATACTCTCTACCCAGCTTCCCCTAAAGATAAACATCTTTGAAAACCATAGTACAGTGATCAAAACCAGAAAATTAACACTTGTACAATACCATTAATAAAAATACAGACCTTGGGGCTTCCCTGGTGGCACAGTGGTTGAGAATCTGCCTGCTAATGCAGGGGATATGGGTTCGAGCCCTGTTCGGGGAGGATCCCACATGCCGCAGAGCAACTAGGCCTGTGAGCCACAACTACTGAGCCTGCGCGTCTGGAGCCTGTGCTCCGCAACAGGAGAGGCCGCGATAGTGAGAGGCCCGCGCACCGCGATGAAGAGTGGCCCCCGCTTGCCACAACTAGAGAAAGCCCTCGCACAGAAACGAAGACCCAACACAGCAAAAATAAATAAATAAATTAAAAATACAGACCTCATTCGTGCTTTGACGGTTTTTACATGCATTCATTTGTGTGCATGTGTGGGGGGGTGTTGGTATCGTATAGTTAGTCCCATGAAATTTATCCCATGTATTGATTTGTTGAACCACCTTGGTAATCAGGATACAGAACTGTCCAATCAACCAAAAGAAACTCCTTCATGCTACCCCTTTATAGTCAACCCTCTCTCAAACTTCAAGTGCTGGCAATCACATCTCAGTTCTCTGTCAGTATAATTTTGTGACACATTTCAAGAATATTTTATAAAATTGAATCACACTGTAGGCAGCCTTTTGAAATTGGCTTTTTTTCAGCATAATGCTTTTAAAATCCACCCCAATTTTTGTGTATATCAGTAGTTCCTTCCTTTTTTTTGCTGAGTTGTATTAGATGGCACATATGAACTGCGATTGCTGCGAGAATGTAGTTAAGTAAATACATCCTCTCATCTTTGAAAAAAAAGTTACATTTAAGTTTTTTATTCTGTTTTAACAAAAATCCTGGATTCAAGACTTAATTCAGACACTAGTATTTTGTCTTTGTAGTTTTTCTTCTTGGTGTAAACTCAAGAGACTTGATTAAGCTAGATGGTCTAAATTTTATTCAAGCTCTAGAATCTTATAAAAATGATTTAAGAAAATGAAGACGCTCTAAAGGGCATAAGGGGGCTTCCCTGGTGGTGCAGTGGTTGAGAGTCCACCTGCTGATGAAGGGGACACGGGTTCGTGCCCCGGTCTGGGAAGATCCCACATGCCGCGGATCGGCTGGGCCCGTGAGCCACGGCCGCTGAGCCTGCGCGTCCGGAGCCTGTGCTCCGCAACGGGAGAGGCGGAGAGGCCACAACAGTGAGAGGCCCGCGTACCAAAAAAAAAAAAAAAAAAAAAAAAAAAGGTACATCTTTAAGGCATGCAAGAAATTCTGAAGTTTTACTCTTCAGCTAGTGCCCCTATTTATCCAAAATTGTTTTGGCCTACCCAGTACAACCTGCCTTAGTCTGGTAATATCAGTCTGATGAGGGTAAGGGTAAGAGAAGCAGAAACATAATGCCAGATGAGGGAAAGACACACACACACACACACACACACACACACACACACACACACACACACAACCCAGCCACGCTGATTTGGAGATGGCGGACAAATCTGAATCAACAATCATAATAGGATTTTTGTTACAACTGCTGAGAGGAAAAGCTCTTCGGCTGCTAAGTTCCTGAATTCATCGTACCACAATATGGAGGCAGCCAGCCTAGAATGAAGCCACCCAGAGGAAAGAAAGACTAAGAAACAGTATTTAGCAAATCCTGCTGACATCATTTGAATCTTGGGATCTCACCACGTTTGCTCTAAATCCATCCTTTTTGAATGCTCTGTGAAAATAGACATGTCCCTCTGAAAATGTTTCCTTTGCCAGTTGGCACCATGTTAAAACTCTGTCAGTAGAGGGCGTGAGAGAGACGGTGCAGAAGAAAGCAAGTTGCTTCCTGGTTCCTAAGCGTTGGCTCTGCAGGTTCCTACAGCACTTGCAGCTCCTCCAGCTCCCAGCCCTTCCAGTGTACAAAGGCCTCAGTGCCCAGCAACTGCAGCTCTGGCAGCTTCTTCTGCATCAAGCACCTGCAGTACACACTGGCCCTAATAGTCAGTGGTCAGCAGTTTTCCACATACCTCCTCAGGCCCTTTTGTAGCAGAGTACCTCCAGTGAGACACCTCTCCATGGATTTTCTGGCACTCTGGAGGGCACATTTCAGGCAAGTTCCAAAGGGAGGACTTTCAGGAAGTTCTGCCAGTGCCACACCAGAGTGATGCTCAACCATCTAGTGAGCCAAGGCCACGCCCTCTCCAAAGAGGTCTGGATCTCAGCGGGGGATGGGGGTTTGGGAGGGGTGGGTGTTTCCTTGGGTAATCAATCACACCTCTCGGGGTCATGGCTGTTCTTTATATCTGCTATACCTATATTCTTGAGAGTTCTTTTTACTTTTTACAAGCCAATCACTTGATACACTAATCCTCTGTTACAGTTAATAATTCTTTACATTAAACTTTCCCTGTTCAAATTACTATGTGGTTTCTCTCTCCTAATTAGACCCCAAATGATATACCATGCCTGAAGCCTGAGCTATCCTTGGATTTCTCAATTTTGTGATCTAATAAATTCCTTTTTTTTTGCTGATGTTGGCTATAATTATAACTGAAACTGGAAAAGTTCTGATAGAAGTAAGAACCATAAAATTAATAAAAAGGTTGCTACAGAGAAAATGATCTTAGAAAGTCCCATACATATATTTTTAAAAAGTAGACTAGATATTCAAACTTAATTAACACAGATTACAGTCCTAGAAAACTTCTCAGCTACACAGGAATGATATTATAGTGATACTTTGGAATATGCTCTAAATTATTTTTTTTTAAACCCCATGAGTAAACTTCACATCTTTGATTCAGGATGTTAGTATAAGGGACCAGTTTCATGCTACATGCCTCGCCACATGCAGTAGGGAACCCCTTTCTCAGGGAATTGATACTAATAACTCTCTGGCGGTGAATCAGTGTAACCAAGTAAACATTAAGTAGTTAATGCACTTATATTGATCCAAAGACTATCCAAGATGAACATGTGTGAATGGATGAAAGCAGATTTAATGTTAGACGTAGATACAGTAAGCTGAGTGTCCTTAAGCAAAGAAATACTACAAGTTATTTTTAGTTTGATTTTGGGCTTTTAAATTATTTTATGTGTGTACAGAAGTTGATTCTTCACTAATTTTTTCCACCATGCCTTATTAATTGGAAACATCTCTTCTATTTTTGGAATAGATATAAATTGTGTAGTCAAATTACAGTAAATGCAAAAATAACAAAATCCGGACAGTTCCTAAAAGATACCTTCTGAGTTGAGAAAATAGCATACAAATAAATAGCCTTGTTTCAGATTCTGACTGCCAAAAACCAGGAAAGACGGCAATGACTTGGATATGAATATTTAATGATTGTTGCCTATCTACAAATTTCCCATTAACTAAGATACAACAAGTAGAAATGTTCTAGATAGAGTCTGCCACAATAAACATTTCAAAGCTTAAAGCAAAATTGACGAAAACCCAAACAAGCAGAATATCAAACTTTGGTTCACAAGCCTCCACTGTCTGATGTCAACAACGCATGGGTAGGAGGAGTTGCCAGATTTTAACAGTCTCAGCCCAAACTGTTCCTATGATTGCTATAAAAGGGCTAAAGACCCTTATACAGCCAAGAGTTAATAATCCTTCACTTCCTTTTCTCAGCCTGTCATCTCCTTCAAAACTGGATAAGGGACCAAGAGATTCTAAATTATTTGGACTAGAGGGCTTGTTACTGAAGTTTGAGGTAGGGTAGGGGTTGGAATATTACAGAGATCTGAGGTTTTCCTGACTAATGTGGTATTTTTAAGAAGAGACTTGATTGGATTCTGCCATTAATATGTCTGTATTTTATAGATATTGAGAAAGAATTCCTTCATTTTTATCTTACAAATTGTTTTCGATGTTTTTCAAGGAAAGGTTAAATTGATATCTAAACTGAAATTTCGGATACTTAAAACCCGGCTTTTATTACTTAGAAACAAATGAACTGGAAATAGTTTTCTTTTTCATTGAGTTGGGAATGTATTAACTTGGTCTTATATCACTACATGTGGAAGAATAATCTTTTTGTTTCTGCCTCTGTTATTGTAGTGTTTGTTCTTCCATTGAAGTCTACTTTAACAATAACAAAATGAGGGTTATATGAGGTAAGGTGGGAAAATAAAACAAGGAGCTCCAGCGAATTGGACCCTGGTAGACATCCCAAGCACTGGAAAAGGGACCCAATTATTATTTACTACGTTTGTTTTCTACTACAAACTTTGTGCTATTTCATTAGACTTCACAACAGTTTGTGATAATGGCCTTATTACTCTCCCATGGAGAGAAAAAATTGAAGATCAAAATAGTCCACAATTAGGACTGTCGTTCAAACCCTCATTTGTTGGAATCCACAGCCGATGGTCTCTCTAATAAACCACGTTGCCTTTCAATGGGAGAAAGGGGAAGAGATTAGAAAATAGAGCTGAGACAGAGAATGAGGAAGCAAAGGTCATTAGTTTATTGTCGTAACATTGACTCCTTTGTATGAACTTCGCGTGAATTTCTATATCAATGTACACATCAATTCTGAGACAAATGCCAATTTCAAAATGTTAAAGTGTGAAAAACTGTAATGTGGAATGAAGGAAATATGATAGTGAGAGGTGATATTTTTCTGTTTACTTGGTGATGCTCCCTTGCCCCTGGATGTTGAACTACCCATGAAAATGCCCATGGGGTAATTAAGTAATATTTCTTCCTAACAGTCCTTAAACCTCTCAGGCTGCTCTTTGAGGAGAGTAACCCAGTAGGTGCATGAGGGCAGATTTTTATTTTATCAGTTGCAGAACAACATTAGACTAAGCCACTGATGAGATGAAACAGAGGGACAAACATGGTTATGGGCTCAGTGTTACTCATTTGAAAGGTCACATAATCGAAAGTTTCTGAGATGCTCAAGATGTTTAAGTAAAAAAAATTCTGCAATGACACTTTCAAGATAGAGCATTTTAAAAGCATCATATACTACGATTATATTGGGGTATTATTTTTTTCTCCTTTTGTACTTTATTAGTTATGCCACTGGCTTCATAACTAATGTTACACAAAGGATACTGAAAACATCAGCAGAATAACCTTCAGTGACATATGGCATCTCTTTGTCATTCCACCACTTTATTATTTCAATAGAATTCAGATATCCCCTTGACAGACGTAAATTGCATTATGAAAGTCTCACACAGCCACCTTCAATAGACTCAGATAACTCTAGAAACAATAGAAATGGTCATAGAAAATAGATACTTCCATTGAAAATAAAGGTAAAAATGTTTTTGCCTCAAAGTTCCAGAATGTATGATTTTATCCCCTCTCTATGATATCCATTTAGGTTGTCTCATTAAGTTATTAAACTTGCCTTTCCCCCTCAGCATAAGGAATACTATTCCCTAAAGAAAATGGCAAGAGCTATACAGTAACTCTTAGTCATTACTTCATACTGTTAAATAAATCACAACATTTTCTTCTCAGGTGAAACCTCAATAAATTTCCTTTGAAATCTTCTTATTTATACCCCTATCATTTTGCTATTCCTTTTCTTGTATGATACGTGCTGACAATGAATCATAAATTTGCAAAAAGAAGGTACTGCTTCGTGTGTGTTTGTGTGCATGTGTGTGTGCGCGTGTGTGTTTTGGGCAACACCTAGTGTGCTGTAGATGGTGGATTAATATTAAAGAAAACTTTCTTAGGGACTATTAATTTCTTCTTTTCAAAGAATACACAAGAGCGTTCTATTTTTTTGTGACAGGGAATAGCCTAATCTCATTCTGTCACATATTTTATCTAAGGTTAAAAAAGAGTATATACAAACTGAGGGTCATAATTTTAAAGCTTTGAAGACTTGTTTAAAAATAGAATGTGATGGAAAAGAGTTTGCCAGGTACCATAAACAGAATTAAAAGAGGAAGGACTATCCTATCTTTTGATTATTCTGTGGGAAATATGGTTTAAAATTTCTACTAACCTTATCTTCATTTATCTGGGCTATGTTTTGTAAGCTTCGTTTCCATCCAGACCCTTTATTTTAAAACCATGTCCCCAAATCAAAGCAGATATCTCTAAGAAGCCATCCTCTTAAGGTTTAGAGACATAACACATGCTTAACTTTGTTTCCTTAAGGACTCCTCTTCACAGAAACTTATTGTAAATGAACAATTAGAATTGTTGCCAGCAGTTTCTTTTTTTTTTATAATGGCAATTTCTTGAAGTATACATTTTTTAGATAGTTATACTCAACTAAGTGCACCAAACTTATTATCTAGACAAAGTTAAAGCTCATATATTCTGTACTACTTCTTGTTCATAGATGTAGAGGGTAGTGAATAGTGTAGGCTGAAACATTTATGACTTCCAGCTAAGACAAAATTTCATTCTTTAATAATTTATTGGTGTTATATAACTGGGAGCTAACTTTGCTTCTTGTATATCTGTCAACTCTCTATTTATCTTACTGTCTCTAATTTATGGGGCCAGGAAAAAATATTCCTCCATTTCAACAAGAATTTCTTAAGTACAGAAAAACAGTGAGTTCTTTGTCTACAGTGACATTTTTGAGCCTAATTAAATAATGACAGGGAGTTAAACAAGCACAAATATTAGTTGATGGGTGCAATTTGTTGATGTACTTCAGTGGTGCATGATAATGAGGTCTGACAGACCTTCAAACTGTACTATCATAAATCAGCTTGATGATTTGGATTTCTGAAATAGGAAATATAGTAGCTCTTCGAGATCAGATATTTCCTATGAAAATAAAGCCAAACCGGGATGATGCTGGGAGGAAAGACATACTGGAAATGTTTTCTGAGTGATTAGCATTTTGGAACATTATCCATAAATTGTCATAATACCCTTCAAAATACCATTAAGGTGTGCACTCCATAGTGGGCTGGGCTGGAGCATATAGTTCATCCTTTTATTAGTTCCAGCTCCTTTAGGGGAAAACCACAATATCTGTATTTAAAAGAGGCTTGTCTCTATAGAAATAACCAGTGGGCTGCTCCCAGGATAAGCAAAGGCTAGTTCCTTGAAAGTTTTACCCTCATAACTACATCAAACATAGGGACAAAAACAAAAGGAAAATGTATATTATAATTTTTTTCATACATTATTTCTTCTTGATTGCTACAGAGCATTTCTGTCTTTGACTCTTGGCCTTTTTCCCTCCAAAGAATATTCAGTCTCTCTGCTTCATTCTTGGCTTTAGTTTTATAGAATTTGGGTAATGGGTAGAGAAAGCTGAGAAGATCAAGGAAAGAAACTGCTTGAAGCAGGAAGAGGGGATTTTAAAAGGATAAAAGAAAAAGGAGGGGACATGGGCTGGATTTCAGGAAAAAAATTCTGAGGGTTCAGATGGACTTTGGGGAAAACTGCAAGAAATGAGAGAATTTTAAAAGATAATGCAATGAATCAAGAATTGGAACATACTCAACATACTTAGACTTTACTGGAATTAAAAATTATATTTACAGTTAATAAGCAAGTTTCTTCAAAGCAACCTATGCTATGGTAGACCATATGTTCCTTGGCTTTTACACAGGTAAATTATGATACTCCATTTCCTTCTAAATCCTTGATTTTGGATGCTTTTTCAGGACAAGCATAATCTGAATTTTCTTAATCCTGATCACCATGTTTTATCTAAAACATAGTTTTAAAAATTATTAAAGCTTTAGATTTTTATTGGGGAATGGCAGTAAATTTTCCCATATTTGTACTTTTTAATATAAAATTGTTTCCAGCTCTTTCAAAGAAAAGTTTGAATTCTTGAAAGAAAAAGTAGACTCTCTATCCCATTCACTTCAATTCTTAATTTTCGAATATCATCATTGTTGACAGTTTTATTGTATGTTACTTCTCATTAATACATATATCAATGAACACGAACCTTTTTTAATATCATTTTTAGTTCCTTAAAATTCAGACCTGACTCCAA
Source organism: Physeter macrocephalus (assembly GCF_002837175.3). Lineage (NCBI taxonomy): Eukaryota > Metazoa > Chordata > Mammalia > Artiodactyla > Physeteridae > Physeter > Physeter macrocephalus. The sequence continues at coordinate 61,218,959 of NC_041220.1, forward strand.
AATTGAACAAGCACAATTCTTTCCATCAGGCTGGCTCTAGAGCTCTCTTAAGGGACCTGCAATGCACAACTGTACATTATTGACAACCTGTTTCTTTACTTGGGAAATCCCATTTTCTATCCAAACACTTGAAGAGGGATTTTTGTTTGTTTGGTTTTGGTTTTGGGGTTTTATGTTTCGTTTCATTTTGTTTTTGTTTTTGTTTTGCCTCCATGTCTATATCTTTACTAGTCAGGATAGGCTAAGTGATGCTGCACAAACAACCAGCTCCACACCAAAAATTATTTCTGATTTACACTACTGTCCATTGTGGGTCAGCAGGAGCCTCAGCTCATCATACTCATTCAAGGACCCTAATATGTGCTCCCACAATCCCAGAGCAGTAGGAAGGGCAGACGGTGATCTGGACAGTGGCACCTAAAACTTCTACCTGGAAGTGAGACACATCACTTCTGCTCATTTTTCATTGGCCAAGCAAAGTTACATGGCCATGATTCACTTCAAAAATGGGGAGAAGTATAATTCTGTTTTGTGACCAGAGAACAGAGAGCTGAAAATATGTGGCAAACACAATTTGTGACAGTATTTTAACACCTATAATTTCTTTTCTGGGGTCACCTCTCAAATCCTAACCATTTTTGGAAGAAAGCAATATTTTACATTATTGGCTCCTATCTTTACCCCCAAATATGCCTTTATGATTTACCTGAATATGCTACTGCTGTAGCATACAGCAGTAGCTACATACTGCAGCATTTAAAACACTGAAAATTCTGGTAAAGCCATTATCAAAACACTTGTAAGAAGATTGCATAAATTCCCAAAATATGAACACTTAGTTCCAATTCTATCTACTTTCTCTTTTTTTTGACAATTTGCTTTATACATTATTTTATGCAATTCATTCCTTTCTGTGATTCCTTCCCTCCTTGTTGGGTTAGAAAAGGTAAACACAGAACAGAATTTTGACCAGCACTGGACTCTTAGTAGGTGCCATGAACCTGCTATTTGGATCTTACAGACCCTAGTTATAACAAATGTTTACTGATTAGTGGTTAAGTGCCTCGTATATTTATTTTCAGACCAGGTTTTCATTTTTTCCAATCCAGCTCATGAAGAACAAAATCATACGTGAAACAGTCACACTAAACTTGGCCAAAAAAAGGGCTATGACTACAGTGCCTGGAAGAATGCTTATTCATTACTCCCTAGACTAGCATATTTCTCAGTAGAGACAAGACATATATTGCAGCCATGGAAAATCTGGGGAACTGGAGCTCTTGAAAATACCATTTATGCTACATCAAACTTGAGCCCACTCAGGCAATGTAAATATTTCCCATATGTGATGACTGCTTGTTGCCCAGCTTCCAATTCTGAAAGAGACACTGAAAATATCCCAAATACTCCTTTTTAATTTATACCAAGAGTCTGCCGCTGTCTTTATGCTTGCAGTTGAAAGAACAGTTCTCTAATAAACTAGAAAGAGAGATATCTCACTCTGGGAAGAGTAAAAGATATAATCTTATATTTCAGGTATAAATTGAAACTATTTTCATATCCCAGAGTAGATCTAAATTTCAATAAAAATAAATTGCCCTTTAAATTATAGATAACAATAAAATTAAAGACAGCCAAAATGCAATCTATCTTGAATTTTGAATTATATCCTAAAACTCTCAATATTTTGGCCCAGGATACTGTTATGGGGACCATCTTCATCAACCAAAATCAAGATATATGGTGTGATAAGGAATGATTTGTGCTGCTACATGGGGAGAAACAGGCAGTCTGAGATCTGTAATATAGCTAACGACATGTCAAAATTCCCAAGGTATTTTGGTAACTTAAAGCAGTGCTTTTCAAAGTGTGGTCCATGGGCCACCCACATCATTATCACCTGGGGTTTTTGTTAAAATAAATATTTCAGGGCCCTATACCAGAGTAATTGAAGCAGACAATGTGGGCAGAGGACCAGAAATCTGCTTTTTAAGTTCTTCAGGTAACTTTTGCACCTGCTACAAAAATCTAACACTCAGGGAGTTATTGAAAGAAGACAAGAGAAAGGAATATTTAAAATCAGGGCATTGGAAGACAGGCCAGAAACTCAGACAAGGAAACATCCTTACTTAGATCTTAAAGCAAGGGGATATAAGAATCTAGTAGTCTTGGAAGAGAAAGCATCATATGGATGGCACTTTAATAGGACTTCTCAAGGGGATTTTGAAGACTCCTTAACATTGCATTTCAGGAAGGGGGCTATCGTAATCTCCAGCAACAGTTGAAATGGCTGGCACTAATGTCCCCATCCCCTAAGTCCTTCTGGTGGTCTACCCTGAATATCAGAAGTCTGGAATAGGTATAGCCCTGCAGAATATCTGGTTTTCTGGGATTACCAATACCTGTAATTTACTTCTCTCTACCACCATTTGACTCACTGATAGCTCAGCCCTGCCCCGCAGATTTGGGATCTCCTATTGTAACCTGAGTTCTTGCTTTTTTTGGTGTGTTAATTCCTATCTACTGTCTAGTACTCAGGTGCTCAATAAGCCTGCATCTTGCTTTCCATTTCACTCTGTTTTTTTTTAACATCTTTATTGGAGTATAATTGCTTTACAATGGTGTGTTAGTTTCCGCTTTACAACAAAGTGAATCAGTTATACATATACATATGTTCCCATATCTCTTCCTTCTTGCGTCTCCCTCCCACCCTCCCTATCCCACCCCTCTAGGTGGTCACAAACCACCGAGCTGATCTCCCTGTGCCATGCGGCTGCTTCCCACTAGCTATCCACCCTACGTTTGGTAGTGTATATATGTCCATGCCACTCT
>NC_041220.1:61222849-61245122 GCF_002837175.3 Physeter macrocephalus
GTGTATGGTGTTAGGGAGTGTTCTAATTTCATACTTTTACATGTAGCTGTCCAGTTTTCCCAGCACCGCTTATTGAAGAGGCTGTCTTTTCTCCATTGTATATTCTTGCCTCCTTTATTAAAGATAAGGTGACCATATGTGTGTGGGTTTATCTCTGGGCTTTCTATCCTGTTCCATTGATCTATATTTCTGTTTTTGTGCCACTACCATACTGTCTTGATTACTGTAGTTTGTAGTAGAGTCTGAAGTCAGGGCGCCTGATTCCTCCAGCTCCATTTTTCGTTCTCAAGATTGCTTTGGCTATTTGGGGTCTTTTGTGTTTCCATACAAATTGTGAAATTTTTTGTTCTAGTTCTGTAAAAAATGCCAGTGGTAGTTTGATAGGGATTGCATTGAATCTGTAGATTGCTTTCACTCTTAAGAAGAGTCCTATCCATGAACTCCAGCCAATCTGCTGACTGATTTCCCTGAAAACAAAAGCCTGCTTGAACTGTTTAGTATACCTGTTCTTTGACTGCCTGCTATCTTGCTCTCTCTGATGGACTGGACCTCATTTGCCACATCCTTGTATCCGGGATGCTGACTGCTTCCCCAAATTATACCCCAGTGTTGTTAAACCTGGCAGATGCCATGTCTGGCCTTGCAGAAAAGATTTTTGTTCAGAGCCTGCATTTGCACTTACATGGAGTGACAATCTCTGGTCCCACCCATGCACACAAGTCTACTTCTGCATATTACCCCCTCTCTGTCTACACACTAAGCAGTAGGAAACTGGGCCATACATAGGCGGTTACCATGTTTTGGCCAAGAAATTCCGTAGATGTCCCAGAGGACCAGTGAAAACCTAAATGGGCTATGAGTTGGAAAATTCTCCCGTCATTACTCCTCAGGACTTAGATTTTCATAGGGGAAGTTCTTGCAAGTGCAAATTCAGTATTTATTCTTTGAGTAAACTGTAAACTCCTCAGAAAGTCAGTAAGTGATTTTTTTTTTCCTTTCTGTATGGAGCCCTTAGACTTGGAGCAGATATTACTTTTTGAGGAGTTTAGCTGTGTTTTAAGAACTTGGGTAAGGATCACTCATTTATCAGTATGGGCTCAGTTTATAAGGCACTTTTAGACAGGCAACAATCCTGAGCAAATTACCAAAATTTCAGCATTTACTCCATGTCACTTAAGAGAACATCAGTGAGGAATAGAAAGATAACAGATGTTTCTGGTCCTTAGAGATCAGAATTTGGATGAAATGGAAACTAAAATAGGAAGCTCTATTAAGCTGTCTCATGCAGAGATTCTCCTATAAGATTATTCTTTTCATTCCCTAATCCTCTCACTTCTACGCTCAAGATGACACAGGTCAAATCCTACACTTTGTCTTTCTGGCCTTGATATGTCTCCCACTTCAAAGAAAAACAAGAATAGCTTAATAAGATTACAAACCATTATTTCCACACTAGCATTTTCTATAGCAACACAGACAAAAAAGTAATTGGTTTAAGTTTAAAAGAAATGATCTCTGTAGAAGGAAGTAATGGATGTTGGCTTACAAAGTCAGGTGTATAAAGTGTAACTTCTTATTCTTTTATACTATCAAGTGACTGGAGCTTAATCTTGGTTAATCCAGGGCCCTCACTTTCTCGGGAGCCATCTGATGTTGCGAACATCTAGGGTTCCATATCTGGGATGGGGGAGAGTGGCAAAGTGGTCTGTGGCTGTCATCCTCTGCACACACGGACATCTCTGAGACGCTGATTTCCACCTTCCTTGTCTGTTCCTGGACTTCAGTCCACAGGCCCAGGGACTAAGTCTTCTTTGTCCTGGCTCCTGGCTTCTGCAGGTTTGACTCTCACGTTGCTCCTTCTCTTCCCCTCTTGGCTGCATTGAGGGCGTGGGGATAAGCTGGGAGGCAGTTTTGGATATGTCTGCCTAGATATTCATGTCTAATGACCTGGCACCACACAGAGCAGCACTAAAAAATGATTCGTTTTATAACCTCCACACACTTCATACAGGAAGTGATTCACAGATTCCTCTGCTCTTACGTTCCCCCAGTCTGATCCAGGTTTTCAGGTCTGTCTCCCATGTATCTGGCTCAGGGAGTGGGAGAGAGGGTGGCAGAACATGGAGCCCTTACTTGGAACCCACCATCCTCCAAGTATCTAATGTCCCTTTGCTTCCCTCTGATGTTTTCCTTTGGTCCCACTACGATGAGAATCATTATCTGATTTTGGGCATGGGATAAAGGATCTGTTTTATTTTGTTGTTGTTGTTATAATTTAAGCTGGATCCTGAGGATTTAAGGAGTTAGCTTTTTGAAATTCAAAAGGTGTTGCAAACAAAATTATCCAAAACATTTCTTTCTGAATTATCCCTTTCCTGAGGCAATATTTGTAATAAAAACAAATGGAATTTGAGCGAATATAAGGGGATAGATCACGAATGAATATCTCAAACTACTTCTTTTTTTTTAACATCTTTATTGGAGTATAATTGCTTTACAATGGTGTGTTAGTTTCTGCTTTACAACAAAGTGAATCAGCTATACATATACACACGTTCCCATATCTCTTCCCTCTTGTGTCTCCCTCCCTCCCACCCTCCCTATCCCACCCCTCTAGGTGGTCACAAAGCACCGAGCTGATCTCCCTGTGCTATGCGGCTTCAAACTACTTCTTGAATATCAGCACTGAGTCTAAGCCTCCATCATATAAAGGTATGATTGCCGAAACTCTCACAAATGGTGAAGAAGCTAAAATAAACACATTTTAATAAAACTAACCCTAACCCTAACCTGAATGGCAAAATGAGTGAAGGTGGCAAAAAAACAAACAAAAAAAACTCATCTGCTTTATCATGAAATCTGAGTAAATATGAAATAAAATACATAGAGAGCGAAAACCTGGAATATTTTACCCAGAGGGAAAAAGAAGCAAGCTCTTGTTCTCTTGCCTGTGTCTTTTTACTTTCCAGTTGACTAACCAGATTTCTAGTGAGACAGGTTGGCCCATCCTTTAACATGTCATTATATGGGAAAACCTTGCATATGATTTATGTACCTTTGTAACAACAAGACTAGAGTAATACCGGGCCCCTAAATTTGGCATCTGCCTGTCAGGCACTGTGCTGTACACTGGTCAAAAAACCTGTAAGACAAAGCCCCTGGCTTCCAGGAGCTCGGAGTATAGCGGAGCTAGGGAAGTAGACCAGTAAGTAAGAAGTTAAAGTGCAAAGCGATGGAAGCCATAGCAGAGTGCTGTGGGATTAAAGGGTATGAATGGAAACAGGGCGAGCATCTCAGAAGAGGTAGTGATTTCTAGAAAGACAAGACTGAGGAACTATGGTCTAGGCTGAAAGACCACCTATGTGTGGCAAATAACACAAAGGGGAGGCTGCAGAGATGCTGACCCCAGGTGTTCGTATGAGAATATGGCAGAGATGGGGACAAACCTGACAGGAGCGAGGGAAACATTCACTCTTAGTAAGTTAGTTATCCCGAGCCATTTCTCCCAATCTCTGTGTGTGTTCATAAGCAATACGGGTTTTCATATAATAAAACTGCCATAACATAATGTTCATACTTTTTTTGAAATGTACAAGTATATCTCTGACACAGAGCTTTATTGCAGAGAGCACTGTGGAGCACTGAGAGTTGCACTTTGGGGATAATTCATAAATATTTCATTATTCTAGTTGGTATGTATGTCCCTAATTCCCATTTCAGGAGTTAAAGAAGTTTAAAGTCAAGTGTTTGGAAGGCTTTCTCTACCAAAAAACAGTTCCTGTGACTGGATCTCTAATATACATACTAGAGTGAACGATTCCTGCTGACACAGAAAGACAGAGAGGGAGGAGAGGAGGTAAGACTCAGGCTTATTCTATGTAATGTTGAGACTGTCCAATGCAATTCATATTCCAAGAAGTTGCCAACATAACTGTAAGGTAGATGTTCTTATACAGGAAACATGTTCTAGATTTGCTTTATGATCATGGATAAGTCACATAGCCTACTTTGGACTGTTTTGGTCATTTGACATATGAGGGGAGCTCGATGACAAGATCTTTAAGATCCCATCCAACTTCCCTATTATATGATTTAGGCAACTTCCATTTATAAGTAATTAATGAGCTGATTAAGGACTTGAAATAAGACACAGAACCCTTTGATGCTAAGAAAGAGTCTAAGTCCTCTGACAGAAATAACTTAGCAGTCTCTGGGGGAAAGCACTAAAGGAGACACTAGCATAGCTTTTAAAAAACCCATATTGGATATGAGGGCAAATGGTCACTTTATCTATCCAAAGTGACAGGCATGTATCAATTTGGAAAAACTAAATTAACCCATTGCTTGAGGTTAAAACTATAGTGAAATAATATTCACAGCATACATCTGAAAACCCTTAATCATTACTTTGGAGTATTTCTGCTTAAATTTGACCATGTCACTGCATGGGTTCTTAACTTCAAAGAAAGAGAAGCAGTATGCAAATGAGGCAGGGAGCCTATTATCAAAAAACCTAGGATAGACTTCTGGCTACTCCACTTGTTTGCTTTGTGACTATAAGGTTGAGTCGTAAAGAATAAATTTTAAAAAGCACACAGAAATATAAAAGAAAAGTGCTTATTTGCATCATGTAGTTTGTAGTTATTAAAAAAGAAAAAAAAACACTTTTGTTTAACTTTTCTTGCTTTCCTTTCTTAAAAGAAAATAATGGGACAGGAGATGCCTTTGTCTCAAAATGAAATGCAACACCCACTTACCTTTGTTTTACCATCACTTGCAATTGGGCTAAGATCATTGATATTATCTGGGTTTAACTTTAGTGTGGGTTTCTTAAAAATACCAAACTGAACTAATGAAGAATAAACCAGTTTCTTTAAGGTTAATTGGATTTCACTTTTTAAGAATGTTTAGTGTAAATATAATAAAATTTGCTCTTTTGAGTCTTGAAGGAAGGAAGGAATGCGCAGGAAGTGTACAGAGAACTAGCTAGAACATATGCACGTTAGCCATTTTTGGAACCCTTATTTTATGTGAGAAAACGAAAGCATAGAAATATTAAGTAACTTGCATAGGATGATACCTGTAAATTGTGCCAGGGCTGGGCCTCAGGTCCTGAAATTCAACTCCATAGCCCTTGTTCTTAACCCTTTACTAAGAACTCACTGAAAAATTGAGGGAGAATATACATATATATCTCTTTTAAATTGCCAGCAGTGTGGAAGATGGACTGGAGTGGTAAAGGATTCGGGAGATAATTAAATTCTGAGCAAGATGGTGGCCATGAGAACAAAGAGAAAAAAATGCTGGGAATACATATTTTTAAATTCTATAATCACCATCACCTGACTGTATAGGAAATGAGGAAGGAGATAAAGATGAAGGGCTGGTTTGAGCTGGGGTAAGATAAGGAGTTTGAAGCACTGGAATACCTGAGACAGCATTGTATAGGAGGCTCTGACTAGCAGGGCAACTACGTAAGGTTGTACAGTCAAGTTGGGGCTGAGATACAGCCCAGCTCCCTGCCAAGTCAAAGCATTGTGCATCCAGAGGAAGGGGACCTTTATTATAACTTGTATAAAGTATGGATTAGAGGAGGTCTTGCTGACCAGATCTCTAGATTGGGCTTTAAGTTGAAGCCATGAGACTGGATGCAATCTTCTGAGGAAGAAAGTATAATGGTGGGAAATAAAACAAACACACAAGGAGGTGGGAAGAAGACAGGAGCCCTCTGAAGAGAGTGAAGAAAAACAAGATGGAAGTACAGGCCAGTACAAGATCCCTAACATCTCACGACAGAAATATTTCCAGAAGAGGAAGACAGTAAATAGTATAAATGGTAGAAAAAGCAGAGGTGGGTATAAGGATAAGAAGCTGTTGGATTTAACCATTAATTAACTATCATTAGCAACCTCTGAGAGATATTTTCAGTATTGTGATAGAAATAAATGCCAAACTGCAAAGAGTTATAGAGTCAGAGGGAGGCGAGGAAGCAGAGGCAGAAAATGCAAATTTTTCTTGGCACCAAGAAGAGAAAACTTGGTTGAGAAAGTTGAGTGTGTATTTGTTTAGTGTAGCAGAGGCTTGAGCATTGGTTGTGCCCTGAGGAAAAGCAAAGGTGCAGGTAAAAGAATATAATTTATGAAGCAAGGCCTGGTTTCATCTTCATAATTATTTTGTTTAAAAGTTCCATAAACACCAGTGGCCCAGGAAATTCTTTAGCAAATACTCATTAATGAAATGACAGCTATTTAAAAATGTTGCCATAGCTATTATATGTTTATCACCCCTTGTGTAATAAAGACTTCTGGCATGGAATTTCGAGTTCTTTCTTTAGTATGAGAACTCTTCCGTTCCCTGAGGATTTTCAGAGAATAGGGTACATGGTTGACCTCTTACTCAGACAGAAGGAAATTATGCTTTCACCTCTTGCCCCTGAATAAATTTATCGCCCAGTCATTACTTCTTCTGGATGAATATAGAAGCTAGACTGAAAGCTGGAAGCCTGGATTCTAGATGAGTAATATTTCCGGACTTAGTTCTCCTACTCTGTAAAAAGAGAGATTTGGATTTGCTAATTTCTAAGTCATTACAGCTCTAAGATAATCAAATGAACAAAAAATCATATGTAAATGAATGCTTATCCTTATTTTGTTTATCAAAGAACACATTGAAACAACATGGGTTCCCAAAGATGGGGGCACATATTCTATTATGTACAGTAGAGTCATAGAATAGAATATTATACACTTGTCAATTATCTATTTTCCAAAGTGTTCTAAATGATATAGAAAAAGTTGCCAGTAAAATGTTACATGAAATAGGTGGAATTCAAATGTGCAGTGTTAAGCCAATTTTGTAAAAATAAGATGAAACAAAATGTTGGTACCATATTATGTACACAAATACAGAAAGAAGTCTCACGATAGGAATTAATCTTCTAGAGAGTGGAATTGGTGACAATAATTTATTTTGTCACTCTCTTTATAATCATTATAATTGTTTACTCCCTTGTGAGTTGGGAAAGGCATTTTACATTTGAGGTTTACAGGAAGGTTGTTTTCATTTCCATTGTATTCAACTCTACTTATAATGTTTTCATGAGTGGAGAAGGAGGACCTATAAGTGCCGTCTTCCCTGCTGGACTAGCACCATGTTGCAGAGAAGGACCACAGAAGACACGCTGGATATTAAACATATTCAAAAGCAAGCAGGTTGGAGATAGACGCTACAGAAACATGAAAATTGCTCCTTAGAATTACTATTATTCTTTGTTAGTTTGGAAAGATGTCAGTGTTTGCCTAGATCTTTCTAACTTATATAATCTTTAAAGTTTTTTTTTTAATTTTAAGATCACCAAAATAATATTTGGCTTGTAAAATTGTCTTAGACTCAGACACATTTATTTATTCTTCTAATTTCCTGCTGTCTCCCCACAAAAAATATATATATAATATTAATACAATCAAATGCTAGCGGGCTTCCCTGGTGGCGCAGTGGTTGCGCGTCCGCCTGCCGATGCAGGGGAACCGGGTTCGCGCCCCGGTCTGGGAAGATCCCACATGCCGCGGAGCGGCTGGGCCCATGAGCCATGGCCGCTGGGCCTGCGCGTCCGGAGCCTGTGCTCCACAACGGGAGAGGCCACAGCAGAGGGAGGCCCGCATACCACAAAAAAAAAAAACAAAAAAACAAATGCTAGCAACATCTGCTTGTAGCAAATGTATTATAAAACCCACAGTACCTTCAGCAAAATAAACTAAACAGAAAAGGGGTAAAGGAAAATGGCTGACACCTCCATGTCCTCCAACTCTGCTTTTTAAATTATTATTGACAATATGCACCTGATGCTTTTTCTTCATAGAAATGTACAGTTCCAAATTACTGTGTGCTAACAGCAATTTCATAATTCGTTAAATGGCATTATCTAATGAAGTTTTCATGTTTTAGCATGACCCAGCAGTCAACTAAATAACAAATACTCCAATAATAAAATATGAAGTAAAACATATGGTTTTAGTATCATCTTATTTGTTAATACCGTTTTAAGTTATAGTCATTCAACAAACACTTATTGCATGACTAAGATGTACCAAAAGAACCTTAGTCTTTGACCACATCACCTTTTAAATTATCTGGAAGTACCAATTTAGTACATTAAACAAAGGCCAATATATAAGGATGTAGTTCAGTCAGTTGGAGCATCTCTTCTTTCCTGAGAGGTTGTAATTGAAAATAAACTACATGCAGATTTTTATGAGAACAAATCAATTATCTCTCTGTTCAATGATTTAGGAAATATCAACAGCTTCTCTCCCCAGTTCACGACCTACAGCATTAAGCTTGACAGCCCCTTGGAACACATACATCTTGCTCACTGAATTCTAGTTCATGAGGGGCTAGCTTCTGAGACTTCTGGAGAATCCTCACGAGGTTATGTTAAAAAGGATCCTTACAAGGCATTATCAGTGAACACTGTCATGTGTTAATTTATTTTAGCTTTTTCTTCCTTTACTAGTTTGAAAAAGCATTTTCTAAATAGAAGTCTTCCCAAGTGTGTATTCCTAATGGCATTGAGTTTTCAGGGATTTTAAGTTTAGATGTTGTGGTAATATAGTTCTCATGTAAAATATGCGTCATATATAAAATTTCCTAATTAGGTATGAATGTGAAAATTAAATTCTGATTAACCTGAAATAGTCAAGTAAGGGAAACCTTTATCACATTGACTTAAAATAACAATAGTATACATTCAAATTTAAAGAGTTATGTTTCAATTAGAATACCATTTTATTTTTTTTGCGTTACACGGGCCTCTCCCGTTGCGGAGCACAGGCTCCGGACGCGCAGGCTCAGCGGCCGTGGCTCACGGGCCCAGCCGCTCCGCGGCATGTGGGATCCTCCCGGACCGGGGCCCGAACGCGTGTCCCCTGCATCGGCAGGCGGACTCTCAACCACTGCGCCACCAGGGAAGCCCTAAAAGATAGAGATTTTGCTTATTTCCCCCCTACTTCTTTCAGTTAAATGGCATGAGTTATTTTAAAATAAAATGGGGGGCTTCCCTGGTGGCGCAGTGGTTGAGAGTCCGCCTGCCGATGCAGGGGACACGCGTTCGGGCCCCGGTCCGGGAGGATCCCACATGCCGCGGAGCGGCTGGGCCCGTGAGCCACGGCCGCTGAGCCTGCGCGTCCGGAGCCTGTGCTCCGCAACGTGTACCGCAAAAAAAAAAAACAAAAACAAAAAACAAAAACCAAGATATCATTGAGACAATTAGCCTTGCATTCCTCTTTTTTCCCTAAAGTATCATCACCACACAGAAGAATTGCATAGACTAGATGATGATGATTTTTTTTTCCTTTTCTCTCTTTCCCGCAAAGCAGTATTATGCTATTTCCCAGCCATACGTGCATGTGAATAGCATATATGTGAATGGGACTAAAATAGAATACATAGTATTTGATTAATATTAATTAATATTATAGTCCCCTTGGGAATTGGCTAGTCACTGATTCCTTGACACATGTCTCCAGTAACTGTATAAAAAGCAGAACAAACAGCACTTTCTGTATTTGATGCAGGAATGAGGTAGTTATCCCGGAGCCACTTCCATAACAACACAACTAAGAACTTGGACATAAACCAAAAGTCTCCTAAGCACCTAAAATAGATGTCACTGTGTCTATGCACTTTGGTTCTACACTTTCCTCATAAAAGATTCTCTTGGGGTCTTCAGATAAAGTTATTGTCTCTTATTCCTTCCATAATTTTTTATAAACTTGTTTGTTTTCTGGTTTCCTTGTGCACAGCACAAATGAAATAATAATTACAAAGGGATGGTTGAGGCTGAAGAGAGTTGTTAGAGAATGCAAACTGTCCACATCAGTAGGTAAAGAAATCCCATTTCCTTATGGATGGTGGACACACACACAAAATGTCCTATAAGAATAATACAACAATTTTTAAAAGCATAGTAATTATGTGACCTTTTGACATAAGAATAGCCTTACACACCACAGAATAGAGCTCCCAAGTATTATTATATTATAGAATAATTCTATTATGTGTATTCATGATGAGAATACTGAGCAATTCAGAAAACATTAAATTGAATTTAGTCCCCCCTCCAGAGAGACAGCAAAATACATTGTGGATTTCAGAAAGATGACTCTTCAAAAATGGCTAAATGCTTTCTAAAACCTTTGGAGTTCTCAGTGGTAGACTTGTAAGGTTTCTTTCTGGAAAGTCCACAGATAGAGAACTCCTTAGTTGCCTTTACTACCTGTTTATTGACCAGCAGCAAATACTCTGTATTAGTTAACCAGGCCTCTGGGGAAAGAGTGACATCTCAGATGACAGTGGTGCAGGGGGTCTTTTCTGTCCACTCCACTGCCACGTGGGCTATTCCTCTTCTTCTGCTCTGAAAGCCCCTCCATAGCTCAGTGATTTAAAATCTTATGGCAAACATCACTCTTAGAAATGTTGTCCCTTTAAGGTGGATGAGCTTAACAAGATAAACTTCATTTTTAAAAAAGCAGGCTTACCAGAATTTTTAAAGATAAATGGGGGTAAAGGGAAGGAAGGGTTAAAATTAAAAAGTATAGAAGCAAACTAAAGATAAAACCCCAATTCAAAAACTTGTGTTTTCCAGGTCAGACCCACCAAGCTGTGATGAGGTCAGGGAGCCTCAACTGAGCCAAAGTGCCTGGAGCTGCACTGTGCTGGTCCTCTTATCTGATTGGCTATATAGGTTTTATACTTGAAGCTGATGATGCAATAACCAATCTCTGACCCCCCTCCCCCCAGGTCAAGAGCATTCTGTACATTCTGTAATATTAAAGCATATCCCTCTTTATTCGACATGAACAATAAAACATAAAAACCACCCATGACAAGAGGAAACAAAGGACAAAGTTAAACTGAGCTTCAAAATAAAATAACAACAACAATTATTAGGTTCCTGAAAACAAAACAAAACAAAACAAAATCTTAGCAGCTTCAACCACCAACAGCTACAAAACAATACTAAAGAGCTAAAGAGCTGAGATATTTTAGAGTGTGTTTTCTCTCAGAATAGAGGCAAAGTGGGAGAAAAAGGTCAAATGACCACAGAATACTTGTGCCCGAAACAAATGAACCCTGAAGGAGATTTCAGTGAGTAAAAAACAGTACCTTATAAGTAACTGGTCTTGTCTACTCACAGCTGTTTCCAGTGCCGACTCTTGTTTAACTGTCTACTGACTTCAGTTTAAAGTTAATTCTGTTGGCAAAAAAGTACAGAGCTTGTCTGGAAAATGCTGTTTGGACATAAACCATTCCTTTCAAAGCGGTGGTAGCTGTATTTAAGTTTTCTTGTAGAGGGGGATATAAACCCTTCCTGTAGCTAATTTTATTCCTCCTCCTTCCCCTCAGACTTAGTCAGTATCCTCCTATCCCATATATTGAAGAAAGAGACAGAGAGGGAAGGAAAAAAAAAAAAAAAAAAAAAAAAAACTGCCAGGAAATATACCTTAAATAATGTAGTATTTGAGCATTTAGAAAAAAGACAAAAATTTTTTTTTTAAAGAAGAATTAAAAATGAGAACCGTAGAAAGCACAACAGGATCTTAAATATAATTTAACCCAATGACCTCATTTTATAAATAATGAAACTGATGCCCAGAGAAAACATGATTTGTGCAAGGTCACTTACATAGCTCATTCGTGCCAGCTAAGAATAGTTACCAGGTTTCACAATTCCCAATTCAATGCTTTTTCTACTACGCTAGTGTACCTGAGGGGAAATGGTTTACCTTTTTCCTCTGTATCCTTGTATAATACCCAAATGAGTTGGCAGGAGTAACACAATTACAATGTGAGAACAATCTGTTCTCAGAAAAAAAAATTCCCTCCACTTTAAAATCCTTAAGAGTGAAAGTCTCTCTATAATGCCTAATTTCTTTTATATTTAGGAAATAATCTTTCCACTGATGATTTTCCAGAATATTTTTATGACTTGGGAGTTGCCATTTTTCAGGGGATGTGAACATCCCTTAATGCTTACAGAGAACCACTTCTGAAAGGGACGGACCTGTGACAGGTGTTCAGTATTTCTACCCAGTATCAGTGGTATTGTTACATGGCTCTCGAACCGGAAACACATTACTATTACCAAAAATCTCCACTTCCAATTTGTCAGAAAAATTTTTACCACACATACAAGTTTATTCTTGACTATTATTTATTATATGTGACCAAATAATTATAAAAGTATACTTTTTAAAATGAAAATTGGATTAGATTTTTTGAAACATGTTTTCCAAAATGTTGAGTAATTAATGCATACCTATCATTTTTACAACCCTGACGAATAAGCAATTGATATTCAGAACACGTAAATGCTGAGAGAGAAATCTTGTAAAACCACAGTGCTTCTTGACACAATGGCACGATCCTGTTCTCCTTTTATTCAGAATTGTCTGATTGTGCTCTATGCAAAGGGAAATCCCACAGACATTAACATCTAATCTACATTTATACGTAACACTAATATGTCAAATATGACAAGTTTGACACACTGATATGTATTTCTTGGGCTTACTAAAAGTTTTCCATATTTTCCTTTTATTTCTTTTTTTTTTTTTTTTTTTTTTTTTTTTTTTGTGGTATGCGGGCCTCTCCCCGGGCCTCTCCCTGTTGCGGCCTCTCCCGTTGTGGAGCACAGGCTCCGGACGCGCAGGCTCAGCGGCCATGGCTCACGGGCCCAGCCGCTCCGCGGCATGTGGGATCCTCCCAGACCGGGGCGCGAACCCGGTTCCCCTGCATAGGCAGGCGGACGTGCAACCGCTGCGCCACCAGGGAAGCCCCTTATTTCTTTTTTGATTTGAACATTTTGCCTGTTGTCTGTTAGAAGAGGCAGAAGGGAAGTGTGAGTAAAACTTGGAAACAGAAGTAGGCTGTGAGGAGACACACAGAGATTTAGATGGATTCAGGGTTGTTGAGTGGACTCAGGAAAAAAGATGTAGAGAGAAGTCACGTACCAGCAGGTTGTTTAGAACAGAAGTGGGCTGAGCCACAGACAATAGATTATAGGTATTGACTTCAGGAACCAAAGTCTCTCAAAATAGGTTAAGCAAAGAAAGAACCAGCTATTTTGGTGACCAGTGCAAGCAACAGGAAATTGGCCCTCAAACTTACTTTGTAATTCATAACATGGTTCCTTTCTATGAATTGGGAGGGAAGCAAGTGCTGTCAATATGTGAAATTCAGCACGATCTAAAATAGCACAGTGATATACAACCATTTAAAAACTTTTTGTCCCTTTATATTTAGGACCCTTGGACATACTCCAGGTTGCCCTACTCTGGGCATGCTCTGAATTTCAGAATACTAAGGTAGTCTAGAGGGGAAGAGTTACTGTGTTATGAAGAGGAATCTGTGGAGTTGAATTCCACTGATGGGAGAAGTACTTACAGCAGAGGTGAACTCCAGGGCAGACTGTATTAACACAGACAAGGCAGTCGGAATTCTCTAACTCTTGATCTCCTCCTCTTTTTCAGGTTTACAGTAACGTAAGAAGAAGGCTTGTACTAAAGAATCCCAGAGAGCAGTTTTGTGATAGCAGTGAAGGGAAGTGAATGCATGAACATCTATTAGATTATTCTATGCTTGGGAGAAGTTTTCATACATGGAAGTTTTTAACAGTCCCAGGGGACTGATGCACATAAAAAATCTCAAGCATCAACTCTCTTAAACCAATTCCAGCACATGCTTCCTTGGTTGCCCATTTCCTCTCACAATCCAGTTTCCTAGCAGCAGCCAGAGTAATTATTCCCCTCTTCCTCTCCTCTGCTGGTTTCCATCATTCCCTGCTACGTATCATCCAATGGTTTTCCATCATTACTCTCCTTCATCCCTTCCAATGGTTTCCCATTATCCCCTGGTTCATAGTGTCCAATAGTTTCCCATCATTCCCTGTTTCATCCCTATAAATTTCCCGCTGCTCTTTGTATAAATCCAAATGCCTAACCATAGCCTCCTAGGCTCTTCATCATTTCGCCCCTGCTTATCTTTCCTGCTGCTTTCCTAACCTGCTGTTCCATCTGTCTAGAATGTTCCTCCCTCATATCTTCACAGAACTATCCCCCTTCTCAGCACCCAAAGCTCATCTCAAATGCTTCCTCCCCAGAAAAAGAATTTCCTGACCACTCTGGCTCACCATCCTCCCCACCACATACACTTACTCTCTTTACCTCATTTCCCTATTTTGGTTTTTCTTCATAGCACTTACCACTATCCAAAATTGTCTTTGGTTCTTTTTTACGTATTCATTCATTTCATTAGTTAGTTTAAATATGTTTACTGTATGTCCTCTAGAATAAGTTTTCTATCATCAGAAATGTAGCCGAAGTTATAAATAAGATCAGAAACATAAGATTTAGGCTTTTTAAGCCTCATTATTCTCAGTGTTCAGAACAGTATCAACTATAAAATAGGTCTTTGATAAATATTTCTTGAATGTATTATTTATATTCCTGCCTGGGTTACTACTCTTCAGTCCACAATCATCTAACCCAAGTCCATAAGCATGAGGGCAAAGACTAATCCACCTTGACAACTGACAGAACCCTGAAAATCTCCTTGTGGCTCAGCAGCTAGGAATCCCGGAAATAAAGAAAGAGCCCCTGTTGGGCTCTAGGCATGTAGTTGTATCTACACAAGGGGCCTCTAAACCCTTGAATTTTCTTAACACAAAGGCCAGAATATCTCCTTGACTTGCCAGAATATACTTCATGGATATATGCACCTAATTAGGTATGGGGATTTTTTTGCTGGAAGGTCCTAAGAGCTTCCAGATATCTCCTTTGTTTCCTGAACTCTACAGTAATTGCACTTATTCAAATAGCAGATATCCTAATTCTATCCTTTTCAGGCGGTTTCAAGAAACTGCTCTCAGCTGCCAACTCTTCAGGAGCAGAAGCTAAATCCTTGCATTTACAACATATGTTTTTTAAATGAAAAGGGGGAAGACTAAATAATTTTAGAGAGGTGAGCTCACAGATAATTTCATCTCCTATCTCAGTTCTCCTCCACACTGATTCAGAGCTCTCCAGTGAGCTGTAAATTAGATTTCCTCTCCTGTCTCATGTCCTACTGCTTCCTAATTACCTGTTTTAGTGAGTCAGCCTTTCTGGGTCCTGGGACTCAGATGTATTGTGGGTGATGTGACTGGGCAACACACTCTGGGTCCAGTCACATCAGAAAGGTGTTTTGTGATGGCAGGCAAAGAGAGGGCGATCCTTTGTTTGCAAGAGAATGATTCTTCCCAGGCACCACAGCATCTGTCCCCCTAGGGCACCCTGGTAGAGGAAATTTCTTGCTTGAACACTGTTACCACTCAGTGGCAAATAACATCATTTTAAATTGTTTTGGAAAAAAGTGCCCTTTTCTTATGGTACTGACTAAATATTAATCTAAATACATAGGTGCCATTTATTTAGTCAATAAATCAAAGCTGCAAATAGTTTTTGATTGCCTCTATAGACAGGGCCTTGTGATCTGTCATGAGAGCTGTATAATTATTCCTTGCTATATCATGGGATAATAATATTTCTTTATCCAGAATACAAAATTCCCTAGGAATATAAGGTGTAAGTTTCTTCTTTCATCCCCTCCTTTCTTCCTCTCTTCCCTCCTTTCCTTCCTTCAATTTACTGAAGCCCACATTTATTGAGTTCATATAATGTGCAATGTTTGAGTATAAAGAAAAATATGAAATCCAGCATGGGGAGAGACTTACCTTTTGGAGGTGGAAGAAGTCTACACACTTGGGGAAATCAGCATAAAATTATAGGAGAGCACATTAGAGTAGCATGGAATCGAGAAGGGAAGTGACCAAAGAAGGCTTCCTTGAGGAGATGAAACCAAAGCACATTTTGAATGCAGAAGGAAAGGAAAAGGACTAACATTCCAGGCAGGAGACAGGACATACTTGGGCCACTTCAATTAGTTCTACAGAGCTGGAATGTAGAATGAACGACAGACTAATAGATAAAATATGCAGGAAGAAATATAGGCAAAAGCCAGAGTCAGGAACTGGGGTTTTATCCTGAAGGCAATGGGTAGCTGCTGAAGGATTTTAAATATGGGATATTTTGTTTTTAGAATGTTAAGTGGAGAAAGAATTTAGGAACAAGTGATCTAAAGGAGTACTTAAGAGGATCTTTCTTTATCCAGTTAAGACATCGTGATGGTCTGGAATTAGGCAGTAGGGACAGAAAGACAGAGATGGCCACAAAAGATATTTAAATTGTTCCATAGGTGGGAAGATGTAGGAAAGGCAAACTTACTTCCAAAATTTCCATAAGATCATTACAGAAAAATGCATACAGTATTAGAATTGCATGAAAATGTAGTAAATCCTCGTTACATAAAAGACATTTTTCATAAGTTCTCTCCATTTACAGAATAGGAAGCTGAGGCACGCAGCTTGAAAGAGTGATAGCAGAATTTGAACTCATGTCCATGTGGCCACAAAGCCCATATTCTTTACACTAAATTTTTTGCCCCTTTTAGGAGATCATAGATTTTTAAACTTGGGTGATTAGGCTTGAAGAGATTGGAATATAATTTGGCAGAATCTTAAAAGATTCCTTAGGCAGAACTGTTTAGGTTTTTCTAGGTATAAGCGTGTTCAGATTTGAGACCCAACACACAAACAATTGTATTTGCATTGTTTCTATGGAACTATATGTTTTTCTCCCTGCAAAGCACAAACCCTTCATCAAATTCTTCTTGATAACCTAATCATTTTAAGCCTAAAAGATTTATTCACACTCTATACAAGGATAGCCAGTTGAAACCAAAATGAAAGTGGACTTGACAGATATCCTAGTTTAATCAAGTCAAATATTGAGATTTGAGTAGAATGGAGTTTGAAAGACAAATCAGTTTCAATGAATCTAGGAAGGGAAGAGGTAAAACTCTTAAGACATTGAAAACAGAAAGGGACAGACAGCTCAAACAGGAAAAAAAAATGCTTAGATTTGCTTTAAAGTTGGAGTAGGAAAATTCCTTCTCTAGCATATTTTACATCCACTGTAGGTAGGATAACCATATATTTCATTATCCAAAACTTGACTCTTTGAGAATAAAAGGAGGCACTCATTAATTACAATGGGATAGCAGATAAAAACCAGGACTCTTATAGACAAACCTGGATATACACCACCCTACCTAGAGGTTGGCATTAAACCTGCCTTTCAGATGATGATAGTATCAAAACTGAGGTTTTAGAGTAACTGGCTCCTAAAGCGAGGCAAGATTTTTAAAAAGTGAAGGATTTTTACACAACTTGGACAAGGAGTACAATATATATAAAACAGCCAGATCAACTGAACCATTTGGGATATATTAATCATTTCAGTTCCATAGTTTATTTTATTAAAAAATTATATGGAACAATGAAAAGTGACACCTCATTATAAGTGAGTCACAGACAACAAGTATATAGTGTCTAGTCTCCCATATAAAGTAATGAATTCACATAAACATTTTGGCTGTAAAATATAAGGATCTTAGTTTAGATGGGTGCCCCTAGATATTTTGATTATTTAATAAGCACAGGCTTATTTTTCAATGCATTAACCATCAGTGAGTCAATATGAATAAACACAAAACTCAGTCAAATCTCAATCCACTCTCCTGCCCCACTCCTGGATTTTTTTCTTAGATGAAGATATCCTTCCTTATATGGCAAAGTTCCTTACTAAGCTGCACAAAAGGAAGAACGGGCATAGCGTGGGAAGCTAACATTCCCAGGTACAGACAGGAGATATCAGTCACAACCAATTAGGTTTCCAACCTTGGTTCTGTCAGCAATTAGCTGTGTGACCTTGGACAAAACACTTCACTGGGGCTTAGTTTTCGCCTATACAAAATGAGAGGATTTAGTTAGAGTACCTTGGAGGTTCTTTCAGATGTGAAGTTCAACTATTCTCTGAGGTAATTATCACCCATATGTTTTAAATATGTTTAAGGTTTATTTATCTATGAGGACTGGGAAGATATCTGTTGTATCATAAGGAAATTAAAACAGCCAGTTATTGAAAAAACAACTGCAATGGTAACACCAATGTTGATTTTTTTAAGATTCCCAAGAATAAAAACATAGGCAGTGGGGAGACACTTCATTTTTCAGTGTATAATAGGAGGACTGTTAGGATTTTCTTATGGGAAAAGTCATCAGATATATTGCCAAATCACATTGTGCTTAATAATTTTTAAATATTAAACTTCTTTGGGATCCCCAAACACACTGAGGATCAAGCTTCCTGAGTTTATACAGAAAAATGATTTCCCTCAGAAGTGCAGAGCTGTTTCCTGACTGTCATTTTGCACAAGGAAACAATGAATCCACATTTACAAGACAGAGTGTTGAAAATGAATAGAGGAGGCGCCTCCCTGGGCTGTAGTCTTTGACAAGTTCCTAGATACATAAGCATGGTTCAAAAAATAATAAAAATAAAGTGCCCATCAATCCTGTGCTATTGGATCTCAAGCTTCAATGCCACCAAATAAAGGGAAGTCAGACTTTTTCCTCGTATTATTTTGATTCCTTTTCAATGCAGAAGTAACGTATTTCCTTATAAACAATACAAACAGTAATGAAGATGAACATAATGTAAAATTTAAGGTTCCTACCACCTCAATTCTATCCTATTCTTAAGGATTAACCATTGTCAACAGATTGTTGTGCATCCACCCAGATTATCTGCCCATCCATCCATCTACATCTGTTCACATACATGTATATTTGCACACATACATACATATGTATATCCACAAATCTGTTTTTCAAAAAGAAAACATTATCTTTATTTACCCCAATTTTAGGAAGTTACGAATTTGTTTAACTTTAGAGACAAGCAAGTAAGCATAATAACAAACGTGTCTTCTTTTGTCATCATAAAATCTCTCTCCTCTATCCTTAATACCTTGGACTTATCTACACAACTTCTCAGGTGGCTAAGAAAAATAAATGCAATATTTTACCGGCAGTCAAAAAGCTTAACAAAATGACTACCTAATAAATGTTGACTGATTTGAATGAATGAATGAATCACACCAAGGACCCTAACCTCATCAATGTGGCAGAAGCTTCCAGGAAATAGTCACATGTGAATTGACTTCCCTAGTATCCATTCCTCTTTTTATCAAGTGTTCAAGAATTGCTTATTTGAATATCTCTTAAGGATTGCTTTTGTGTGAAGATGTGTGTGTTTCAAATCTGATTACTGTATGTTTCTTCATCACTATATGGCCACTAATCAATGAAAAGTCTTACTTGAATAGATCTATCTCCTTCATCAAAAATTGGCTCTTGCAGTGTTTCCTTCATCATTTTAATCAACACATTGTTGGGTCTATTAATCCCAGCATTTGAGATTAGGAGATGTCAATGTGGGCTTCCCTGGTGGCGCAGTGGTTGAGAGTCCGCCTGCCGATGCAGGGGACACGGGTTCGTGCCCCGGTCCGGGAAGATCCCACATGCCGCGGAGCGGCTGGGCCCGTGAGCCATGGCTGCTGTGCCTGCGCGTCCGGAGCCTGTGCTCCGCAACGGGAGAGGCCACAACAGTGAGAGGCCCGCGTACCACAAAAAAAAAAAAAAAAGAGATGTCAATGCATATTTCCCACAGTTCTAGGGGAAAAAAGCACTCCCATAGGCCAGTTTAGCCAGCAGTTATTGAACTGGTAAGATAACTACTGGCAGTTTTAGCTTATCCAGAAAATAATTTTATTTTTCTTTGAAATTTTAGTCAGTATATTCTTTATGTTTTCATCCTGGAAACTATCAAGTCCCTGGGTCTTGCAATAGACTTCAACGTTGATTTCTTTCTTGATATTATTCAATGAGTCTATCATCATCTATGTTAGTAATACCTTCCTATGAGAGAATATATATTTCAGGAGATATCATTGGACTTTGCTGGTGAAATGTTAAAGTGTTTTTATTCTTCAAACTCCATTTGTTATTGACAAGTAGATGACATGTAAAGATGTAAGAGTAGATGAGATAGAAGAGTGAGTGTAGTTAGAAAAGATGAACAAGGATGGAGACGTGTGGCACTCCACTGAAGTGTTAGAAGTATTGGTAGTGTGTGTGTGTGCGTGTGTGTGTGTAGTTTATAAACATATGACCGAGACATACATGCACTGGGATACACCATTCAGTGAAAAACTTTGGAGATGCCTGTTTCTACTCAGAGAGATGTGGTACAGAAATAATTGTGCAAAGGTGGAAGGGCTATAATAGTGATGAATCATCATTAGATGTTTGTAACTTTTTATTTCAACATAATTGCAAACTTACAGAAAGATTCTAAGAATACTACAAACAAAACCCAAACACCCTCTACCCAGATTTACCAATTTCCATCTATCGATCTATGTATAGGCACATCATTTTTTTTCTGAATCACTGAGAGTAAGTTGGAGACAATGTATACCTTTAGCAGTACACAGTGTGTACTTCCTAAGAGCAAGGATATATTGTTACATGGCTACAGTATAATTCTCAAAATTATGAAATTTAACATTGATAAAATATTATTATCTAATCCACAGTCCATATTCAAATTTGTAAATTATCCCACTAATGGCCTTTAGAGCTATTATTTCTCCATTTCAGGATCCAGTCCATCGTCACGCATTGCATTTAGTGTTCTTTTTCTATAGACTCCTTTAATCTGGAACATTTCCTCAATCTTTCTTTGTCTTTATTGATCTTGAAATTTTTAAGGGTACAGCAAATTATTTTATAGACTGTCTCTCAGTTTGGATTTGCCTAACATTTCCTCAGGATTAGATTCCGGTTATACGTTTTTAGCAGAAATGCCAGGAAAGTGATGTTGGGTCCTTCTCATTGCATTATATCAAGAGGCATGTGACATCAGATTGCCCTGAAATTGATGAACTTAACTTTGATCCATTTTCTTATCATATTCTCACCCAGCAGTTTTTAGCATCCATTGATTACTTGTATATTTATTAGCTGTCATTTTATTATATAATAAAAAAGAGCTTTCCCGTCACACCCATTTTTATTTATTTATTAATTTATATTAAAAGAAACTCATGGGTTTTTATATTTTATTCAATTGGTTAAAACCAATTATTTTATTATCTACTTTAATATTGAAATTATTTCAAATTTGGCCAGTGAGAGCCCCTTCAGTCTGGCTCCTGTGTCCTTTTGTTATGTCACTATCATTCTTTGAGCACATTCTTATTTCTGGGGCAACAAGATGTTTCAGGCTTAGCTATACTTTCCCTGTCCCAGACTAAAATCAGTCTTCTCACCTTGATTTATCTTAATGGAGAACAGCATTTAGGAACCAAGTGCTGAACACACTCATACATTCCTTCTAGACCCTCTCACCAGACAGAGCTAGGAAAAAAATTTAAAGATATATATGCACACACACAGAATATATCTTTTATTTTTTTAATCATATATTTCAAGTTCTCACAATATAATTGGATGCTCAGATTTAAAAATATGGGCGATTATTACTTATACTTTCTTCCATCTCCTCTCCCACCTTTCCCTACATTTTAATTATACATAAATATTCCAAAAATAATAAGAATGATACAATAATATCTGCTTTCTGTTCTATAACCCTATTTTTACCAGGTGTTTAATCTTAGTCCTATAGTTAAATTAAGTCAGTGTTACTGTGAGAATCTTATCACACGTTCCTATCCTTGAGTTTTTGATTTTGATTCATTCTTGATTTCACGAAGTTTACATTTGAGTCATTTTTTCAGGAAGGCATAGATAGGTATTGTATCACTGAGAATATGTTCCTACAGCAGCTTGCTAGATATATTTTCATTGGTAAATGATACCAGTGAAAATTATTATCCTCCAGTGTCTTCTGGCACTCAAAATTGCTGTGAAGAAGTCTGAGGTAAGCCTCTTTCGTTTTGTTTGTTTTGTTTTGTTTGTTTCACCCTTTCTATGCAACTTGATTTTATCATCTGGATGCCAGTGGAATTTTTCTTTTCCTTGATGCTAGATAACAGGATATGTCCACATATCCTGTTTTATGTCAGTTTGATGGGCCCATTTAATTTGCAGATCCAGGTACGCTTTTTTTTTTTTTTTTTTTGCGGCACGCGGGCCTCTCACTGTTGTGGCCTCTCCCGTTGCTGAGCACAGGCTCCGGACGCGCAGGCTCAGCGGCCATGGCTCACGGGCCCAGCCGCTCCGCGGCATGTGGGATCTTCCCGGACCGGG
>NC_041220.1:61245132-61282548 GCF_002837175.3 Physeter macrocephalus
GCAGGCTCAGCGGCCATGGCTCACGGGCCCAGCCGCTCCGCGGCATGTGGGATCTTCCCGGACCGGGTCACGAACCCGTGTCCCCTGCATCGACCGGCGGACTCTCAACCACTGGGCCACCAGGGAAGCCCCCAGGTACGCTTTTAATTTTACTTTTTTCTTTCATTGTGTCTTTAAATATTTTTCCTTTCCATTTAATGGCTTTTGCCTTTCAGAGATACCCATTCTTGTCTATCATTTTTTTGCTAAGTATTCTAATTTCTGTCTCCCATCTGCTTTCACTACAATTATTTCAAGTATTTCTTTCATGCCGGTGATCTCATCGCGGTTCTTTCTTGATGCTAATTTGCTTGTTAGATTTATAAAGGTCTTTTTTTAAGTTCTCAATTTGCCTCCTCAGCTCTGAAGATAATAAATACTTTCTCTGGTTTTATCACTCTGTCTTTGAGCTCCCATCTACGGAATTCCTGGTCTTGTTTAGATAATGCATTTTTAAAAATAATGCATAGCGTTGGGTACTTGTGGAAGACTTTAGATTTCTATCTCATTTTTGTCTTAGGTATTTTTTCAGTCTGTATTTGATAGGCTATTCTCATTTGTTTTCTGCTTTCTTTGTTTTTAATTATTTTATTTTTTTTTTGCTATTCTTTTGCTACAGTATGTTTGCAGGTCGTCATGCCAATTCATTTCACTTTGCTCATGGTTAACAAAGCAGCCACATCTAAACAGTCTCTTTTCTCTGGGACTGTGAGTGTGAATCTCTTTGACACCCTTCCCACCTTGCAAGAACACTGTTTATCTTTCCTTTAAAGCAAAGACATCGGCACATTTTTTTAGAAGTCAGTATGTTTTTTTGGCTGTACCCTCAGAATGTCTTAGGATTTTCAAGTTTAGAGCAATTCCTTTCCTCAACAGTCACTTCCAAGGGCCAAGTTATAAACAAAAGTTGATAATATAAGCATTTTAGCATTATATATACAAACATGTACTGTATTCTCCAGTTCACACATCAGAGGATCATCTGCCAAACAAAATAATAGGATAATAGAAATTTAATTCCTACCAAGAATGTCATAGTTTGGGAACAGCCTTTCTTTCTCTCCACAATCATATTTGACATTTGTTAACATCAGCTAGAAATAAGTTACTACTGCCATGACTAAAATATAATAGTGAAATTTGAAAACATGTTTTCTTTCTTCTTTAATAACTTGCCCCTCTTTGCAGTCTATTGGCTGAAGAGCAGATGCCATTTTTCTTCTCTCAGGTACTCTGGTTGGTTTTGTTGTTGTTGAGATGCTCTAAGTCTCCGGTGCTTTTGGCATATACAGATAAGCCTTCTTCCTTTTCTACAGAAAGGCAGAAACTGCTGTAGTCTCACAGCATGTAATGAAGATGATGAAGCATTCACATGGTGTGTTTATGTATCATGTGTGTTTATGTATCCTGGTCACATAATATATACATTACAAACACACATAAAAAACTCTAAAAAACACATATCTACATGGAAATGGACAGTTGGAAGCAGTGCAACCTAGTTAAATTCATTCAAAACCAAAACATTAAAGTATTACTACCTGAGACTTGAGCTGGTAAGGATAAACACACCATTTAAAACTATTTATTAAACATCAAAGTTGTAAGAAAGTTTTTGTTTGATGTTGAGAAGCAGGAAAAGGCAAGTCCACCCCTTACAGTTTGTTTTTCTCAAGTTAGAGCTAATGAATGACTTTAATGATGTCTTGTTTAGTGGGAAGCACTTAGCATAAGTGGGAGATTTTATATTTCCTCTTATTTATGCTTTCTTCCTGGGAGATTTTTCTTCTGCTTTTTACACGTTGTGTTTCTTTGTTTGTGGTCCCTGGTCACTCAGGGACAAGTGCACACTCTGCCAGTAGATACAGGGCCGTGCATGGCTGAACTTATTCTTAACAACATATGACCACCTGGGGATCGACCTAAAAACGCAGATTCTGATTCTGGCCTGAGGGAGCTGGTGGAGACGTGAGAAGCTGATATTCTTACACATTCCCATTTGATACTGCTGGCCAGAGAGTTACACTTTGAGTGGCAAGAATCTGCACACTACTGATTTAAAAAGAATAACTCTGTTTTAAGAACCTAGAGGTACTGCAGGGGCCAAGGAACAAGGAGTTCTTTCAGTGTGTTAAACTGCACCCCAGACGTTTAAGTGAGTGCAATCAATTCTAAAATCGTCTTCCAATATTTTTATTATTCTCTCCTTACCCTTTTCTTTCTTTCTTTCTTTTCCTCCCTTCCTTCCTTCCTCCCTTCTTTCTTTCCTTCCTTCCTTCATTCCGTCTTTATTTACTTCTCCAATTCCCAGCCGCCAGACTCTTCTCCACTTCCTTCTTCTATATATAAAAGGATGGATGAATCACAATATTCAGAATTAGGAAGTGGGGACATTATTTTGATGGATTTTCCCTCCAGGGCTTTAAGTATTTTGATTTTGCATTACCATTGTTGATGTTATTTTAGACTGAAAACAGATTACAAAGAACAAAACATCTGACTCAACAGTAAAGTGCAGCAAATCAACATTTTTATGTTTGCACAAACTGTAATCCGTAATTCATAAGGGTAGAAAAAAACCAAGTTTATACTGACAGAGAAAAAGTCAACTCCAAACTAAAAACAACCCCATGCTATTGACTGTAAATTTATTTCTGCTCTGTTCTCAACTTTTCATCACCAAACGGCTACACGTGGTACATGAGATTTCATGTTTTAAAAGAGAGTGTCCACGGATTTTTTTTAAAATGTACTTTCCATTTGAAAAACTTTGTCTCTGTCTTTGACACCTAGAATTAGATAAATTTTCAGTTTTCATGATAAGCAACCATATCCATTCTTACTACCCATTCCCACAATCTTTCATAGTTATTTTACTAAGTTTTGTCCCTCTGAAACTACAAATACATAATAATTGTTAAACTTAATATATTTTCTTAATATATCAGAAGCTTGCTAATAAAAAACAGTAGATGCCCACAGTGCATCATTTAAATTACTATTGTGTTTGGGGACCTAAGGGAATATGAAAACACTCTTACCCTTAAGAATTTTTCTATTCCTCCCTCAAATATCTTTGTACCTTAGTAAATCTTTTTTTTTTTTTTTCTGTTTTTTAATCCATTAATTTATTTTTTGGCTGCGTTGGGTCTTTGTTGCTGTGCACGGGGCTTTCTCTAGTTGTGGCGAGCGGGGGCTACTCTTCGTTGCCGTGCTCGGGCTTCTCATTGCAGTGGCTTCTCTTGTTGCGGAGCACAGGCTCTAGGCACGCGGGCTACAGTAGTTGTGGCATGCGGGCTCAGTAGTTGTGGTTTGCGGGTTCTAGAGCGCAGGCTGGGTAGTTGTGGCGCATGGGCTTAGTTGCTCCGCGGCATGTGGGATCTTCCCGGACCAGGGCTCAAACCCTTGTCCCCTGCCTTGGTAGGCGTATTCTTAACCACTGCGCCACCAGGGAAGTCCCCTTAGTAAATCTTTTGATTCATTTTTTTCTAGTGCTTATTTGCTAAACATTAATTATTCATTCTGAATCCATAGGTCACACTTACATGCTATGAACTTAGTCTGCAAATCAATCAAACTTCATAATTCCACTCAAATGCATGTTCTAATATTCCAGGCACTACACAATCCAATTCATATACCATAAAAAGAATTATTCTCAAATTGGTCTCACCAAATTAAGTTGAAAAGCGCTAAACTTCTCTTTTTCTAGAATGTATAGTGTATTCAACTTAAGAGTTGACTTTCATTTAAACATTAGCTCAGGAATTAAAACTTAATGTTTGATTCCTATGTGCATTCATTAAAAGTCCAAACATGGGCTTCCCTGGTGGCGCAGTGGTTGAGAGTCCGCCTGCCGATGCAGGGGATGAGGGTTCGTGCCCCGGTCCGGGAAGATCCCACGTGCCGCGGAGCGGCTGGGCCCGTGAGCCGCGGCCGCTGGGCCTGCGCATCCGGAGCCTGTGCTCCGCACCCGGAGAGGCCACAACGATGAGAGGCCCGCGTACCGAAAAAAACAAAACAAAAACAAACAAACAAACAAAAATCCAAACAAATACTCTATTTTTATGGTATTCAAGCAGATGCAGATCAAACCTTTCAAAGATAATCAGCCATTTGGGCCAAAAGGCAAAAATCTCTAGGTCTTCCCCATGATAACATATGCCTTTCACAGGGCAACAATTAAGTGTACCTGGTTTGTTTAAATGTAAACACATGTAGGAGTAGTGTAGGCTTTCTGAATTGAAAAGTACTAACAAGGAGCAGTATAATAAGTGATCCTTGAGAATAAAATAACAGAAAAGAGGATGCACTTATGCCACACCAGAACTGCTAATACAAAAGCCTCCATCCTTATAGCATACAGAAAGTGCTCTTTCACTTAAACAGCTTTCTGTGTATATAGCAAAAGAACAGCAGTAAGAAGATGTCCTTGGTTTCTCCTCTGTTAGCTGATGGTAAAAAACAATTACTTCGGGGTTGGAGAAAAGGAGAGGAATGTACCTCTTGTTTCTGTAAACAGCTCCACACTAACAAAATCTCAGGTCTTGCTTCTCAATCAATACCAAGCTCTGTGCTTAAAAGAGCGGCATCAAACCAGGGTTTCATCTGGTTAATGATATCAGTAAAGGTTATCTCTATACAGAATGAAAAGGTCACTGATCAAATTGCAGTGCCTCCCTCACATTATTGTTGCTTGGGAATGTGTTTCATTGATTGTTTAAGTATCCCTGCATAGCATCTCCTCCCTTTTAATGCATTGATTATTGCAGGGGAGAACAAATATAAAATGTTGCCTCGTAAAGCCCTCACATCATAGTAAATAGAAAAGTGGATTTCTTCAGCATATCTCTCTATGATAATGCTCTAAAATAAAGTGTGAGGAGGTACAAATTAAAGGAAAGCTGGAGAAAAGAATATTTGGCTTAGAGTTTCTTGGCAGGGAAAAAAAACCCCCAAAAACCATCATTAAATTTTTCAAGAAACCCTCAGTGTTGTGAACTCCATGGCATTCAGCATTGCATTCGATGCTAAATTCTATACTTTTTGAAAATTTGCAAATCTATTTCCTCACAGTCCTTAACATTTATTAGAAGAAACAGAAAATGAACATTGAAAAAAATGAAGTGTGATATATACTCTGATAAGGAAAATACAGAATGCTGACTTTTGGAGTTTACATGCAATGTTAATGTAAGTATCAATCCTGTTTACTTCTGCTTTTGCATTTTGTATAAAGGCCTTTCATGTGGAAGACGCTTTCTCAATCCTGGTAAGAAAGCATGCTTGTGATAGCTCACATGATACGTATATCATAGACTTCTGAAAATTTAGAGACTGTAATAATTCAGGAGGGTAAAGAGAAGTATTTAACACATATTCTCCCTTTAAAATAAAGAAATCAATGAACAGACAGACAAACCAAGAATAAATGTCTAAGTAATCCTGGACTCCTCCCTCTGACACTTGAAGGCTCTGGGCTTCTCTCCTTTCTTCCCAGCTGGTAGGTGGTTAGACACTGACCCTCTCTCCCAGGCCTCTTCCTTGGTTCCCACCCTCCACCTCTTGTTGTTGGTAGATGTGCCCTGCCAAAGGGGCATCAGTTATTCCAGTGGCACTGAGATGGATCTATGGCTTTTCTATAAATTGCCAAACTAATAGGTTTTATCACCTGGAAAATACAAGAAACAGCGGTTTATGCAAGTGCCCTAGGCACCCTAGTTGTCATTCTTGTAAATAATATGACATGAGCTATAATTCTGGTTTGCCGCACTCAGTGTTTTTAATATAAGAAAATAATGGTCTGGCCACCATAGCAGAATGTCAGTGATTTATCACAAGCCAGAGCTATACTGCGTGCTTTTTCAGAACAAAATAACTACACCAAATCATTCCACTTGGAATACTGACTTCCTGCAATTATAAAATACCAGAATGTGGCAATGGATATATACTCAAAATACTGATACAATGTTTGCAAGGTGCAAAATTTATACTTTACAAAATATTTTATTTTAGATATTAATAGGAAAATCAGTCGTTTAAAAGAAGACAAGCTATTATGTCATTAAATTTTAAACATGTGCTTAAAAAATCATAGCTACTCCAAGTTTTATGCCATGTCATCTTGGTTTTCCTTTCTTAAAAAAATAGCATTTCTGAACTCGTTGATCTTCACAGTTACGCTAATTAAACCAATGGCGTAGAGTAAATCCTTTTATTTTAGGCACACAGGAATTCTTTGCATAAGTGTAACAGGAAATTGCTTCCCTTTCTTTCGGTGGGCCTGCTGTTGGAGGAGTTTCTGGCTGTAAGGGAAGGCAGCAGACCCTAAATACTAAAGCGTGGGCCAGACAGACCTGGACCAATCCCAGCTCATTCCCTCATGGGCTACATGACGTCAGGTATTTGTTTTTTAACCTTTTGGTTCCCCTCACTTTCCTAATTTGTAAAATAGAAAATAATAATCTATCTCACAGAATTGTCTGAAGGAATAATTCAGATAAAATATTAGATAAAGTAATTAGATTGCCACCTTTAAAGGAACCATAGTTTTATTAATAATAATACCTGCTAATTTATGTTAATTAGGTTTGGTACAGAGAAGTTTAGAAAAGTAGAAGGCTGGCAATAGGTCATCACGTTTTTTCTCTCTCGGAGCCGTCTCTGACAACCTCCTTTCCTTCTCATTCTCTTAGAAAATGTACCCTACGACCTTCTGGACATGAGACAAATGCTCAAAGTCAAATACTTTCCTTAAATGTAATTTCATGCTATAGTTTTTATACAAAAATAGAAGCAAGTTACTTAATGATACCGATAATTGTTCCATAATGTAGCTTAGTATTTGGACACTATTTTGAGGAAATCATTTTTTCTTAAATACTGTTCTCTGTTCACCTATAACTATATGACATTTCAAATGGAAAGCTGACTTTAAGCAGAATACTGAAAGATGCATCCACCGATGGGATGTATTCATATTCACTAGCAACGAAAATTTTACCATGGCCACTGGCCAACTGGCTCAGTTCTCGAAAAGACAATATGAAGGCTGTGAGACATAAACAAAGAAACAAAGTAGCACTGTTGATCATAATATAGCCGTTACTATGGACTCAGTCTTTCCTCTTTACAAACACCTTCAATCCATTTGTTGGTTCACTGAACATTATGCTCTCCCCAAGAAAGGCAGAGTCAGCATCCAGAAGGTTAAGTCTTCTGTAATGCCGAGGTGGAAAGAGGTCATCTCTGCTGTCTGCTCCTTGGGGTGCTCTCTGCTTCTGAATCTCTCCACGTCGTTCCATCCCACAGAGAGAACGCATAACGTATTTTAGGCACATTTTTTGCTTCATCTGAAACTCCACCCCTTTCTCATACCATATTCATTCTTAATTTGACCCATGCATCAGGGCTTTATTTTCTGTTCCTTTAAAAATATCCTCTTTCAGTCTACTCAGGTTTCTAAATATAATTTCCATTGGTTTCCCTTTAACTCCTTTCTCTCAGTTCTGTGATTCACCTTCTTTTGATTACAATTTCCAGCTTAGAGGAAATAACGCGAGAATTCACTCATATAAACAAAAGACCAATGAAGACCCAAGTGTTCCCAGCAGGGCTCTTTTAGGGTGGGATGAGGGTGACCACTGAGGAGTTCTGTTGAGGAGAGCATTCTCAGCTATTCAGAGGTGTCAGCACATGCTGAGACTAAAGAGAAATCATCCCCAGGCTTGGAGAAAAAAACTCTAGAACTATCTTGGGTGCACTGGTAAGATTTGGGTGCACATTTCTCTAACTTTGATAAAGCACAGAATAACAAGAGAGAATCAAATTACGAAGAACGTCAGCACTCTCCAAGCTGTTGTGACCTGAAGCACTGGGGGGAGGTAATTACAGCTCCTACACTACCATGAAAGCATGAGAATGTGTCCCTCCTAAAATAATCAGACTAATGTTTTCCTCATTATCATGTCTTCATTTTTCCTGCTGACAGTGCAATGCCTACGGAGATCTCATTGCTCCATATTTTTGTTGTAAATTATTGATAAGCTGTTAGCAATACTGATCCATGACTGAAAACAGGCAGAGGCAGGCAGCTAAGAAATATATTTTAGAGAGCAATTGGAACACAACAAATATGCATCTGTCAAAACTGGAAAGCAGAAAATGTACATAAGATACAGTTGGACTGCTCAGTTTGTGAACTGCTTGGGGCAAGTCAGATCTCTTCTGAGTACAATTTGGAAGAATCACTAATGTGATGGGGCTTGAACTCTTCCAAGTTCTGTCCTTTTTGGCTGCAGGGCCTTCTGTTCTTCCTGCATCTCATTGCGATAGCAATTATAGTCCAAACAAAATCATATGGATATGATTTAATTGGCTTCAAATCTTGCTCCAAAGGTAATTGTCACGGGCATTTGGTCCTATTCCCTGTTTTTCCTGTTTGGAAGCAGATTACTCAAATAGCAGAAAGAAAATGTCATTTCTGTTGGCATACGGGAAGCTCCATGCTACAGTGAAGAAAAGTTCAAATAGGAAATTCTAAGTTTCTTAGACCTGCCTGTAGGATTCCATCACCATATAAAAGAATGGTATTTCCTAGGATTGAAAAATTTACTAAATAAGAAGTATAAAAGCAAAATTCAGGTTACTGAGCTCATTGTGACCGCTGAATACTATTCTAGCAGTACTACTGAATATTAAAATAATGCAATCCTGAACCACGTAAATTCGACTTGACTTCAATTATCTCAAAGTTCAAATTTTGTTTATTATTATTTGGGGTTAAAATTAGATATCTCCTCATTGAAATAACCTTGTGATATTTAATTTAACGAGTACATTGAATTAAAACATGTTAACATGTAATTCAGTGAACCCAAACCGAGGAAGTAAGCAAGAAAAGTTTATCTTCATCTGGCTAAATGAAGCCCCATCTATCTGCAACACTTTGCAGCATTCAGTTAACAAGACATATTTTCCTCTTGTCATTACCTCTTCATTGTCTCCCTCTCTGAGTCAATTGTGGAACCTTGAAGATAGAGCTGGATTGTCTTTGGCCACATCCCAACTGATCCACGGTGGCAACACACAAAGTTTTTGAAGACAAAGCTCCTCCCTCATTCCAAGAATTGATGAAGCACATTTTAAAAAGTTCAGGTTAAACAACCAACTTCTTCCCTCCTTAATGCCTGTTTTGTTCATTCCCTTCTTCCATTCCCACAGCCATAGCTCTACTTCACAGAGTCATTTCCTCAGACCTGGACAATCTCTTCTACTTCCTAACATGCCTTTGCCTTCAGTCTTTGCCCCAGCCCTACAGAAAGAGAAGCTGTCCTCAAGCGCCATTCTGATCATGTAGCTCTGTGCAGACACCTGCTGAAGTGACCACAGACTACATTTCAAACTTCTTAGCACTCTGCATAAAGCCTTTTACAAGCTGGGCTCAACCTCTGTGACAATATTTCAGTCATCCATCTCTCTTCACTAGCCAAGCAGGTATAGAACAGGTACCTTCCTTTTTGTGAGAATGTTATTCCCACTACTTTCCTTGTAAAGAAATCTTACCTATATTTTGAGAATCTTTTCAAATGCCATTTTTCCCATTAAATCTTCCCAGAGTCTTCGGGCAGAAAGTAATTTCCCCCTTCTTTATGTTCCCTTGACATTTGGTTATATCTTTCTTTTATAGTCCTTAATAAATTCTTCCTCCTAAAATTATTAATGTATAAGAATCAATTCATCCTGTGTGATTCTAATGCAAAGGGTCCCCAGTTGACACAGAGAAAAATAGAGATTGGGATTAATATTTTCCCAGTGATATTCAAATTAAAAACAAAATTGTACACTGGTATGTTATATTTATCCACAATGAACCTCTGAGGGTGAAATGTGGGGATGAAAGTGCAATTATTTCTGTTAATTGAGAACTAAGTTGTCCAGTTCATGCCATCCTGTAGGAGGCACTGGAAGGAGTGTGGTAACAATAAAAAGGACAGGAGGAATAATTTTTATATTCAAGTCTCACTAGCAAGATTATAGAACCTTCTGTACCTTAATCCTCTCCTTTGCTTAGAAGGGTCCTGGCGTGGCTCATGCATTATATTCCTTGACAGCCTTTACTGTTCTCTTCCACAGACTGTGGTCTCTGCGTTTCACGCTCACTGCACAGTGCACAATGACTCAAATCCTTCTTCTTTTTTGTCTCCCCCTCGTCCTTGCCACCTTCCACAAAGTTAATTGTTCCCCCTCATGACGTTTCATAAAGTCATTCCCTTGTCAACCTGCTCACTTCCCTCCTTCTAATATGCCATGTGCGCAGAGTGGCTGGGCTCCCCTCTCACAGCATAAAACTGCAAAATGAGAGGCCCACATCATCCCTTTCCCAAATGTCCTCGGGGGCTGCGTCGGAAAATAGTGCAAGTGATATTCCTTCCTGCAAACACACCACCTGGGTGGAGCTGGAGGATTTGGTTCATTACTGAATGGAGGGAACACCTCGTCACCTGCCACTCCTTTTCCCCCTGTCACCCCAGCTTATTGGAGAGGTCCAGTCATTTTCCCTCATTTCTCACTCCTGAACTTTAGGCCTCCTCCCTCACAATCTACTCAACTGTGGCTTGATTCCTATCATGGACACAGAGACCAGTCCTTCAGGGACCTGCACTCTCATAGGTGTAGCTGATGAATGCCTTGCAATTGACAGACTTCTTGCACTAAAATAGCTAGGTTATATGTGTCTTTTATTCCAGGTTTTTGTGAAACAAACACACCCACATGAATAGATTCTTGATGCCACTGCATTTTGTAATGGAAGTAGCAGTGAATAACTTTTAACAACTGTTAGGCATTTTTCAAAGCACATAATACAGTCTAGCAAGTTCCTAAAGAATTGGTTCCACTGACCCCCTGCTGCCCTCTAGTGAGTGTCTGGTACATCCCCCTAGGGTTACAATCAGGAAGAAACTAGTCCTGGGAGAAAGAGAGAGGTAGCTTGACTCAAATGTTCTGTAACTGATTCATTTTAGGCTCAGAAAGGTCATCTGACCTCAGAGAAGAGCCTGATTCCAGGGACCTTCAGACAACTGTTCTGGTCAGAAGACAAACAAGAGAACACGCAAAAATAACTTTGGAACATAGTTAAGATTTCTCAGGGCCCCAGTAATACCCTGAAATGAATTTATTCCTTCATCATTGCTATAGAATTAGAGCCAGTGCAGCCACTGAGGGATCCCTCCTATTCCAGTCTTAACTCCAACCCCCATGTTCAACAAGGGCTTTGGAATTATACTGCTGTTCAGTAAACAGATCTTGAGTCCTGGAGGTCAACAAAATAGAGCCAACTTCAGGAAATAAAATGCATTCCATAGCAAGCCACAAACAAAGGTGTCAAAGGGGTTGGCCCTGCGTTACGTGTGATTTATGAGACTTTTCCCCTGTAAACAGTATAAACACTTTCTTTACTCAAAAGTTATTTGTCTTTGAAAACTTTCAAGTCATTGAAAAAATAAAAGATACTAAGAAAAGAGCTTATTCAGTACCTTGAAATATTGGTTTAAAACACTTCCCCTCTTTTTTTACTGTGAGACTCTGATTCTTATAATTTTTGGAAATGAGGAACTAGGCTCTGTAAGTTCTTTTCCAATAAAAATAAGGGAATATTTATAATACCCTAAAATTGTAGTATAATTAAAAAGTTTTGAGATTGGAATGTCAACATTTGAAGTCAGATATGAAATGTTAAGGCTCTAATTTTTAGAAGGTGGGTTAAGTGTGGGTCATAATGTTCAATACCTAAAAATGTATCTTATTGATTAAATGTATAGAATAGCTTAAATACTTGCAATCATTTCAGTTTAATCAGTTCATCTATTAACTATTAAAAAAGAATTTGATGGGTATGGATATATTGTATCATCTGTTGGCTCTTGCAGTCTCAAACATTATTGCATTTCTTTGCATTTTATCTTTTGCTAGAAGGGGCCATGAACAATACTCAGCTCAGTGTTATCAGTCATAATTGATATAAAATAATGGAAGCTTCCCAGAGCACTAACTTTTCCCCCATAGGTCAGTAGCTGAAGCAGTGGTACCCCATGAAGGAATACGTTTACTTTCTAATAAAATTAAACATGTTATTTAATCGATGAAGAATTCAGAGTTATTTCATGTGTTGTAACACTCAGTACCATACAAGCTTTGACATGTCTGCATTCTGATCTCTAACATCAGATACACTTAGAAATACAATGCCCTGAGATTAGGAATGGACTTCTCCACAAGAAACGTTCACTTGCTAAGTTTAAAGGCTCTTACCAGGTAAGCGAGTTAGTTCAAATAAAGGGAGAATTTTCCCCATAAGTATGCTGAGATGGTAAACAAAAAAAGTTACACTTTGTGATTCTGGAAAAAATGCAAAATAAACCACCTCACAGAAAATCACAGAGGGGGAATCACCTCCCTTCATTCACTTGTTCAGGACAATATAGTGCTCAGGGCTCAAAGATACAATCTCTGTCCTCAAAAAGCTTACAGAACTTAAACTAGAGGCAACCTATACCAAAGACTTACATCTGAAGAGCACTGTATAGCTACAAAGCTCTTTCACATGCATCTTCTAATCTGATTCTTGTGACAACCATAGGAGGTGAACAGGACAGGAATAATCATCCCAATTTTACAGACTTGTAAACAGAGGAACCAAAAATTTAAGTGGGTTGCTCAGTGTCGCATGATTCACATATGTTTGAGCCAGGACTAAATACAGTTCTCAGTTCAGTGCCCTTTCTCGTATTTTCTGACTGCTTTCAGTATCTGGCAGGCATTAAAGTCTCTTACAAATTGCTCTTCCTTATCTTTATAATTTTTCAAGAGGCAAACCTAGACATTACTTGCTCACGAGAACTTAGAATTCAATGTCTACCCAACTAGGTAGTATTAAATTCTTCATGAATTCACTGAATTTTAAGTTGGACTTTTAAAGTTGTGTTGCCTACCATATATCTCCTCAGAGGACTATTCCAATCTGAGCCTTGCTAGGGAATATGATAAGAACCTAAACATCACTGAAGTTATTCTAATAAAGATAATACGTGAGAAAAATCTGCTGTGTACTGTCAATGGAGGTTATAATTTTAAAGTTAAAATGAAGTGAAAGATAATGCTTAATCAGAAAGATATCGGTAAATAGGCATATTTCCAGGAAAACTATTGTTTGTTCAGAAGGATGATGCTAATCTGAAAGTAAGCCAGAAAAGGGAACATTCCTCTTTTCAAAACCAATTTAACAGTCAAGTATTTGAAACAGCCATCAGCTAGTGCATAAAGGCTTATGTGTGTGGCCCACAAATTGCTTTATAGAAGTGTTGGCTTCTAAACACTATTCTGAAACATGAACAGATTCAAAGGCTAGGATGATACCCTGGCATTAAGAGAAAGGTTTCTTAGCAATTGAAGCAAAGGCAGGGCTTATTACAGTCTGATGTGTGCATGAGACTTTGAAGTAAAGGTCCCACAGAATGACTACCTTACTATCTGCGAACTATATCTCTAAGTCCCCTCCCCTTCCTAGGTTTAACCCCTGTGGAAAGTGGTAACATTTCTAATCACACCAAGTCCATTCTGACAATAAGACAGAATAAGAAGAAAAAAGAAGAAAAAAAAAGCAACCTGACAATTATCAGAAGGTACTCCTACCATTGGAACATCTCTATATAACTCAAATCTGTGGTCGTCATTACGTAAGGGGCTTTGTAATCAGTATAACAATCGCTTCAAAAAGACACATTCTTTCTCTTCTTCTACACCAGTGACAAGGAGGTGTCAGAAGATACCTTATTTGCTCATTCTCTCACCCTCTTATACCCATTTAAAAACTTTTCCCAGATTAAACATCAACCAGATAACTGAAAGAACTTCAGTTCATATTCCTGAAAAAAAATTTTAATCAATGCTACCAAAATTTACATTGCCTTATTCCTGGCAACGCAAATCCTCTACGGTCCTGAAATTCTGGCAGTGATTATAGAGGCAAGTATCTCTAGTGGCAGATCAATAGAGAGAATCATAAGTCAAGGTGAACCTTTATTTAGGGCTTCCTTGTGCTGTGCAAGGTGTCAGGTACTTAGTATACATTTTCTCAACTAATACATGAGAAACACAACCCAGCAATTTTGATGAGAGTTATTAACCCATTTTACAGGAAATGAAACTGATGCTCAGAAATGTAGAGCAGTTTGCTCACAGAATAAAGATACTAAGTGCCAGTGTCAGGTTTGGAACTCAGGTCTGTCCCTTTCCAACTCCCATGGAAATCCCTCCACAATTTCAAAACATAAGCACAGTGTCTCTCTTTTCTCATCTGTAAAAAAGTGATGGGCCCTCATATTTAATTCCAAGTGATTAACACTGAATGAGGGACTTCCCTGGTGGTGCAGTGGTTAAGAATCCACCTGCCAATGCAGGGGACACAGGTTCGATCCCTGGTCCAGGAAGATCCCACATGCCGTGGAGCAACTGAGCCCGTGAGCCGCAACTACTGAAGCTCACGCGGCTAGAGCCCATGCTCCGCAACAAGAGAAGCCACCGCAATGAGGAGCCCACGCACCGCAACGAAAAGTAGCCCCCGCTTGCCGCAACTAGAGAAAGCCCGCACGCAGCAACGAAGACCCAATGCAGCCAAAAATGAATAAAATTTTAAAAAAACAAAAACACTGAATGAGAGCCAAGTCAGAGTCTGGAAAAGGATCTGAGTTTCTTGAGTTATCGAAGAGAATAAAGCCTGTTGCCATTTTTGTCTTTTATGAAATTTTTGTTACCAAGAAAGGCAGGATTACATTTTTTTCCTTCCAGATTGAGTTGGTGGAGTGTATTCTTGGTTATCAAAATACTCATAGCTTTGGGACTTTGAAATGGTAAATATTCATGACTTGTGAAAAAGCATAATACATAACTATGATCTTAATTACATAAAAATGGATGCTTTGTTGTGTAGATACAAAAAGGAGAACTGGAAGGACACATCAAATGGTAAACTGCTTGTGATTATGGATGACTTTGTTTTTTGCTTTTTGGTTTCCTATTTTGCACATGTTAACTTTTAGGAAATAAATGTTATTGTAAAAACCTTAAAAAAGAGAGAATAAACACAAAGGCAGTTCAGCAGACGCAAATGACACTGAAGTAGAAATCTGTGCTTCTCGGAGTTGAAGTTGAGGGTGGCTCTGAGAGAAGCCTGTGAAACAGGGGAGTGATGCTTCCTGGTGGGCACAGTGTTTTGCAAGCGACGGATAGTAATAGGGAAGAAGTTGTGTTTATCCACTGAGCTCCCCAGGAACTGCTCACACAGATTGGGCCTCAATTAGGATGTATCCAGACCCTGTGGTGCCAGGCTTTGTGCGCTGTGCCCAGGCCATTGACCTATAAGATAGCAGTGAGCACCTATCGGATGACTGAAGTAGCTCAGTGCCTATCCCCGGGGCAGAAATGGCTTCCGAATGCCTGTCGATGCTTGTGTGGCTATGTAGCCCAGAGAGGCCCTCTCTTCCTTGCCATTTCCCTGTAGTTTGGAGATTCAGAGCATAGATGCGAAGGAGGGAGAAAGGGAAGGAGAGAAGGGGGAAGGGAAGGAGGAAGGAAGATGTGATTTATTAAGCAAGAATTTAGGGTCAAATACTGTGCTAGGGAGTGCTGAAGGAATTATTTCATTTATTTTTAAGGTAGATATTATCTGTATTTATTACTGGAATCAAGCTAGAAAGGTTAATGATTTACCAAATGTCATTCTAGAGCCAGCCTGGTCCATATTTTCTCCTTTCCGCTATTCAGCTACCTGATTCCTACTATAAAGGACTCCCTCTGGCACTAGAGGATGGGAAGGCAGTCTCCTGGGAACATTCCCGAATGGAAATGTAGGTCTAGTTAATAGGAAACTATGGTTTTGTAGTGATAACAATCCATATAGTTTTTTCGCTTGATCCAACAGAGCTTAGCCTCTAAGATATTGCCTCTCTGTTTCAACAGCTGTTAGAAATTAAAAACGAACAAAGTTGGGCTTAGAGCCTTGGAGAGGAATTTTATAATTAGGTTAAACCACATAAAATTGCCAATATTTGACCATTTTTTTACTTATAGACTCCAGAATTTATTTTGTTAACCTAATATATAAATAAATTTAATACATACACACTCACACACACAGAGCATTTGACATAGCTAGTATGCTGATATATATATATATACACACACACACACACATATATATATTTATTGGAGTATAGTTGATTTACAATATTGTGTTAGTTTCAGGTGTACAGCACAGTGATATATATATAATTTTTTAAAGACTATTTTCCATTATAGGTTATTACAAGATATTGAATATAGTTCCCCGTGCTGTACAGTATAAATCCTTGTTGCTTATCTATATTATGTACAGTAGTTTGTATCTGTTAATCCCATACTCCTAATTTATACCTCCCACACTCCCTTTCCCTTTGATAACCATTAGTTTGTTTTCTATGTCTGTGGGTCTGTTTCTGTTTTGTTTTTTTTTTTTTTTTTTTGTGGTATGCGGGCCTCCCTCTGCTGTGGCCTCTCCCGTTGCGGAGCACAGGCTCCGGGCGCGCAGGCCCAGCGGCTATGGCTCACGGGCCCAGCCGCTCCGCGGCATGTGGGATCTTCCCAGACCGGGGCGCGAACCCGGTTCCCCTGCATCGGCAGGCGGACGCGCAACCACTGCGCCACCAGGGAAGCCCTGTTTCTGTTTTGTATGTAGATTCATTTGTATTATTTTTTAGATTTCACATAAAGTGATACCATATAATATTTGCCAGGACATACAGGAAAAGATGCTCAACATTGGTAATTATCAGAGAAATGCAAATCAAAACTACAGTGAGGTATCACCTCACACCGGTCACAGTAACCATTATCAAAAAGTCCACAATAATACACGCTGCAGAAGGTGTGGAAAAAAAGGAACCCTCCTACACTGTTGGTGGGAATGCAAATTGATGCAGCCACTTCGGAGAACGGTATGGAGGTTCCTTAAAAACTAAAAATAGAACTACCATATGACCTAGCAATTCCATTCCTGGGCATATATCTGGAAAAGACGAAAATTCTCATCGTAAAGATACATGAACCCCGATATTCACAGAGGCACTATTTACAATAGCCAAGACCTGGAAACAACCTAAGTGTCCACTGACAGATGAATGGATAAAGAAGATGTGGTGTATATATATACACAACTGACTATTACTCAGCCATAATAAAGAATAAAATAATGCCATTTGTAG
Organism: Physeter macrocephalus; assembly: GCF_002837175.3. Classification (NCBI taxonomy): domain Eukaryota; kingdom Metazoa; phylum Chordata; class Mammalia; order Artiodactyla; family Physeteridae; genus Physeter; species Physeter macrocephalus. The sequence continues at coordinate 61,262,472 of NC_041220.1, forward strand.
CAACATGGATGGACCTAGAGATTATCATACTAAGTGAAGTAAGATAGAGAAAGACAAATATCATATGATATCACTTATATATGGAATCTAAAATATCATACAAAAGAACTTATTTACAAAGCAGAAACAGACTCACAGACATAGAGAACAAACTTATGGTTACCAAAGGGGAAAAAGAAGGGGGGCAGGGATAAATTAGGAATTTGAGATTAGCAGATACAAACTACTATATATAAAATAAACAACAAGGTCCTACTGTATAGCACAGGAAACTATATTCAATATCTTGTAATAACATACAATGGAAAAGAATATGAAAAAGAATATATATATATTTGAATCGTTTTGCTGTACACTAGAAAATAATACATTGTAAGTCATCTATACTTCAATAAAAAATTTTTTTTGCCAAGACATAAGTTATGAGATTACAGTTTTGTTTACAATAGGAAATACTGTAACAACCCAAATATTTATTAAGAGCTGGATGAAAATTTCAATTATTTTGCATCTGTACAATGAAATACTATGCAGCTATTAAAAAGAACAAAGTAAATCTATGTGTGCTGATATAAAAAGATATCTAAAATAAATTATTAAGTTAAACAAAGATACAGAACAAGAACGAACACTACATCCAATAAGTTCATAAGTGAATATATGTATTGAATTATTTTATTTACAAATAAACACATACATATATTACTTGCACACACACATTCATGTTTATAAATCTAGGCAGGGAGATTGATGATTTGAAATCCATAATTCAGGAAAACATACGTTCATGCAGTACTTTAAAAATGATTATAAAAAGGGAAAGAAAACATACTTTGAAAACCACAACAAAACTGTGTAGAAGGGAGGAGAGTTCTCTGAGATTGAGGCTCTGCAGTAGAACAGGGAAGGGGGAAATCTCTGAATGGAAAAAAGAAGGAAGAGATAGTAAGGAGCCGAGTTAATTCCCTGGGCTCTAGAAAGAAGGTGAGCAAGAGTGATTTTGGTATTAAGTACCTCTGATGGGGCAAGGTAACAAGGCTGTCCTGGCCTTCTCAATCTCCTGGATCCCTCACCCTTCTGCTGGACACCCCTGTCCTAGCTCTAGAACCACAGCTGCTAAATTAAAGTTTAGGAATCTCTGATCTCATTGCCCAGTTAAAGAGACTTCCCAGTCACTCCATATCACAATTCCCTGATTTGCTTTATTTTTCTTAGAAACCATAGTACTTATCATTACCTGACACTTATACATTAACAGATACTTTATTGTTTATACATTTGCTTATTTGTTTTTTTTATCCTACCCAAAAACAAGTTCCAGAAGAGATGACACTTTGGCTTTAATACTGTCTCCCTAAGTGTCTACAATAGTGCCAGGCACATATATGGATGGGTGGATGGATATAAGAGGGGATTCTAGCTTCAGCTGCCAAGACCACGGAGAGGAGCTCTGAACTCATTTTTTTTTTTTAAACTAACACGATACACTATGGTAAAAACTACATTCTTAAAAACATGGTGGGACCATGTTTCCAAACAAGAATAGAATGGAATGCATAGTTTAATAATCTGACAAAATCGTATGAAAATAGAATAGTCTTAAAAAACCTTTAGTGTGTGATTCCTATGGAAATAAGTAATAATTTTTCAGACACATAGTGAGGTAAGCAATTTTTTATTTGCAACATTTTCTTTGGAGGAGGGATGGAGTGAGATTCTCCTAAGGCTGTAACAATGCTGTATAACAGAGTTGACACAGGAAATTATTTTGGAATTCCAAACAACAACCAACAGGCAATCATTTAAATGTAAAGGTTGGTGAACTGGAGATTGCTTATAGAGCACGAATTAAAGGAATCTCTTAAAGTCTACATTAGAAAATGACATAAAGATAACATGTTAGCTCTATATTTCTCCTGATGGCCATAGCTGGTTAGTCACAATTGAGCATATCATCCATGTTGAGTTAGAGTCCTGTTCTTAGGAATTTGGGATTGGAGCTAAGAAAAAAGTCATTCAGTATCTTAGTGTGACTAGAAGTGTAACAACATCTTTAGAGCTGTGACTGGCCGTATTCTGACATGTTGAAGGAGAGGCAGTCTGACAAGAGAGACAGGAATAATGCAGATGTAACAATATCCAAGGACAAACAAGAGCAGAGAAAAATACTGCTTGCCAGACTTTCAAGTTAAGTGTTTTTGTTTATCCTGAGACTTGGTGGTGATTCTTCCTTGAGCTCTGGAAAATAATCCCTGAATTCTTATAATATTACCCCCTCTGTTTAATTTAAACGAATATGAGTTGCATTCTGCTACTTACAACTAACATCCTAAAGAAGGCAACGGTTGAGCCCTCGATCTCCCCACAACCTACATATGCTCATAAGCAAATTTATACAAATACTTAACTCTGAAAATCATAATCTATTAGCAGCAAATATTATATAGTACTTATATAGTCACCATTTAATTTCACAAGTGAGTCACAGAGAGTTTTAGCAACATGCCAAAGCTCATACGGTATGTAACAACACTGAGATTTGAATTCATTCTGATTTTGCAATTATGTACCAGGAAATACTGCCTTTCTGCAACATATTTGGGGGATAAAACATATTTCTTCCTTTAGACATTTTTATTTTCATGTCTTTTTGCAAAGCTTTTATATATTATATCATGTGACTACTAGTTTCTTATGGTCTCTCATTTGCACCTATAATTAAAAAGATATCTACATCTCATTTAAACACCAAAATTTTTGGTACTGAAGCTAGTTTGGATCACATATCCTTTCTACTTTTTACTTGTAATTACTGAGGACAACTGAGTTTAATCTACTAACTTTCCTCTGCTACAAATAAAAAATGTGACTATAAGGCAGCATCATTATTTTTAATCTTAAACACTTTCCACAGATTTTATATATTCCACTGTCTTTCTGGCACGTCAGACTACTTATCTAATTCCAGTATGGCATATGTATGAGAAAAGGGGGTATTGCCAATTGTACCACAGAGTGAAAAGCTTTTAAGAACTGTGGATATCGTATATTCATAGAAATAAGATGGATCATGTAACTATTTTAGAGGATTTGACTTCTCTAAGTGTTCATCATGCAAAGAGACGGGGGATGGCCCCAGCTGCTTACTGCTAAGACTAACATCAGAGCTAAACACACCAGAAATCATCCATGTAAGTTAGGTTCATTTAAAGCTAGGCATTTACACACTTGAAGACAAGTGACTGTCTTACAGGGGAACTGTAGAGGGCAGTATTGCTGTGTATTTTGTACATATTTATTAAGAAACTATAACTACAGAGCCAAACAACCCAGGCACGAACAAAAATAGGCCTGTTAGGTTAAAAGTCTAATCAGCTTTTTTTAAAAAATTGTACATGGTTTATTACTCTTATTTTAAAATCACTCACAAAATTTTAAAGCATTAGAAGTCTACCCTCCCACCCACACCCAAATACTCTTAATTTGTTTACAACACAATTTTTATTGACTTTTCTGTTCTAATGATTATATATATATATTTTTTTTTTTTTTTTTTTTTTTTTTTTGTGGTATGCGGGCCTTCCTCTTTTGTGGCCTCTCCCGTCGCGGAGCACAGGCTCCGGACGCGCAGGCTCAGCGGCCATGGCTCACGGGCCCAGCCGCTCCGCGGCACGCGGGATCCTCCCAGACCGGGGCGCGAACCCGGTTCCCCTGCATCGGCAGGCGGACGCGCAACCACTGCGCCACCAGGGAGGTCCAAATGATTATATTTTTAAAAAATTAAAAATTATTCTGTTTCAGACTCTAAATATAAAATATGATCACGTTTTGACTATTTTAATGTCATGTTGTAGTTGGTTGTCATTTTTGTTTGTTTCACGCTCGGTGCTTCTTTTTGCACAATAGAAGTTCAAAGATTACCTCCCAAACAAGACTTTTTCAAAAGCTGTACTGGATCTTTTATATTTTGGAAATATTTTAATATTGTCACATTTTAAAAACATAACCCAAACCCAAACTGATGCGAAAAGATAAAAAGCAAAAAATGGAAGAGCTTATATTTTAAAAAAGCTTTGCTCGTGTTGCTTCAAGCATTTACTTAAAAGTGGAAAAAAATGTTCTTTCTAATGCTGTTCATAATGATTTTACGTGACAGAAAGAAGCAGCTATTCTCAATACGTATTGGTACTGACTGGCAAAAGGGGTCCAAGCCATTGCTGCATCACACACAAAGAAGGACCCTGGCGTCCTGTGTGCTAGCCACTCAAGCAACCCAACTGCCTCTCCTATCCAGGCATGTGGCTAAGGGATACACAGAGACAAAAAATATAGCCTATGCCCCAAGGAATTCACTCTTTATTATGAAAGGTCAGGTTATGAGAAAATGTTTAAAAAATTGAAATTATAGCGAGGAAAAAATAACAATCAAATATAAGAAATATCATACGAAGAAAATGTATCTTTCATGATTTAGTGGTTTAGTGGTTCCGGATTGGTCATTGTGAGGTTTATGAGAAGAGGACCTGAGAGAACATGTAGAATTTGAAAACATACAAATTCCATTCTCCAATCTAGTGCAACTGATGGGAACTCTCCCCTCAGTGGACTCCTCCAGTACTTTGTCTTGCACATTGAACATTCTTCCATGCAATACACATTTGTTTGGTGGGGGAGGGGTGGGTACTCTGCAGCCAATTAGATTAAAAATGTCTTGAGTTTATGTCATCAACTATTTTATCCATTTTTTAAATGTCTTCCATACTGTGTAGTGTGTGAGTAGGTACATGATAAGTACTTGTTGAATTTAGAAGATTTTCCTCTTTTCACCTTTTACTGACACCAATTTACCCATATCTGATCATGACAACTGCTTTGAAGATAAAAGCACCTTGCTTTAACCTCACATCCACATTTAAACATTGTTTAGAATGAATAATGGAGAGTATTGAGACTAGATTAAGGTCCAGGAGGCTTCTGAAAATAGAGGGCATATTTCGACTTGTCTGGCTGTGTATGGAGCCTTGCATATGATACTCTGTACCACCTGGCTAATTCCCTCTAGTGACTGGAATACCTATTAAGAATTCTCTGAAATATGGGCTTAACGAAGAACATTTATGGAGATAGATATATTTTTAAAAGACTCAAGAACCATTAAAATATGCTAATAGATATATATGGAATCTAAAAAAAAAAAGGTTCTGAAGAACCTAGGGGCAGGACAGGAATAAAGACGCAGATGTAGAGAATGGACTTGAAGACACTGGGAGGGGGAAGGGTAAGGTGGGACAAAGTGAGAGAGTAGCATGGACATATATACACTACCAAATGTAAAATAGATAGCTAGTGGGAAGCAGCCACATAGCACAGGGAGATCAGCTCGGTGCTTTGTGACCACCTAGATGGGTGAGATAGGGAGGGTGGGACAGAGACGCAAGAGGGAGGAGATATAGGGATATATGTATATGTATAGCTGATTCACTTTGTTATACAGCAGCAGCTAACACAACAATGCAAAGCAATTACACTCCAATAAAGATGTTAAAAAAATAAATACATGAAAAATATAAATAAAAGCAGCTTTACCTAATGGAAAATATCCCTGAACTAATATGAAAGATGAATCAACACAGGCATGCCCCTTGTGTTACGAGTTGTTCTGGAGTCCTGTTAGTCAGGAATGTCATAGCTATAAGCAACTGCCTCGTTTGCCTCTAACTACATGGGGAGAGTTTACTAGAAACCTTGGTCAATCTCAGTCTCAAGCAATCTATCTCTTTCACCCTCTCTTTCTCTTCTTAAAAAGTGGAGTAGCATTTAATAACCAAGATGCCAAAGGTGCATTCTCATTACATTCTCACTCAGAGGACTAATTTTCACTCTCATTTAGGAAATTCTACTCAGTCATTCAGCGATTTGGGCCTTATATCTTTCTCACACATACCAAGTGAGGATGTGACTGAGATTAAAAGCAGAATTCTAAAAATTCATAGATTCAGGGGCCATGGGATTTGAAATCAAGCAAATAAGCATTCCAAGGAATGGAAGCCAGGACCCCTCCCGCTCTAGGGTTGAAGCTTAATGCCAAACATGTTTGAATTGTCATGTTACCAGTAAAGGACTCAGGGGTCTTACAAAATGAAAAGCATTTTTTGAGTGGAAAATGGCTTCCATTTTTTAATGAATATTTGGAAAAAGCTGAATTCCTGTGTGATAATCGAAACAAACACAGCAGAACCACTGGAAATAGATATTTTTACAAATAGATGGATTCCTTAAAAGAGATGCTTTTTTTTTTTTAAAGATCCTGAGGATAAAAATCACCTACTGAACAACAATTCAATAGTTCTTAGTAAAATCATCAGTAAATCGTGGGATTTGAGATCTAGGAAGTACCTAGAAGTTAAATACTCAAGTAGTTTTCAGGCTCGATGTCACGCTGCTGTGCTATGAGCTACGTTGCAATCTAGGAGTAGCTAATGACAATTAACATAGTGACGTTGGCAAGAGATTTGCTTATTTATAATTAAAGTTGATTTAAGGTTACTTTCACTTGAGTTTCAGGTGCTTCCTTGAGAAGGAGAGCAAGGGGTAGAATTAGAGTCACTGCACTCTTGTCCTAACCTGCAGTGAGTCTCAGCTGGCCTGGGGGTCTCAGTGGAATGATTGGAAACTGCCCCTCCAGGGCGACACCAATGCTTCTCTTCTCTGCGTGTTTGGTTTCTTTGATTCTTTCAAACACTTGACATCCCTTAGTCTTCTTCTCTATTTCTCCTCCAAGGTCCCAGACATCTTTTGTTCTCCTAAATATCTAATAACAGTGATGTATTTTCGCTTCCGTGATTTTTTTTTTCCCTTTTCCAGCCAGGTAACCGTATACAGTAATTTAACAACATGTTCTTCCTCTGGCTTTCTATTTCTTCCTGGTGAATCTGAATTTCAGAATCATTCATTATTGCTCAGAGATTCAGATTCTCTAGCTTTAACTGATATCCGGGCTCCTGATGACGCATGGAGACCTCACATAAGCTGTAGTTATCTAAGACTTCAGTCTCTGGGTCTCATGTAAACCATGAGGTTTACAACACTTTAAAGTACTCCGTATGAAATTTCAAATATATTTTACCATAAAATATCTACATTCTAACAAGTTTAAACAGTATGCTAAAGGTCATAAAAATGATTGTTGCCTATAAACTATGTGCAAAATGGCACTGAGATATAACAAAAGTAGGACAATGTTTTGGCCCCCAGAGAAACCTATACGCTAGCTAGTGATATTAAAAAAACTTGAAACCATTAATAATGGAGAATATATAAACACTAGACAACTGCACATACTTTAGAGTCATACAAACCAGAGACTAAACCTTGTCACAAACCTCAGTTTCCACATTTGTAAATTGGACTCAAAGAACCTACCTTAATGGCATCATTGTTAAATTTACATAATATGTCTTTGCCTGTTATAGAGTAAGCATCAATGAATTAATTCAACATGCATTTATATCTATATCTATCTATATCTACATATATTTATATGTACACAAACTCCTACACTTTTCATTCTCATCTTTTCTCCTACACTTGTCATTTGGTAATTCTGTTATTTATTCAATTCAGAAATGCAGGTTAGACTTTCCTGGTGGGGCAGTGGTTAAGAATCTGCCTGCCAATGCAGGGGACACGGGTTCGAGCCCTGGTCCAGGAAGATCCCACATGCCGCGGAGCAACTAAGCCCACGTGCCACAAGTACTGAAGCCTGTGTGCCTAGAGGCTGTGCTCTGCTACAAGAGAAGCCACCGCAATGAGAAGCCTGCATGCTGCAACGAAGAGTAGCCCCCGCTTGCTGCAACTAGAGAAAGCCCGCACGCAGCAACGAAGACCCAACGCAGCCAAAAAATAAATAAATTAATTAAAAAAAAAGAAATGTAGGTTTCCTGTTCTATTCAGTGAGCAAAATCAATTTCAAGCTAAGCTGAATAGACATGCAGAGTTAATCAGTATTCTTTTTCTTTATTTTCCTCCTCATTCCACTCTCTTGGGCCCGCCTTCATTTTCTCCCAGTTTCCAGGTTGCACGATAGGAGAGAGACACCACCACTATCTCAGCTCGATGACTGTCTATCTCTCTAGGAGAAAGCAGACTATTGGATCAGCTGCCAGCTTCTGCCTCTAAAGCCGAGGACAATTGCCCACTCTGTGCCCTGGTGACCAAATCCTACCAACTGGTGGCAGCTGGCGTCTTCCCCACAGGCCCTCTAGGAGTCACATGGCAACTGGCCTGTTTACTCCACCCAACTTTTCCACTCCCTCCTCCACTTTGGCAAATAGAACATAGACTTTTAAACACAGTCGTGTTTTCCATAATCCCCTCGGTGGAAATGAGAGTTTTTAAAGAGCAGATCTTTTTAGTTGGTTTGGTCTTTGAACTACATAATCGTACCACGTGAGGTGGTGTCTGCTGCCCTTGTAACATTTGACTACCACATAAAACATGAAGGAAAAACACCAGGGCCTGCAAAAGAAGTTATCTCCTTGGGACACTTCTTTCCTCTCCTATACTCATGGAATGGTGCTGTGAGTTTGTAAAACCATGCACCAAAATGTCACTAGGGCACTGCAACAAATCCAGTTTCACTCTCAACTTTCAGTCAGTTTCTCTATCACGGCTCTTCTTCCAGTTCCAAGGGAGGAAAATGGCCCACATCCAGGTAACAGAGACAGTTCCTTGCCACAATCCTTGCAACCATTTACCAGGTATTGGGCATCCCTGCCTGTCTCTGAGCCATGCACATGCCCGACTGAACCAAACTGAAGCTAAAAATAAATAAGTAACATTCAGACAGCAAGAAACGAAGACCCAACGCAGCCAAAAAATAAATAAATTAATTAAAAAAAAAGAAATGTAGGTTTCCTGTTCTATTCAGTGAGCAAAATCAATTTCAAGCTAAGCTGAATAGACATGCAGAGTTAATCAGTATTCTTTTTCTTTATTTTCCTCCTCATTCCACTCTCTTGGGCCCGCCTTCATTTTCTCCCAGTTTCCAGGTTGCACGATAGGAGAGAGACACCACCACTATCTCAGCTCGATGACTGTCTATCTCTCTAGGAGAAAGCAGACTATTGGATCAGCTGCCAGCTTCTGCCTCTAAAGCCGAGGACAATTGCCCACTCTGTGCCCTGGTGACCAAATCCTACCAACTGGTGGCAGCTGGCGTCTTCCCCACAGGCCCTCTAGGAGTCACATGGCAACTGGCCTGTTTACTCCACCCAACTTTTCCACTCCCTCCTCCACTTTGGCAAATAGAACATAGACTTTTAAACACAGTCGTGTTTTCCATAATCCCCTCGGTGGAAATGAGAGTTTTTAAAGAGCAGATCTTTTTAGTTGGTTTGGTCTTTGAACTACATAATCGTACCACGTGAGGTGGTGTCTGCTGCCCTTGTAACATTTGACTACCACATAAAACATGAAGGAAAAACACCAGGGCCTGCAAAAGAAGTTATCTCCTTGGGACACTTCTTTCCTCTCCTATACTCATGGAATGGTGCTGTGAGTTTGTAAAACCATGCACCAAAATGTCACTAGGGCACTGCAACAAATCCAGTTTCACTCTCAACTTTCAGTCAGTTTCTCTATCACGGCTCTTCTTCCAGTTCCAAGGGAGGAAAATGGCCCACATCCAGGTAACAGAGACAGTTCCTTGCCACAATCCTTGCAACCATTTACCAGGTATTGGGCATCCCTGCCTGTCTCTGAGCCATGCACATGCCCGACTGAACCAAACTGAAGCTAAAAATAAATAAGTAACATTCAGACAGCAAGAAGCTTCACACGTTTAATGACACCACCCTCAAACTATTTGCATGCAGAGGTATTTCTGAAAATGAAAACAAAAACCTGTTTTTTTTTAACCATTCCGTTTTCTTCACTTCTGAGTCATTTAACAAGATATCACCATAGACATTCTCCAAGAAGTCCCCATCTTTTTCCTAATAACAAAAGCCATTCGAGCACCATCTTCCCTCTGATCCCAATATTGTTTTCTATAGTGTCTTTTCTCTCTTGCGTAGAGGGAGGCACATATCTACCTGTCTGATGCTGAAGGGAGAAAAACCTCCTGTTAACGTCTAGCCTCCTCGGATCCTTCTGAAAGAATCGCAAAATGGTTAATGAAAGGGGCCCTGCATCTGCCATTTTACCTGCTGGTGACCTTGGACAAGTGACTTCACCTTGAGCTTTCTCTTCTTGGTAAAATCATGACAAAAATAGCAGCTACCTTACAGCGTTGCTAAGTTAAACAAGAATCCAAACATAATGAACAGAATAAATGTTCAAAAAAGTTAGCTGTTACTCTTGCTCTGTTGTGCCCCAGGGACCTGTGTTTCTGGGAGAGTGTGGGGTTGGTGAGGAGAAGATACAGGTGGCATTATATTTGAAAATATCTGGTGGTGAGGCGGGGGCTTATCTCATGATAAAGCCATCAGCTAAAATATGCAAAGAATGACATCTTCTTCCACTAACTTGACATGAAGGAAATAGGAGCAAGAGGAGGGAAGAAAGACAGCGATAAGAAAGTATCCTTATATTTGATTGTTTATTGTCTGCCAGCTATGAGCTGAACACAGAATACAATGGTGAATGCAACAGATTAAAAAAGTTAACAAGTCATTAAATTCACAATGTAAAGCCTTGTGACAGATATGAACAAGATGACTAATAAAGAATACTCTTATGGGAGAAAATATTTGCAAATGATATGACTGATAAGGGGTTAATAGCCAACATATATAAACAGCTCATACAACTCAACATCAAAAAAAAAATGACCCAAATAAAAATGGGTAGAAGAACTGAACAGACATTTTTCCAAAGAGGAGATGCAGAAAGCCAACAGGCACATGAAAAGATGCTCAACATCGCTAATCCTCAGGGAAATGCAAATGAAAACCACAATGAGATATCACCTCACACCTGTCAGAATGGCTATCATCAAAAAGAACACAAATAACTAATGTTGGCCAGGATGTGGAGAAAAGGGAACCCTCCTACACTATTGGTGGGAATGTAAATTGGTGTAGCCACTGTGGAAAACAGTACGGTCATTCTAAAAATAGAACCACCACATGACCTAGCAATTCCACTCCTGGGTACATATTCGAAAAAAACAAAAACACAAATTCGAAAAGATACATGTACCCTGGTGTTCATAGCAGTATTATTTCTAATTATCAAGGTATGGAAGCAACCTAAGTGTCCACCAACAGATGAATGGATAAAGAAGATGAGGTATATGCACACACACACACACACACACACACACACACACACAAAATATGGAAAACTACTCAGCCATAAAAAAGAACAAAATTTTGCCATTTGCAGAAACATGGATGGACTTAGAGGACATTATGTTAAGTGAAATAAGTCAAACAGAGAAAGACAAATACTATATGATGTCACTTATATGTGGAATCTAAAAAAATACAAGAAACAAATATAACAGACTCACAGATACAGAGAACAAACTAGTGGTTACCAATGGGGAGAGGGAGGAGGGAGGGTCAGTATAGGGGTAGAGAATTATGAGGTACAGACTATTAGGTATAAGATAAGCTACAAGGATACATTGTACAACATGGGGAATATAGTCAATATTTTCTAATAACTATAAAAGGATTATAGTCTTTAAAAATTGTGAATCACTATATTGTAACCTGTAACTTATATAATATTGTACAGCAACTATACTTCAATATAAAAGAAGAATATTAGATTGGAGGTAGTTACTTTCATTAGGAAGTCTCCTCTGAGGAGAAGACATTTCAATTGAGATTCAAATGATAAGAAGTAGAGACAAAACCTGAGGCAAGAGCATTATAAGGAGAGTGTCCAACATGCACAAAAGGCTTTACATTTGGAAAGTCTGGGGGCTCTCATGAACTCTAAGGCAAGCCACTGTGGCTGGAGCTTGGTGAGCAAGGGGTGACAGGTGGAGGTCCGATCCTGCTGGGCTGTGAGCGGGACCTGGAGTTTGGATGATATACTAAGGGCAGTGAAAAGCTGTTGAAGCCTTCATACAGCCAGTGACTTGGTTTAGCTTATTTTAAAATGATCTTTCTGGAATTTTGGAGGAAAATAGACTTTAGAAACCTAGGAGAGAGAGGATATGGCCTAGATAAGAATGAGAAAGAGGTGATGGAGAGAAGAGGACAGAGTGGAGATATATTTTGGAAGTTTAGTCAGCATCCCTGACTGATGAACTGGATGTCAAGGGTGAGGAAGACAGAGGATTTAAGGATCACACCCCGAGTGATGGAAAAGTCCTGAGTTTTTCATTCAGTGAAATGCATATTGACAACCTGGGGAAGAACATATGAGGAGAAGTCCAGGCAGACTCAAACTGTCAAGACGTAGGATGATGGCAAGGCAGGAGGGAAGGAGGCAGGCAAGGGGGGAGCCAGGCTGGGAGCCCAGGTAGTTCCTCCAGCCCGAAGCTAGAAAAGGGCCAGTGGCCCCATTAAGAGAAGAAGTCAACAGAGCAAGCTAGGTGAGGCATAGTCTCTAAATGCTCCTTTTATTTTCAAGGTTTTGATAACATCACAAGGCAATCCATGGTGATCCCACACTAGAAGTCGAGCATCCTCCCTGGGGCTAAAGTAGATGGCAAGTGGCAGACAAGAGAATTATTGGAAATTAAAGAATGAGGCTTTTTTAAAAAGCATGCCTGGAATTGTGCTATCTGCAGCTGACTCAACCAGAGGGAGAAAACCTCATAACTTAAAAAATAAAAAAGAGTGCCAAGACAATCCAGTGGGAAAAAAAATGCCCCTTTCAACACATGGTGCTAGAAAAATAGGATATCCACATGTGAAAGAAAGGTTGGGCCTCTTTCTTACACCTTACACAAAAAAATTAACTCAAAATGAATCTTAGACCTAAATGAAAGAGTAAACTATAATAAACTCTTAGAAGAATAAAACTTCATGACCTTGATTTAGGCAAAGTCTTCTTTGATATGATACCAAGTGACCAAAAACAAAAATAGAGAAATTGGACTTCATCAAAATTAAAAACTCTTGTACTTCAAGAACACTATCAAGAAAGTAAAAGGACAACCAATGGAATGGGAAAAAATATTTGCAAATCATATATCCGATAAGAAACTTGTATCCAGACTACGTAAAAACTCCTACAACTCGACAACGACAATAAACAAAACAAATAACTCCATTGAAAATAGGCAAAAGATTTGAACAGATATTTCTCCAAAGAAGATATACAAACAGCCAAAAGCACATGAACTGATGTTCAACATCATTAGCCATTAGGGAAATGTGAATCAACCACAAAAAATACCATTTCATACCCACCAGGATGGCTATAACCTAAAAAGTGGTGAGGATATGGAAAAACTGAAACCCTCAAATATTGCTGGTAGGAATGTAAAACTCATGCAGTCACTTTGGAAAACTGTTTGGCAATCCCTCAAAACGTTAAACATAGAGTTATAATGTGACTTAGCAATTCCACTCCTAGGTATATACCCAAAAGAATTGAAAATATATGTCCACACAAAACCTTGTATATGAATGCCCATAGCAGCATTATTCAAAACAGCCAAAATGTGGAAGAAAAGCAAAATATTCACCAACAGATTAAAGGATAAATAAAAGTGTGGTATGTCCATACAATGAAATATTATTCGTCAATAAAAAGGAATAGATGCTACAGTATGGATAAACCTTGAAAATGTGCTAAGTGAAAGAAGGCAGTTATAAAGACCACATATTTTATAACTCCATTCATATGAAATGTCCCAAATAGGGAATTCTATACAGATAGAAAATCGATTAATGGTTGCCTGATGTTTGAAGCTTGCGTGAAACAGAAGTGAGGTAATGGGTATGAGATTTCTTTCTTGGGGCAATGAACATGTTCTATAATTGTTTGTGGTGATGGCTGCACATCTCTCTGAATATACGAAAAACTATTGAACTGTACACTTTAAAGGGGTGAATTGTATGGTACATGAATTCTTTCTGAGTAAAGTTGTTAAGATCAAACTTTTTCTGATAGAATAGCTATGAAACTAGAAGTTAATATGTTTGCCCACACAGAATTTAATATCAAATAATATACTGCCTTTAAACAAGCCCTAAATTTTGTCAATTTATACTGCTTTGCTTATTTCAAGGTAAATATTCAAGAAACATTGTCCTCCACACTGAAATTTTCCTGATGATAGCTGGCATAACAAGATGGTTCAGCATCACATGGTTGGATAAATGCAATCTCTTCATCTTCCCTCCTTCCATATGGCATTTTAATGACTTTTGGTTAGTTTCTTGAGTTAATTTTCCATGAAATTATTTACCATCTTATTTTTAATACATTTATGTATGTGGCCTTAACAAACTACTGAAAAGACTACAAAGTTTTCCCATCCCTCCATACCTTGCCTCCCCATTGACACTGAACATTGACTCTGACAACATACGTATATAGGGCAGGTTACGGAAAGGAAGGCTTCCTAATTCTCTGTCTTGAGACACAGGTATAACCACTACAGTACTGGCCACTTGACAGGTGTGCAGCGGTGAGGACACCATCCTCCACGGAAGATTCACAACAGATAAGAGCAACAGACAAACCGACTCAAATCCTGCTGTTTAGAGGAAGCATCTCTTCAAAATCTAGCCCAATTATCAAATACTAATTAAGCCAGGAAAAATTTTCTTGTCAAATATGCCAAGTTTCCTATTAACATGATATATAAAATATAATAGAAATTTTCATCAATAAAATATATTGATAGTTAACTACAGACACCATGTTCTAGAGATCTAATAAAATCTCACAATATTTTGACTAGAGGAGAAAATTTTAATTTCTCTGATCATTTTCTATTTCTCATCCTAAGTAAACCAACTTAGAAAAGAAAACTTGGATCCGAACTCTGTGTCACAAACTTAGTTCTGTGATCTTGCAAAGCTCCTTAATCTTTTGAAACTAACTTCACCATATGAGAAAACAATATTTAACTCATAATAATGGCAAAAAAAATAAATAAAATAATGCATAAAAAGGGCCTAACACTATACTTAGCACTTAAAGTACATCAAATAGTAGCTATTATGATGATCACTATATTGTCATCACTGTACTACTAGAATCAAGCAGACTAGGAGTAGTCTTGCTACTTAAACTTGAGAAACCAAGGAACTTTAATATTAATACAATCAAACAGAATGTGGAAGAGTAGAAAGACTACTCAACTGAGAACATGGGCATTTATACAAGGTTGGCCACAATAACCTCTCTGGGAACCATAATCCTCACTGCAAAATGAACACAACAATCTTTGAGGCTCCTTATAACTTCTATAAAATAAGAGATTTATTAAATTTCATTTTCCTTACAATATTCTTTCTGTCTTAATTTCAGACTCAAACTGATTTCTTTAAAAGCCAATTCATGTTTGGAATAGAAGGATGGAAACAATAATAGCAAATCTCACAAATACTAGTGAACATTATCTTTTAATGGATTTAAATCTATAATCTTGGGAATATAAAAAAGCCACAACCACTCATCCCTTGGTTACAAGAAACACTTTAAAACTGTCTGGAGTTTACATGAATGAACAAACTTGTAAAGCCTTAAAAAGCAAGGGATCTTATCTGATCCAGATTCCATATTTCTCAAAAATGGAAATAAATATGTTAGTCTTCCTATTGCTGTTCTAGACACATCTAAGTATATAGATACTCATCCCTCACCGAGGAGGTGGACTCTATAATTTCTGCTATGTGAGATAGTTTCTATCTAATGTATGTGACAGGTACTGAGAAATGTCAAGAAGCTACTTCTTTACTGTTATTTTTTTTAATAGAAAAATATTAGCTCTAATTTGGAACACATTTTTTAGTTCAAACAATCCTTTCAAAAATAGCATATGTCACGCATATTGTAAGGAGACATTTATTTTAAATCTTGTTGAGATTCTAAAACAAAATTATATTCCCCCATTTGATTTGGGGTTTTTCTTTTCTTCTTTTTTTTTGCAGTTAAAGATAAAATCAAATGTTATTAGGTGAATCTAGGTCTTATTTAAAAGTAATTTTCAATATTAATTTGGCCAAGGAATCCTAAAGATTCAAGATTTGCTGGAAGGGTGGGACTCATTAGTTGCTTCAAAGATAAAGCAAATGTCATGAAAGTGAGAGCACGTAAAAGCTTCAAATTTAAATATTTTAAAATGAGACCTCCAATTAGTTTGAAGAGCAAGGAGACAGTAATACTGTGCTTTGAATAGGGTAGTGTTTTCAGCCACTATTAACATACTAAGCCATTGTGCCTGGATCTTTCTGCATAATTCAGTCAGTAACCAATCAACTGAGCATACAACCCATTTCCTATGCATGATCAGTCTCATCACTAGTACTCCCATCAGTAGTATCATTTATGCCCTTGAGGCTTTGTGTTTCAGAAAACTAATGAATAGGCACCCCTAGCTCCCAGGAAGTGCAGGAGGAAACATTCATCTCAAAAGAAGCAGCAATCAAATCTACTGGGGTCCACAGCTTAACAACAATGGGCTGAGCAGAATGGGTGGGTTTAACGTTCCGTTGTCAGTTCATATTGACTGAGGACAGGAGTCATTTATGGCTCAGATCTGGATCTCCAGCATTTTGGGAGGGAAGGGAACACAACCGCATAAAAGAAATCCATTTTTTTACACAGGCACATAGACCATCCCATTCTTTTTCCAGTGAGTCCTTTCACACAATTTGATTTTTACACATCACATCAACTAGGGGAGAAAATGATGGAGAATGATGTTACTAAGACTTATCACTGGATTCCAACACATTAGAAATAATGAGGTTTCCCTAAAGAGAGGAGAGTTGAGGACAAGTTAGACACGCATATGATGGTAGACTAATGGGACTAAATTATGCTCATTTGGGTGACACCACTTTGCAGACATTGACATACACAGTCTCATCTGGTAATTCTATGATGTAATGTCTATTTCACTGATGAAGAAATGGATACCACAGGGATTAGAGGACTTGCCTAAGAGATACAGCAGGAGCAGGAGTCCCATTTCACCGACCTACTGGTTCTATGAGTGCTAGACTGCTTCATAAATGGATTTAATCCGTGTTTTTCAGAGAGTTCAGTGGAACTCTACCTCTAAGGGATGTTCTCTGGGATGACAAACCATAGCTGCCTGAGAATAAGAACTTGTTACATAATATCTGGATCATAGCTGATTCTTACTAATGTTTGTTGAACTAACCAAACCTTGAGTGTGAACTGAGTAACAGAATTAGTGTTACACTCAAGGCTCCTGATTATCAACCCCAGAATCTACCATTTCTAGATTACACTGACTTCCTTTACACTGATTTCCTATGTCTGCCTCCCCACCTTCTTTTTCACCCTTCGTTCCAAGTTCCTCCCTCTCTCCCTTCCACAAATATTAATTAAATGGCCATGACATGTTGGGTAGTTGGCTATGTGCTATAAGTAAGATAATGAGCAAAATCCAGAGATCTAGCTCTCATGGAACTTAGATTTTTGTGAAGGAGAGATACATTATTTATACAAGAAAAATGGGTCATGGGCCTTCAATAGTGGGTTAAGACAGACTGGGAGGGAGAATCACGTGCAGGTTTCACTGAAGAAGTAACAAATGAGGTACTATCTGAGAAATGAGTAGGAGTTATCTTATGAATCTTGGAATGATGAGGAGGACCAATTTTTTAAAAAGGGAACAGGTTCTGTGGCTACATTGAAGTGTGACACATTTGAGAAACTGAAGGAAAGCCAGTGTGGTTAGAGAGCAAAGAAGGAAGATGAAACACACTGGATAGTCTATGTGGGGGCCTGTGGGCTGTGATAAGGTTATTATTTTTTTTAATAGATGACTTGATTGGATTTGAATATCAAAAACATCACTCTGTATAAGGAAACTCTCTGTACTTTCTGCACAGTTTTTTTAAATAAATCTAAAACTTCTCTAAAGAATAAACTTTATTAAAAACTATCACTCTGGCTACAGTGTATGGGATAAAACAGAGTGACGGGAAGAGTAGAGTCTGTACATGAGCTAGGAGAATATACTACAGATCTCTGGGACAAAGATGACCACAGAGCCCAGGTTCCCTCCAACATGAGGAGGTTAAGGAGACAAGGAGGAAGAAGCAGTGGTGACCGAGAAGACATGGGCAGTGAAGTAGGAAGAAAACCAGGAAAGTGTGGTGTCCTTGAAGCCAAGTGAAGAATGTGTGTCAAGAAAGAGGCAGTGGGGACTTCCTTGGTGGCGCAGTGGTTTAGAATCTGCCTGCCAATGCAGGGGACACGGGTTCGAGCCCTGGTCCGGGAAGATCCCACATGCCATGGAGCAACTAAGCCTGTGCGCCACAACTACTGAGCCTGCGTTCTAGAGCCCTCGAGCCACAACTACTGAAGCCTGCATGCCTAGAGCCACAAGAGAAGCCACCACAATGAGAAGCCCGCGCACTGCAATGAAGAGTAGCCCCTGCTCTGACACAGCTAGAGAAAGCCCACAGGCAGCAATGAAGACCCAATGCAACCAAAAAAAAAAACATTAATTAATTAATTAGTTTTAAAAAAAAAGAAAGAAAGAGGCAGTGATGGACTGTGTCAAATGGTCTTATTGGCAATTATTATTATGAGAGCTGAAACATAATTGTTGCATTTGGGAAAATTAGAGGCCATTGATGACAATAATAAGAAAAAGTCAGGTGGAGTGTGGTGGGCGACAAACGGATTGAGCCAAAGAAAGGAACTGGAGAGAGTGTAGTATAGAGCATAGAGCAGTTTTATTGCAAAAGGAAACAAAACACAAAACCCAGGAGGGGATGGCTAGTGGGAGGAGAGTGGCCAAGAGATCATTTTTTTTTTAATCAGAGGAATAATAGCATGTTGTACACTCATATTTTTAAAACTTTAGTATACATGAGATTAATTTACTTTTTTTGCATAAAAATTCCAGTTCCCAGGCTACCCCTGTGAGCCTATGGGGATAATCCAATATAGAAAACAAAGTTACATAACCAGGTGGAAACAGCACAACCAGTAGATTATGGCTGGCTTCTGAAAAGGTGGGAGTGCATGGAATTTCACAGCAGATGCAAGACTGGATTTAGGGAGGAAAAGGGACCACTGCTCTGTTGTAATAGAGGGAAAGAGGACCAAATAGCAGATGTAAGCAGTTTTGTATATTTGGTATCAGGCAATTGAGGTAATTTCCATAAAATTAAGTTGGCAGTAAGGTTATTTGTGGGAAAGAAAGGCTGAACAAAAATTAAAAAACAAAATAAATCAACTATTTAAATGAGAATTGATTTGCATCAGTTATATCCATATCGGAATGAGTTATCTTTCAATCAAAGAACACATTATGACAAATTACAGCCCCTACATTAGAGCCAAACAGCCCCCAAGCACAGATCTGTCATTATCTCCCCTGTGATTCCTGTAAGCAAGTGACACATCAGAAATAGTGAGTCATGAGAAAGACAGTGTGATTGGTGCTGGAGAAATGAACCCCACATCATGTCATGCCCCTGCACTAATCGTTTTCCAGAAGCCTTAATTGCCTGTCTTGATACTGTGCTCCTCCACACACAGAATGACAAGTTGGTAATTCACTACGGAAGGCCTGGGCAACTGGATGAGATCTATCAAGGGTTCCGTTTGGCTTTCTCCCCCCGACTAGACACATGACAGTAGTATTTAATGCATTAATGTACCACTTTTGGAAAGGAGTTTGTTCCCAAATAAAATTTAGCTTGGACTTTAAAAAAAAAAGTCCAAAGACACTAATTACTAACAATGACACAAGGCTAGATGTCTAATCTATTTCCTTTAGGCAAAGTGATAAAAACAAAGAACAAGAACAACAACAAAAAAAACCTAGGAACAAAATTAAGGAGAATTTTAAATCCAAGGACAATTTGTAGGAAAGAGTAGCTAGATATAAAATATTTGGTCTTTCTCTGGGCAGCCTCCATTTCTTTTTTTTTTTTTTTTTTTT
>NC_041220.1:61282558-61296108 GCF_002837175.3 Physeter macrocephalus
GCGGTACGCGGGCCTCTCACTGCTGTGGCCTCTCCCGTTACGGAGCACAGGCTCTGGATGCGCAGGCTCAGCGGCCATGGCTCAAGGGCCCAGCCGCTCCGCGGCATGTGGGATCTTCCCGGACTGGGGCACGAACCCGTGTCCCCTGCATCGGCAGGCAGACTCTCAACCACTGCGCCACCAGGGAAGTCCCCCAGCCTCCATTTCTATTTCACATGTTTTTTAGTTAATCCTTTGGTTGGTTAATCACTCAGGCTTTCCAACATTTATGAAAGAACTGAGCGGAATTCTGAATTATGGCTTGGTGTACATACAGCAAGGAAGGTGTACATACCTTCCTTGAAGACTAGGATAGGGCTCAAGTAGCAGGTAGTAAACATGAGGAAGAGTTTGCCCCATAAAAAGAGAAGCCTCTGGAAGAACAGTGACGTCTCATCTTTTTTTGCTCTGTTATGGTCTGAGTTGTGTTCTTCCAAAATACATATGTTGACAAAGTAAGCCTTTGCAACTAAGAAGCTGACCCTATTTGGAAATAGGGTTTAAAAGAGGTGTTTAAGTTAAAATGAGGTCATCAGGGTAGGTCCTAATCCAATATTACTGGTGTCCTTATAGAGAGAAAAATTAGGACACAGACACACACGGAAGGAAGACCATGTGAAGACACAGGGAGAAGGCAGCAATCTACAAGGCAAAGAAAGAGCTCTCAGAAGAAACCAATCTTGCTAACACCTTGATCTTGGACTTCTAGCCTCAGACTGTGAGAAAATGAATTTCTGTTGTTTAAGCCTCCCCGTCTGTGGTACTTTGTAATGGCAGCCCTAGCAGACTAATAAGCACTCTTTCTACTCGTACCTATTTCTTGTCACAGGCACACCAAAGTTCAGTTTAGAAATACTGCTGGTCAAGTTAAAAGTTCATGGGAAAACCTTCCGTGTGGGACCAGCAGATCCTTAAACCAATGTCACTGCATGATGACAATCTAGTGACAGTCCTCTAAAGTTGGGGAGGCCTATTAGACCCAGAGCTGGTTGATGCAGTTTGAATGTACTAAGTTTGAATTTTATTTTTCTACTCTAATATTTGAAATATAAGCATTTGATTAGCATTTATCTTGTTGTATTTTCACAAAATTAGCTGATTGCCTATGTGAGGGCAGCCTGGTGTCTGAATGCTACCAAGTTCCCTAAGAATCAGGGCTCTTCCGAGTTGGCCCTATAGAAGGAACAGCCAAATGGTCCCCTCTCCAGGACTGTGTAGAACAGCAGGACACACATGAATCACACTACATGTCCTTGGTACATCCCCCCTTCTTACTCCATTAGTATCCCTTTCTGGCTTCAGAACTTTCTCCGTGCTTCATCAATATTTAAAAAAAAAAATTCTTAACACTATAGTCATCTAATCAAAATCCTGTAGTTTCTTTACATTCCAGTGGCAGATTCACTTCCTCTGGGAAGTCTTCCTTGATTACTCCAGCCCACAAAGACCTATGTCTTCCTAAATTTCCAGTGCATCTATAATACCATCTAAAACTGTTCAATATCAGGCCAGTGCTTATTTATACATGGTACTATATGGACAATAGTTCCAAATCTTGCTGCTTTTCAGTAAGCTGTTCTCTGGGCCAGGCAGAGTGCTGACTGCTCCTCATACCCTTATCTCCTTCCATCCTCACCACAACCTTACAAGGGAAGTATTCTTACTTCACATTCACTAAGAGGACACTGTGGTTTAGCGAGACTAAGCAACTAGCTCCAGTGGCAGAGCTGGGACTTGATTCTAATCCTGTCTGACAGAGAGGTCTGATACCTCTCTCCTCTTCCTACACTGGTCTCCAGGGCGGGCTTCGTGGCTTTCCTTCCTCACTATCAATGCCTAGTTTTTCCCCTTAGGCATCTCTCCTCCTAGGTCCTAGGTCTTTTTCTACTCTTGTATACCTAAAGCAAAGAGTTTTATAGTTAACAAAGTACTTAGCAAATCACCCAGAATAAATTGGGGTTTTATAAATCCTAGGTGGCTTTACCTCAAGTCGCCAGTTGTGGTTTTTTAAAATAAATTTATTTATTTAATTTATTTATTTTTGGCTGCATTGGGTCTTCGTTCCTGTGCGCGGGCTTTCTCTAGTTGCAGTGAGCAGGGGCTACTCTTTGTTGCAGTGCGCGGGCTTCTCATTGCAGTGGCTTCTCTTGTTGCAGAGCACAGGCTCTAGGCGCATGGGCTTCCGTAGCTGTGGCTCGCGGGCTCAGTAGTTGTGGCTCACAGGCTCTAGAGCGCAGGCTTAGTAGCTGTGGCACACGGGCTTAGTTGCTCCGCGGCATGTAGGATCTTCCCGGACCAGGGCTCGAACCTGTGTCCCCTGCATTGGCAGGCAGATTCTTAACCACTGCGCCACCAGGGAAGCCCAAGTCGCCAGTTTTCTTAATTGGGCTGTAGGGATTTTAGCAGGTAGGACCATACATTTCTGCCAAATCAGGACCTCTCAGGACTTCAATTTGGGCCTTTCTAGACCTGATGTCACAGGGCTGTGAAGATGGACAGTTCTCAAGAAAGGCAGCATTTGAAAAACAGACACAGGACAAATGAACCCACAGATCAATAGACAAAAATAACAATCGTTTTAAAGTCAGGATGTCCAACAGGCCCAAGGATGCATTATTGGGTTGCAGATGGTCCTTGAGGTTTCACTTTTGGAAACATTCAGGACCAGTTCAGCTCAGTTTTATATTAAAAATGAAAAGAAAAAAAAAAGAAAAATGAAAAAGGCTACCCTGGTTCCCTAAGAGTTAGCACAGGACTTGGTGACATGCTGGTTTCATCCTTGCTGCAAGCTTGTTTCCTACAACCTAATTACCAGCAGCTGCTCTGCAGCTCACTAGCCTCCTTCTTCTGATATATTGCGTTTCCTGTGAAGTATGTTTTCTCTTTCTCACTCCCATATCACTTCTAACCTATGGTTGTTCTCCTCACTGGCCGTTGCCTCATTCAGACACACTCTTTCCCTGGCTAAGATACAGCTCAAAGAAGCCCTGCCACAGAAAAAGAACTGCCTGGAGAAATACTCTTCCTAGTAACAGCCACTGACATTTGTTTAGCGCTGTACTGTCTGTTTTCTGAGCTTGATTGGATTGCAAAGCCCTTTTCAACAACTGGATAAAAAAGGTGAATGCGAACAGCCTGTGAGTACATAATTAAAACCAGCCCACAGAGAACAATGAGGGGGAGGGGATCACATTTATTCCAGCAGATAACTTGTTGATAAACATCTTCTATCATCAAAGTACTAAATGACACAATTGGTGTTAGTGGTCATGAAGAAGTGAAGGATGAGGCAATGCGGACTGCTTTTTAAAGAGCGTAGAGTCTGTGAAGTTAATGAACTTCTCCAGTCACTTAAGGCACTGAGACAAAGAGCTATGATCAAATTAAATAGCTCAGAGATGCAAAGCTCTTTTCATTTTGGCTAATCCAATACAATCATTCCCTGGATGATAAAACTGAGGTCTAGTCTATTCATTAATTCAACGAATGTGCATTGAGCATATACTACATGACAGTCACTCTGCTAGGTACTAGGGATGGAAGGTATCATTTCTGTTCTTAAGAGCATCAAATCTGATGGAGAAGGAAGAGAATACAGACAACACAAGAAATGCGAGCCTTGCGGACAGAGGAAGGAAATGCAGAGTACGCTAACTTTTATTTTTAATTTTTTTTTGAAGTATAGTTGATTTACAATGTTGTGTCCATCTCTGTTGTACAGCGAAGTGAGTCAGTTACACACATATAGACATTCTTTTTTATATTCTTTTCCATTATGGTTTATCACAGGATATTGACTATATAATGTATATAGCACAGACTATTCCCTGTGCTATATACATTAGGACCTTGTTGTGTATCCATTCTAAATGTAATAGTTTGCATCTACCAACCCCCAAACTCCCAGTCCATCCCTCCCCTCTCCCTTCCCCCTCCCCCTTGGGAACCACAAGTCTATTCTCTGCAGAGTACACTAACTTTTAAATGCATAACCTCATTTCTTCATTTGTTGTCCTTATTTTTCTTAACTCTTGGATATTTGGCCTCTGTGGGATCTAGAAAATTAACCTATCCATATTCTCATTGGTATAAGAAAGCCGTAGCATGTGGTGGTTTTGGGGGCTCAGATGAGTGTGAAGCCTGGTTTTAGCACTTATTAGGAATGTGAATTTTATCACTGTTGATGAGTGAGGAGAAGGGCATCTATCACAAGTGTATTCATATTAAATGAACTGTTGTATTTAAAATCTGACATTCATTAGTACAGGCTTCACACAGTTCAGTGAACGTTAGCTCTAAAAATTATGGAAGTGTTTCTCATACTGATGTTAAAGGAAAACTGGTGGGTTAGGAGTAGAGATATGTTCATAAATGAGTGGTGGGGAGAATAAACTACTCCTCTGAGAAAATAAGTTTGTTAGTTTTACGAGCAAACAAAGTATTGACATTTGTTGTGAGATACTTAGAGCTTTAAGACGCTAATGCACATCGTAAAAAGGAGAGTTTAGAAGAAACTTCAAGCTTACTTGATCTTGCAAGGGATGCTTCCACCTCAGAATACTTATGGATATCTCCCTGAACTTGTGTGGACTGAACCAAGTATGGGAAATGTTTCTCATGCTAGGCACACCCAATCTCCTATTAATGGTATTCATTTCTTTAAAAGTCACATCACAGATTTCAGCTCTGGTCAGATTCTAGAGTTCTAAATGAGCTAAGACAAAATTTAAAGTGAGAGTTTCGGTTTGGTCACTAAAACGTTTTAGATTCATCATAATTGGAGGAAAAAAAAAGAGATATTATTCAGAGATGGAGCTTCTAAATAAAAATGTTGGCAAACAGCTCCTGAATCATGATGTTGAGGCAGTGGGTAATGCCATGGCCTGGGGAGACACTCTGTCTCAGAATGCTAATTTTGTCTCTGGTGGCACCAGTGGGGATTAGTGATTTATAATGGTATCTTCAGACTCCTTTTCATAGGTTTGCTTTTTTTAATCTAGCACAAGGGTTGGCTAGCTATGGCACATGGGCCAAATCTGGCTTACTATTTTTTACATTTTTAAGTGATTGGAAAAAAAATCAAAAGAAGAATAATATTTCTTGATATTTGAAAATTATATAAAACCCAGATTTCGGTATTCATTAATAAAGTTTTATTGGAACACAGCCATACCCACTTGTTTTATGCTACAACAGCAGAGTTCAGCAGTTGTAGCAGATACTTTATGGCCAGGAAAGCCTACAGTATTTGTTCTCTTGTTCTTTCTGGAAAATGTTTTCTGATCCCTGATCTAGGATATAGAATGAATGATAGAAATGAATATGAGTAGGTCAACATGTCTACAAATACTGTAAGAGAGCCCTTCTCATATGGACACTTCTCAAAAGTGGGATCTTATGATCGGTTTATAAATGCTCCAAATGTCTTTTGGTTGACATGGCAGTAGTTGGAATTTCAAGAGATTACAAACATTTTTAAATGCCCTTTGTGACATTTTAATAGCCTCTTTTAAATGTATATTTTAAGGCATTTTAAGTGGGAAGGGAATTTTGAAGCAAACATCTCAAATACTTTTTTTATATAGAAGAATACGAGTAGCTAAAGCATGCTGATTTTCAATGCATTTATTTAAGTCATGTTCAGAACTACTTGTGTATACAGAATTATGTTTTCATACCATAACAATTCCTACTCACATTCTCTAAATGGTTTGCACACATTAACTAAGCAAAGAAAAAAATACAAGCTTCATGGCTGCCTACAGACATAGGCAGACAAAAAAAGAGATTGTCCTAGTTGCCTTTGGGTAACAAATATAATTACATGGCTTTCAACTTACAGTACTAACACAAAAGGGAAAATTAAGATAAAGAGTGTGCTGTAAAATTAAATGCCCTAGCAACATATTTAACCAGTGATCAAGAAAATGACCAACTTCTATGCTAAAACACTATTAAAATATCCCCGAATTTTCCTATAAAGTAGATACCAAATTTAAATGGCAGCAAATTAATTTATCCAATAACATTATTTAATCACCCTAGAAGGAGTTGCAAATACAGACTTGGATGATAAGCTTTCATTGCTGATGTCACATAATTATCTCAAAAACTCAAAAATTGGCTACATGCTTTTCCTTCTCAGAGACACCATGAATATCTCTCAGATAGCCTCATATAGCACAGCTGCACTGACCATCTGAGTAGGTTCAAATTTTGGTAAATTAAAAATTTTATAGCCTCCAGAGCCATGAAATGTTCTCCAGAAAGTTTTTTTGTAAATGCATAAAATAGGTCTGTAGAGTTACATAATCATAGAGCCAGCAGGGGGAAAAAAATACAACTGAATCAGGGCAGTAAAAGTCAAAAACTGATTACTAGTACCATATAGTTACAAATAATAAAAAAAATTGTCATGTTTATGCACATATGTATATAGATGAAATAGATGATATACAGGAACACAGAGACGAATAGGTAAATACAGAGATGGAGATAGAAAGATAAAGACTAATAATGTCTCTTGTCCCTGAATTTAAATTACAGTTCTAAACCTGGAGTCCACAATTGGGTTTCATGGAATCTCTGAAGCCCCCATAAGTGTCTGCAATTTTGGTAGTAAATGCATTTTTTTTTTTTTTTAGCAAAGAGATCCATAATGCATTTATTGGATTCTCTCGGCACCCATGTTTTCTAATTTTTCAATTACCCCTGAAAATCATTCTGGAAAATAGAATGGAAACATTTTTAATTAAAATTTACATAAGTAATATATAATTGTCTAAGGATATTATTAATAATTAGTATATTCCTGGCTAGAGTTGGGATAAATGACACCTTCTCCTTTGTTGAAGGGTTTACTTTCATTTCCAGGCAGATGAAAATCACTTTAAATTACCTTTCAAATTTTCTCTTTTTTTCTTTGTTGCCATAGCTGCCTCTTCCTCTCTCATCCCCTTTTTTCCCTGCGTTCACCTCTTCTATTCTTTTTCTGGGGGAAGGAAGGGAAAAAGAAAACCTCCACTTTCTAGTTATTATTGATTTGGGACACTGGGCTGAGATGGGGCTTTGGGAGTCTGAGATATTGGTAATTGCCCTTAAAACTCATAATGGTTTTAAGGCCATTGAATAATACCTGTGCAGGTCACTGGACTGATTCCCAATAAAGGAACAGTATTAGGTGTGCTTGTTGGTGGCTAGACAGTGGTGATGACTTGGCTAGTGTGCGGAGGAAGCTAGTGAAGAAGTGAGGCCAATTTCAGCAGCGTGAGTTCTGCCGTGAAGAGAACTGAACTCCAGCGTGTAATAGTTTCCTGTAAGAAAAAATTACAGGTGCAGATTCTTCCTTTCAGATAGCTATTCACATATAAGAAAGTCCACTGCAGACAAGTGTGGTTTTCTCCCCACTTTTTCATGACAGTATAGTTGTGGCCTTATAACTCTTAAGTGAACACCTTTAGCCAGTGCATATCTTTATGATAGGCTTACACATATAAATAACTGCATGTAAATGAAAATGCCTATTCTCACTTCAAGTGCCCAAATTGTCATCCTTAATGGATGAGCTAAGAAGAGATATAGTAATAGAAGTGAGGATTAAATAATAATGTGGTAAGGATTAAATTAAGTGATACATTTATAAAGCCTGAAACATTGTCTGGGATACAGAAAGCTAGATACAGATAAAGCTATAAATACTCTAATGGATACTGTGATGCTCTGTCTAGATCCCAGAGGCCGGTATATTGGCTGATGGCTCATAGAGGCCCTCATGGAAACTGTTCTCCATTGCAACCTGGAGCTGCTTCACATGAGTTTACTTGTCTCACCTCCCCCCAGTCAATGACTAGACTAGCTGATGCCAGGAAACAAAGGCTTGGTCCCTCAGGTTAGAGCAATTCTAGGAAGCATCCAAGCTCCAGAGCTCCCCGTAGCATCAGCTGAGACATTAACTGCAATGGTGTTCTGGGCCAGCTTCTTCTTCTGCTTGATCCTGCTTTCCTCCATTCCTTAGAGATGAAGTATCTCCAGAGAGCACTCCCCAGTAAATGTTCTAACATAACTCTCCATCACAGTGTGTTTCCCTGGAATCCAGTCTATTATAGATAGATATAGATAAAAAGTCGTTTTTCCATTATCCTGAAATTGTTAAGATCTGAATCTGAAGAGAGAAGTTACTCACACTCTAAGTTGTTTTTTTTTTTTAATTTATTTATTTTTGGCTGCATTGGGTCTTTGTTGCTGCACGTGGACTTTCTCTAGTTGCGGGGAGCGGGGGCTACTCTTCGCTGCGGTATGTGGGCTTCTCATTGCGGTGGCTTCTCTTGTTGTGGAGCACGGGCTCTAGGGCGCGCAGGTTTCAGTAGTTGTGGCACACGGGCTTAGTAGTTGTGGCTCGCGGGCTCTAGAACTCAGGCTCAGTAGTTGTGGCGCACGGGCTTAGTTGCTCCGCGGCATGTGGGATCCTCCCGGACCAGGGCTCGAACCCGTGTCCTCCGCACTGGCAGGCGGATTCTTAACCACTGCACCACCAGGGAAGTCCCTCACACTCTAAGTTTAAAAAAAAAAAAAAAAAAAAAAAAAAAAAAAGGTTGTGCCTGGCCATCCCTATAGGGCTTATGGAGAAAACACATTTCAGAGAAGGAGCCTAAATGCCATTCCTCTGCCCCTGACTATTACAAGAGGAAGACTAGAAAAGAGGAAGTGCCGCTTGGATATAACAGTTTTCAAGAGAAACACTATTTTTTGAGGAGAAAGAAGAAAATTCTCTGAACCATCAGAACAAGTCAGGGGAGCACAAGAGAGTTGCTCATCAGTTTTGAAGCTAGAACTGTCACTTAGCCCTTCTCCAAGTTGCAGACTCACATGATGTGTGAAACCACTGAACTGCTGGGTGTGAAGCTCATGCTTCATGGAGAAGGGGGCAGTGACAGTGAAACAGCCTGTATATCCCCTACCTGGCAGACCAGGGTCCATGAGTTTCCAGGTAGCTGAATAAGCACAAAGCAAGCAGCTGGCCTTTGAGCCATTTTGTTGGTATCCCATCTACCAGGACCATGCCCAAGGTAGAGACTCCTATCACATGACATGCATTTCCAATTCTAGGGACAGTATAAAATCTGCAAAGGCACCTCATGAGAGAGTCAGCATTTGAAGAGGTGTGTAATAACCAGTCAGTGTTAAGGTGCTACACCCCAGTAGTAGCTTCTCTGCAGGAAGATCTCTACCTCCTTCCGTCTTTCTCTTGGTATCATTACCAGAGAGGAAGGCAGAGGAGTAAGAAAGAGGATGTGAGGAGTTTCCCTCCACTTGAACCACTAGAGCAGCAGAAAGGTCTTTGCTGTACCATGAGGCGGAAAGATCCTACACAGGAGGGAATAAGCCTTCAACATAGCCAAGTCGGGAGTAGTTACTGCCAACAATAAACCCATTTCATATGGTTGACTTTCCTCCATAAACCTGGTAAATATATACACTTCAATAAGTACTCAGCACCTTGAATTATATTGTACTAGGTATTACGGATATAGTAATGGGAAGATAGATGTGGTTCCTAACTATATGAAGTACATATTTCCTCATCTCTTTTTACCTGTCTCTGTCTCTGAATCACTACTTCTTCTCCCTCTGACAGGCTATTCTTCTAAGAAAGCTAAGACATCAGCATTACATTAATTATTCTATTTTATTTTAACATCACAAGGGAAACATGCACAGAAAACATTTCGAGAAGTAAAGAAACCGACTGCATTTTCCCTCTTCGAGGACTATGCATTAAAGGTCTGCCAACATTTCTCCCTCAACCACATTTCCCCAAAGCTTAGTACTTGGCCATAAAAGCTCACTCCAGTCTAAAATTTGGCATGCCTGACAGCAAAGTCTGCAAATTTGCCAATTTGGATCACATCTCCTTTTTGAATAACAAGCAGATAAATAGGAAAAAATTGGAGTGAAATGCTAAAATCATGACATTATTCAGTGAGACAATTCGTTTCATGGGATAGGACTCTATAAGAAATTAACCCTAAATTATGGTAATTTGTTTCAGATAGATTTTTACAAAAGCCTAAAATCAGCAGAGAAATGTTATACAAAAACAAATGTAATTAAGTACTATACAAAGACCTGAAACCCTCAATTCTATTGGAAAATCTTGAGTTTTCTTTCAAATTTACACATGATTATTATTTAATTTCATAGGACACTTCAGACTAAAGCAAAACCAAAAATGGAACAAAACAAAGTAGCATACATGGAAAAATTATAAAGATATATAGGTGCTAAAGATATACACATATAATGTGTATATAAATATACATTATATATATATATATACACACACAAGCACAAGTCTACACACTCATACACAAATGTGTGTGTATGTATATAGTGCTAGGATATTTGGCAAAGAGCTTTCTGGAGGTATTTTCCATTTTTGCTAGAAATCATTATAGGCACATATGATTAAAGAATTTAATCCTATTCATCGTTTTTCATTGATTATACCTTGGGTAGTTGAGCTTGAGGTATTTGTCCATAAAGACAGAATTGTGTTGGATATGTAACTATCATTTGCAGGATGGGATTTCAGAAGTTGTGATCGACAGAATTCCACAGAGAAAGTCAATGTAGAATAAGTATGTGTTACAAGGATCTGCAGACAGGCAGTCCTGCAGAAGGTTCTATACAAGGCGTTGACCACATTTCTCCAATCCTTCCTGTTTCCTGCATTTTCTGACAAGTGAAAACACTCTTGGACTTTCCAGATTCTCTATGTCAAACTATCACACAATTGGAATAATTAGGAAATATTATCTTGTCATTCTCATTTGCAAAGATAAATCAAGTGTCATGCTATCCCTAAGTAATCTTTTTTTTTTTTAACATCTTTATAGGAGTAAAGTTGCTTTACGATGTTGTGTTGGTTTCTGCTATATAACAAAGTGAATCAGCTATATGTATACATATATCCACATACCCCCTCCCTTTTGCGTCTCTCTCCCACCCTGCCTATCTCACCCCTCTAGGTGGTCACAAAGCACTGAGCTGATCCCCCTGTGAGATGGAACTGCTTCCCACTAGCTATCTATTTTACATTTGGTAGTGTATATAGGTCAGTGTTACTCTCTCACTTCGTCCCAACTTACCCTTGCCCTTCCTGATGTCCTCAAGTGCATTCTCTACATCTGTGTCTTTATTCCTGTCCTGCCCCTAGGTTCGTCAGAACCATTTTTTTTTTAAGATTCCATATATATGTGTTAGCATACGGTATTTGTTTTTCTCTTTCTGACTTACTTTACTCTGTATGACAGACTCTAGGTCCATCTACCTCACTACAAATAACTCAATTTCGTTTCTTTTTCTTGCTGAGTAATTTTTCATTGTATATATATGCCACATCTCCTTTATACATTCATCTGTCGATGGACACGTAGGCTGCTTCCATGTCCTGGCTATTGCAAATAGTGCTGCAACGAACATTGTGGGACATGACTCTTTTTGAATTATGGTTTTCTCAGGGTATGAGCCCAGTAGTGGTTTTTCTTTTTGATAATGAGTTGCAGGTGCTACTTGTATATTTTTAGATTAATTGTTTGTCAGCTGCTTTGTTTGCAAATATATTCTCCCTTTCTCAGGGTTGTCTTTTTGTCTTGTTTATGGTTTCCTTTGCTATGCAAAAGATTTTAAGTTTCATTGGGTCCAATTTGTTTATTTTTGTTTTTATTTCCATTTCTCTAGGAGGTGGGTCAGAAAGGATCTTGCTGTGGTTTATGTCATAGAGTGTTTTGCCAATGTTTTCCTCTAAGAGTTTTATAGTATCTGGCCTTATATTTAGATCTTTAATCCATTTTGAGTTTATTTTTATGTATGGAGTTAGGGAGTGTTCTAATTTCATTGTTTTACATGTAGCTGTCCAGTTTTCCCAGCACCACTTATTGAAGAGGCTGTTTTTTCTCCATTGTATATTCTTGCCTCCTTTATCAAAGATGAGGTGACCATATGTGCGTGGGTTTATCTCTGGGCTTTCTATCCTGTTCCATTGATCTATTTCTATTTTTGTGACAGTACCATACTGTCTTGATTACTGTAGCTTTGTAGTATAGTCTGAAGTCAGGGAACCTGATTCCCCCACCCCCACCCCAAGCTATGTTTTTCTTTCTCAATATTGCTTTGGCTATTTGGGGTCTTTTGTGTTTCCAAACAAATTGTGAAAGTTTTTGTTCTAGTTCTGTGAAAAATGCCAGTGGTAGTTTGATAGGGATTGCGTTGAGTCTGTAGATTGCTTTAGGTAGTATAGTCACTTTCACAATGTTGATTCTTCCAATCCAAGAACATGGTATATCTCTCCATCTGTTTGTATCATCTTTAATTTCTTTCATCAGTGTCTTATAGTTTTCTGCATACAGGTCTTTTGTCTCCTTAAGTAGGTTTATTCCTAGGTATTTTCTTCTTTTCGATGCAATGGTAAAAGAGAGTATTTCCTTAATTTGTCTTTCTGATTTTCCATTGTTAGTGTATAGGAATGCAAGAGATTTCTGTGCATTAATTTTGTATCCTGCTACTTTACCAAATTCATTGACTGGCTCTAGTAGTTTTCTGGTAGCAACTTGAGGATTCTCTATGTATAGTATGTCATCTGCAAACTGAAAGTTTTACGTCTTGTTTTCCAATTTGGACCCTTTTATTTTTTTTTCTTCTCTGATTGCTGTGGCTAAAACTTCAAAAACTATGTTGAATAATAGCTGTGAGAGTGTGCAACCTTGTCTTGTTTCTGATCTTAGAGGAAATAGTTTCAGTTTTTCACCACTGAGAACAATGTTGGCTGTGGGTTTGTCATATATGTCCTTTATTATGTTGAGGTAGGTTCCCTCTATTCCTACTTTCTGGAAGGTTTTTATCATAAATGGGTGTTGAATTTTGTCAAAAGCTTTTTCTGCATCTATTGAGATGATCATATGGTTTTTCTCCTTCAATTTGTTAATATGGTGTATCACATTGATTGATTTGCATATATTGAAGAATCCTTGCATTCCTGGGATAAACCCACTTGATAATGGTGTATGATCCTTTT
Source organism: Physeter macrocephalus (assembly GCF_002837175.3). Taxonomy (NCBI): domain Eukaryota; kingdom Metazoa; phylum Chordata; class Mammalia; order Artiodactyla; family Physeteridae; genus Physeter; species Physeter macrocephalus. The sequence goes on from NC_041220.1 coordinate 61,295,670, forward strand.
AATGTGCTGTTGGATTGTTTGCTAGTAATTTGTTGAGGATTTTTGCATCTATATTCATCAATGATATCACCCTGTAGTTTTCTTTTTTTGTGACATCTTTCTGGTTTTGGTATCAGGGTGATGGTGGCCTCATAGAATGAGTTTGGGAGTGTTCCTCCCTCTGCTATATTTTGGATGAGTTTGAGAAGGATAGGTGTTAGCTCTTCTCTAAATGTTTGATAGAATTCGCCTGTGAAGCCATCTGGTCCTGGGCTTTTGTTTGTTGGAAGATTTTTAATCACAGTTTCAATTTCAGTGCTTATGATTGGTTTTTTATATTTTCTATTTCTTCCTGGTTCCGTCTTGGAAGGTTGTACTTTTCTAAGAATTTGTCCATTCTTCCATGTTGTCCATTTTATTGGCATATAGTTGCTTGTAGTAATCTCTCATGATCCTTTGT
>NC_041220.1:61296521-61297082 GCF_002837175.3 Physeter macrocephalus
TTTTTTGTTCTTCTTTCTCTAATTGCTTTAGGTGTAAGGTTAGTTGTTTATTTGAGATGTTTCTTGTTTCTTGAGGTAGGATTGTATTGCTATAAACTTCCCTCTTAGAACTGCTTTTGCTGCATCCCATAGGTTTTGGGTCGTCGTGTTTTCATTGTCATTTTTTTTCTAGGCGTTTTTTGAATTCCTCTTTGATTTCTTCAGTGATCTCTTGGTTATGTAGTAGCGTATTGTTTAGCTTCCATGTGTTTGTATTTTTTAAAGTTTTTTTCCTGTAATTGATATCTAGTCTCATCGCGTTGTGGTCGGAAAAGATACCTGATATGATTTCAATTTTCTTAAATTTACCAAGGCTTGATTTGTGACCCAGGATATGATCTATCCTGGAGAATGTTCCATGAGGACTTGAGAAGAAAGTGTATTGTGTTGTTTTTGGATGGAATGTCCTATAAATATCAATTAAGTCCATCTTGTCTACTGTGTCATTTAAAGCTTGTGTTTCCTTATTTATTTTCATTTTGGATGATCTGTGCATTGGTGAAAGTGGGGTGTTAAAGTGCC
>NC_041220.1:61297276-61297982 GCF_002837175.3 Physeter macrocephalus
GGGTGTTAAAGTCCCCTACTATGATTGTGTTACTGTCTATTTCCCCTTTTATGGATGTTAGCATTTGCCTTATGTATCGAGGTGCTCCTATGTTGGGTGCATAAATATTTACAATTGTTATATCTTCTTCTTGGATTGATCCCTTGATCATTATGTAGTGTCCTTCTTTGTGTCTTGTAATAGTCTTTATTTTAGAGTCTATTTTTTCTGATATGAGAATGGCTACTCCAGGTTTCTTTTGATTTCCATTTGCATGGAATATCTTTTTCTATCCCCTCACTTTCAGTCTGTATGTGTCCCTAGGTCTGAAGCTGGTCCTTGTAGACAGCATATATACGGGTCTTTTATTGGTATCCATTTAGCCAGTCTATGTCTTTTGGTTGGAGCATTTAATCCATTTACATTTAAGGTAATTATCAATATGTATGTTCCTATTACCATTTTCTAATTGTTTTGGGTTTGTTTTTGTAGGTCTTTTCCTTCTCTTGTGTTTCCTGCCAAGAGAAGTTCCTTTAGCATTTGTTGTAAAGCTGATTTGGTGGTGCTGAATTCTCTTAGCTTTTGCTTGTCTGTAGGGTTTTTAATTTCTCCATCGAATCTAAATGAGATCCTTGCTGGGTAGAGTAATCTTGGTTGTAGGTTTTTCCCTTTCATCACTTTAAATATGTCCTGCCACTCTCTTCTGTCTTGCAGAGTTTCTGCTGAA
>NC_041220.1:61297992-61346211 GCF_002837175.3 Physeter macrocephalus
GGCCATGGCTCACGGGTCCAGCCGCTCCATGGCATGTGGGATCCTCCCGGACCAGGGCACGAACCCGTGTCTCCTGCATCAGCAGGCGGACTCTCAACCACTGCGCCACCAGGGAAGCCCTCCCTTGCTGCTTTTAATAGTTTTTCTTTGTATTTAATTTTTCATAGTTTGATTACTAGTTTGCTAGTTTGCTTCTCCTTGGATTTATCTTGTATGGGACTCTCTGCACATCCTGGACTTGGTTGACTATTTCCTTTCCTACATTAGGGAAGTTTTGAACTATAATCTCTTCAAATATTTTCTCAGACCCTTTCTTTTTCTTTTCTTCTTCTGGGACCCCTATAATTCGAATGTTGGTGCATTTAATGTTCTTCCAGAAGTCTCTGAGACTGTCCTCAATTCTTTTCATTCTTTTTTCTTTATTCTGCTCTGCAGTAGTTATTTCCACTATTTTATCTTCCAGGTCACTTATCCGTTCTTCTTCCTCAATTATTCTGCTATTGATTCCTTCCAGCGAATTTTTAATTTCATTTTTTGTGTTGTTCATCATTTTTTGTTTGCTCTTTAGTTCTTCTTGGTCCTTGTTAAAGATTTCTTGTATTTTCTCCATTCTGTGTCCAAGATTTTGGATCTTCTTTACTATCATTACTCTGAATTCTTTTTCAGGTAGACTGCCTATTTCCTCTTCATGTGTTTGGTCTGGTGGGTTTTTACCTCACTCCTTCATCTGCTGCATATTTCTCTGTCTTCTCATTTTGTTTAACTTACTGTATTTTGTGTCTCCTTTTCGCAGCCTGCAGGTTTGTAGTTCCCGTTGTTTGGTGTCTGCCTCCTGTGGGTGAGGTTGTTTCAGTGGCTTGTGTAGGCTTCCTGGTGGAGGGGACTGGTGCCTGTGTTCTGGTGGGTGGGGCTGGATCTTGTCTTTATGGTTGGCAGGGCTGCCTTGGGTGGTGTGTGTTGGGGTGTCTGTGAACTTATTATGATTTTAGGCAGCCTCTCTGCTAATGGGTGGGGCTGTGTTCCTTTCTTGCTAGTCGTTTGGCATGGGGCATCCAGCACTGGAGCTTGCTGGCTGTTGGGTGGAGCTGGGTCTTAGCGTTGAGACGGTGATCTCTGTGAGAGGTCTCGCTGATTGATATTACATGGGGCTGGGATGTCTCTGGTGGTCCAGTGTCCTGAACTTGGCTCTCACACTTCAGAGGGTAAGGCCTGACACCAGGCCAGAGCACCAAGACACTGTCAGCCACATGGCTGGTGCTTCTGGAAGGATGAGTGTTTCTTTCTAGTTCTGCTGCACAGCATGGGTTCACCCATGTATACAGGTGAAGCACGGCCAGGAATGAAAAGTCCTATTTTCCTTTGTGCTTAGTTTAGCTTCACTTGCTCACAGGGTGCCGCATGCAGATGCCTTGCCCCAGCCTTTCTGACCAGAGTTTCTGGTGCAAAAAGCCCTACGTAATCTTGATTTTGCAAAAATTGGTTAAAATCATGTGATACCAATCCTCACATCCTCATACAAATACAGAAACGTTTGCCTGGAAATTCCATCCTAATGTTAGGGACACACAAAAACCCCCGATGACCAAAATTCATGGCACATACACTGGATTCTCAATGCAGCCATTGTGTTTTTCCAATTCTCTCTTTAAAGAAGCATTTGGCACAGTTCTCTTGTCACTCCATAAGATGATTCAGAATTATAAAACCTAATTTAGAAGCTACTACATATTGTATAAATGATTCAGAAAGCATCTTTTCAAATGAGCTATGGGCATAGTATTGATATGTTTATTTCCATAATTATTGCAGCCAACCTGAACTTCCTTGAGAAAAAAGAAATTCTTTTTGCTTACTGCTTTTTTTTTTTTTTTTTTTTTTTTGCGGTACGTGGGCCTCTCACTGTTGTGGCCTCTCCTGCTGCGGGGCACAGGCTCCAGATGCGCAGGCTCAGCGGCCATGGCCCACGTGCCCAGCCGTTCCGCGGCATGTGGGATCCTCCCGGACCAGGGCACGAACCCGCATCCCCCACATCGGCAGGCGGACTCTCAACCACTGCGCCACCAGGGAAGCCCAGAAATTCTTTTTGGAATGACAGTCTTCAGATTCTACAGCACACAGTCGTAAACCCCTTAAGCTTTGCTCATTAAAATCCATTATATCATATGCATTGCACTCGAAACACATACCCAAGAACTGCAACCTTGGAGGGGAGGTTTTGTGATTTCATGGGCTTGAAGACACAGCTCTTCTGAGAACAGTCTTAACAATATCTACCTACAGTATATCAGAACATCTTCCCCAAAATGTGAAATCTCTACACATTTAGTAGACTGCATGGGAAAGTAGACCTTTAGTGTTATTGAAGATACAGAATCAAAGCTGTCAGTTTAATACCATGCTCATTTCAAAGCCCACAGGCCTAATGTCTGAGAATAAACAGTGAAAGAAATTTCCTCTACTGATACTTCAAAGACTCTGCAACATCTGGAATTTGGTTCTGTATAGGGTATTCCACTAAGAAGTAAGTATAAAAAGATTTTAATAGAGCAAACAGGATTCAGGTTTCCTACAATATGTTCTCCCTGGGGGGAAACAACACAATGCATCCGACTAAGCTTTCTGCACTTCAGCTGCATTAATTAACATTTAGTTATGGATTCCATTGTGAGCCAGTTGAACCCAGAGCTACAGCTGTTTTCATTGAGGGGAAAAAATATGCTTTCACATTTTAGATTCTTAGCATTTATAAATCTGGGGAAAATGTTTTATTGACTGCCTTTGTACTGGCATTATTGATATGCATTACATATTAGTCACCCAAATAAATTCACACCCTAGGCTGTGATTAAGTCAATGTTAATATCACATTAACTGGGTCAGTCAGAGCCAAAGCTATGAAAACCATGTTCCTAACTCCCTTTTTCTTACCAAGTGTTAAAGAAGGGCTAATGAACTGATCAAAGAAGTAGATCACAGCCTTGAAAAGAGTGTTGCTGGGTGAGTCAAAGACTTAAGTGGAGATCAGGTATTCTGAGAGGGGTGGATGCAGATGACTAAAAAAAAATGAATGGATATTGAAGAAATGTAACTGCAGGATCTGATGACTTGGCAGAGACATCCTCAATGCTACCAGCCAAACGTGGAAGTGGTTGGTTGTGAATGAAGATGAGGTACAGCATTGCAATCCTTGGTCAGTCATTGAAGGAGGGTTTTTGTTTTGTTTTTATAGCAAAGGCTCCTTAAAGACGCAGTTTTGTAAGAAAATATGACAGTGAATCAGCTGGACAAGGCACTCTACCTGGAACATCTGGTCAAATTTCATACCACAAGAGCACTGTAAAATCACCTTTTTCTCCAATAGTCCCTGACATGTGCTGTGTCATGACTTCTGGTCAGTTCTGGAGTCTCATGGACAAATGGAAATCCAATAGTCATGTGGCTACATGTATGTGTGTACATATGTTTATTTGTACCAGTGTACAAACCTGGAATCATTATCTGTGTAAATACTAACCAACGTTGACCCTTGCCTCGTCAAATTAATGTTCTTAGCCATGACTCAAGAAAAATAAAGGCTGTCTGACCTGTCTTTACCTTTACCAACATGGAATGGCAATAGTTGAATCAAACCAGAAAAATATCTTACCTGGAACTACTTCAAAAAGAAATTTTCCTGGGCTCTCTTCATTGCAGGGATGTTCAAGGACTTTATTTCCAGGCAGAAAAATAGTGCCCTGTGAACACAAATGCCCCAAACATCAATATCAGATGGCAAATATTGAATATCATCATCATCAGTGAATATCCAAGGTGCATCTGTAACCCAGGATACAGTAATATGCATCAGACTCATTTATATTCCCATCTAGTCCAAAATCATGTAAGAGCATCATATTCATTCAACATTTAACAAATATTTGTTGAGCACCTAATATATACAAAACACTGTGTTAGATGCTGAGTTCATTTTAAGCATCAATTTATTAAATGTATTCTGTGTGCTGAAAATTTTTACTGAGCATCCAACCAACATAATATTATTTGTTAGAATAATCTTATAAGGTAGGTATTATTTTTCCCCATTTTATAGCTGTGAAAACCAAGGCAGAGACATTCAATAACTTAGCCAATGCTGCCATAGCTTCCTCTTGATTATCCCCTCTCTTTTCTGTTGGATTTTCTTCTCTTTAGTGCATCATTTTCATCAGCACAGAGACATATTTAAAAGTCGATCCTATTTAAAAAGGTACTTTGACTCCACCTCCCACTCCAGTTCTCGTTTCATTTTTTTTTTCCTTCCCTAGCAAAGAGTTGTCTACACTGAATCTATTTCCTCATATACATCCACTGCAGCTTGGTTTGTGCACTCATAATTCCAATTACATGACTCTCACAAGCTGTTTGCTTGACAATTTTCAGTCCTCAATGAAATTGGCTTCTCAGGAGCATCCAGCACTATTAACTACTCTTTCGTGAAGTGCCGTCTTTCCTTGGTGTCTCGGTTTTTTCCAGGTTTTCCTCTTACTCTTCTGTTGGCTGAGTCACTTTTGCTGGCTCTAATTGGCCTTTAAATAAGGAGTTTTTCAGAGATTTATTCAATGATTCCTTCTCTTCTGACTTTATAAATTCTTTCTCCAAGCTATCTCATCCATGACTGTGACTTTATTAAACCATAAGGCAGAGAATATCAGATTAATATTTCAAACCCAGGACTCTCGGACCTCCAGACCTCTATATCCAAGAGCTTATTGGACATTTTCATTTGGATATCACAAAAGCATCTTAAACTAAACTTAGCCAAATTAAAATGCAATTAATTCAGGTCCTATTTATGTATTCCCTAACTCAGCACCATCTTGCAATCAGTTGCAAAAGCCAGAAACGTAGCAGTCATTATCTCTATTCTACTGTATCTTTACCACCACCGTGCCCTAGTCCAAGAGACTGTTGTCTCCTTATCTAGAATGTTTCAAGTACCCATTCATTAAATTCCCCTCAATACTGGAACATCTTTTAATCCATTCTTTTTCCTAAGGTGGTCAGAGTGATCTTTAGAAACAGAAATTTGATCATGCAACTTTCCTGCTTACAAATCTCCAATGGCTTTCCTTTGTCTTAGAATAAAGCTCTGGGAGGTCTGGCTCCACCTACACCTCTAAACTAATTTTTCCACTCTTACACTTTCAATGCTTTCTATGATCTAGTCAATTGCCCTTCTATAAATGGCATCATGCTCTCATTTACCTTAGAACTACATTCTTTCTCTGGTTGTTTTATACCAATTTTTCAGATTGACTACATCTAAAATATCCTTGCATAGCTTCCTGAGTTTTCCTTAGACTGATTTACCAGTGTATGCAATTATGTTATTTGTAAGATTATTTAATTAATGTTTATCTCTATCATTAAACTATAAAAGAGCAAATATAATGCGTGTTTTTTACCCTAAGCTACCGCCAAAGCCTAGCACTTCACCTGGCATAAGGTTAATGTTTAAAAAAAGGGTATTGCTGAGTGAATGTGTACTGTTAGTACAGTAAACCCAGTATTCAAAACCAAGCACGCTGGATTCAAAAGCCTATACTCTTGTCCACTATATTATATTGTCCATTTTCCCAGCTTGAAGCAATATTTAGCTCAAATAATATTTTACACAACTTTCATTCTGCCTGGTTTGGCAGAGAATATTATCGTCATTATATTTGTCCCTCCTTCTGGGCTTAGAGTGATAAAGCATAGCACTCCCTAACTAAAACCTAAGGAATTAGAGGTTAGAAAGGTACCTCCACATCTGTCTGCACCATACAAGGTGAGGTGTTGGAGGTACTGCCTTTGTTTTCCTCCTCCAGGAAGTAAAATTTCCTACTTCTCATCATATCCAGTGTCCTATTGCCTATGGATTCCATTCTACTTACTGGTATATTTTAAATAATTTAAAAGATTACTAAGACTTTGAAAATATTCATTATAATTAAGACCATTTATAGAGAGGTTTATATGAGTAATAAAATCAGTTGTTTCAATTACTAGTTTACTTTACTTCCTGAAATGCTTTTGTGAAATAATTAAATGTGTGATTTAGCTCAGTTTTAGAACATATCATCTAACCTTCTAGATAGACACAGCATTCATTTCTGCATGCATGTTTGTATGTTTACACGTATGACATATTTAATTCTATGTCTTCAGGCTCTATTTAGGATCTTAAACTGTACATATGTCCTATAAGTTGAATTCAAGCCACTCTTCTACATAAACTATTCCCCTCTATGAAATCCCAATCAACTTCACTTGATAATTAAAAGACAGAGTAATGCTATCCTTTGTTGTCTTTGTAGATGAGAAATAGCTACTTCTGGATGAAATTTTCATTTTCATTTTCAAATTTGACATTATAGTTATATTTTGACAGTTTTCCAAACAAATTGTGATGCAAAAATAATAGTTTACTTATCAGTAGGCAATGTTTAGGGCAGGGTATACTGCAATTGCCAAACCTTTTCTGTGGTTAGTTCATTAAGTCATTCAGTAAGTAAAATAGTCATTTAATTGAAACAACTAACTTGATCACCTTGTACAGAAACAAAGCAGTTAATATCTACACTAACTAAGAGAAGGGTGTTAATTGTGATAGTTATCTTCTAAGTATTTTGCAGTGTATATATTGTCAGAAAATGCACATAAACAAACAAACAAAAATCTATAATTTACCCACCACCATAGATAACCAATATTAACACCATATACACCTATCCATATTTGTATGTATTTATGTATGTGTGTATTAACATATACAGTAATTTTTACAAAAATAGTAGTCAAAATATTTATTATCTGCTTCAAAACTTAAGTCATATATTGTTATTATGTCAATTTAATAATCTTCATCACTCTAAAAAGCTGAATAGCATAGTACATTACTTGCTCGACTATGCATACTATCACATCCTTTATTATTGTAAAGTGTTTATGATTTTTTGTAACTGTTATTACGTATAACATTTCCATGAACATCCATGAAGTTAAATCTTTGAGCTTCTCCTTAACTTATTCTTTAGGACAAATACCTACAAGAGAAATTAGTAGTCAAAAAGTATGCACTGTTTGTGTGGGTTTGGTTAATTCTTCCAGAGTTGCCCTAAACTAACCAAACAAACAACTAATAAACAAATATAATTCAAGTACCTCATCTGATTAAAACATAATGTATTGAGACACTACCGTATGTCAGACAATATTTCTAGAACTATCTCAGGTGATGTGAGGTATTTGAAAGAAATAAACTCTACTCTCTATAGAAGAATAACAGTATATAACTATTGAACAAGTGAGTGTCAAAGTAGGTTGGAAAAAAAATATATATATATATATAATAATAGTTTAAGAAGAGAGTGCCATAAGGGCAGTCTGATTAGTTAGAAAGATAATATGAAGGAAAATTTTTTTAAAAAATATTTATTTATTTATTTTTGGCTGCACTGGGTCTTCGTTGATGTGCACAGGCTTTCTCTAGTTGTGGGAATAGGGGGCTATTCTTCACTGTGGTGCGCGGGCTTCTCATTGCGGTAGCTTCTCTTGTTGCGGAGCATGGGCTCTAGGTGCGCAGGCTTCAGTAGTTGTGGCACTCAGGCTCCGTATTTGTGGCTCACAGGCTCTAGAGAGCAGGCTCAGTAGTTATGGTGCACGGCCTTAGTTGCTCCGCGGCATGTGGGATCTTCCCGGACCAGGGCTCGAACCTGTGACCCCTGCATTGGCAGGCGGATTCTTAACTAGTGTGCCACCAGGGAAGCCCAAGGAAATGGTTTTTAAAGGAGGTTAAGGTTTTAAGATTTAGTGAGCTAGGGGTAATCTTCCCAAATGAAGGACGTAGTATCAGCAAAACAGTAATTAGAACCATATGTGCAGAGCACTTTAGACTAAGGAGAAGATTCATGTGGAGGAATAATTAGGAAGTAAGGCTTCTTGGTGATGTTGAGGACATGCTGTGGGAAGTCGAACTCTAGGCAGAGGACGTTGTACTTGATGTCCATGACAGCTGAGAACAAGAGTAGGTTCTTGAGCAAAGCAGGAGATTTTAAAATACCACTTCTTTGGGCTTCCCTGGTGGCGCAGTGGTTGAGAGTCCGCCTGCCGATGCAGGGGACACGGGTTCGTGCCCCGGTCCGGGAAGATCCCACATGCCGCGGAGCGGCTGGGCCCGTGAGCCATGGCCGCTGAGCCTGCGCGTCCGGAGCCTATGCTCCGCAACGGGAGAGGCCACAACAGTGAGAGGCCCACGTACCGCAAAAAAATAAAATAAAAATACCACCTCTTAGAAGTTTGTTACCACAAAGCAATTAATTTGACATAAGAGAGCAAAGTCAAGACATAAAGGTGTCAGCATTAGAAATGGTATAAATTTGCATTAGAAATGAATTATTAGAGATCTATTTTGAGGAAATATGAAAGAAACTGGTCATATCTTTAACTCAGGGAATGAAGAAGGAAGAGTCAAGATGACTACAGTTTTTCTCTTCTGTATATCTGAAAGAAAGGTGATGCCTCTTGTTAGAAATGGGAAATTAGGAAGATTCAAGCTCCATGAGGCCCATGCTCTTGAGCCCAAACTCAATTCTTTAATTTTCTGTTAGTAGCTATGCTGGGTATTCCCTATTTGCCCTCCAGATCTTCTATCCACCCATCACTCTATTCTGTACCCTAGGAGACTAATCTCTACAAATTGCATAAACCAGGCTCTCTTGACCTCTGGCTTCAGGTTGGTTTTGAGGCCACAGCAGGAAGTCAGAAAGCCACCAGAGTCAAGCCAAGTAACTCTCCCTCCATGCTAGGCAGCAATTTGACCCTAGTTGCATTGACTATCTTAGTCCACAACTCCTAGACCTTCAGACAATTTGACCCTAGTTGCATTGACTATCTTAGTCCACAACTCCTAGACCTTCAGGCTTCTGCAGGTTCCAGTAAACCAGAGTGGTAATGGGTTCCTCCCTGTTTTTAGCCCCAGAGCTTTTCCACTATCCTTTTGGTTTCCAGTAACCTTTCCAACAAATTGTAAATAATTTCTTTACCACACACTCTTCAATTACACCTTTTGAGGTAGAGCCATCAATTTCTTGCTGGGGATATTTAGTGACAAAATATCCAGGGTGCAAATATTCTTGAGTTTTTTAAGAAAGGGCATATTAACTCATGATGTTCAATATACCTCACTGCAAATTTTGGATGATCAGAGAGAAGAGGCTCAAGTACAAGAAAGACGATGTACTCTTTTTGACAGGAGTTCACTACATATGGCAATAATTATATGGCAATAGTTAATCAGCATATTCAGAATGGAATTACACTTATTTTTCTCCCCTATAGGGAATATCCCTTTTATAAAGCATCTTTAAAACTTCAAAATGGAATAATATGCTAAATTCTTTTTATAGTTGACAACTAAGAGTTGGCAAAAGAAACATAATTCAGAACCATACTAGTATTTTGCTGTCAGCTAAAATTGCCACTAGCAAAGCAGCTCATCTCTAGTTAATATCAGATCATTGAGCCAAAACCACAAGATATTGGGGTAAGACTAGATGCTGTTGAAAGTAAGAATGGTGATCTTATTCTCTGGGATTTGGATTGGAAAAATGTATGCATATGCAGTAGCTTTGTTAGTTTCATAAGCACAATAATGAGATTTTTTTTCCAGCATGAACAATGATCATGAGCATCCCAGGGAACAAAGCAAAGTCTCAGCTTGACGATATATGTGTATTTTTTTTTTTTTTTTTTTTTTGTGGTACACGGTCCTCTCACTGTTGGGGCCTCTCCCGTTGCGGAGCACAGGAGATGTGGGATCTTCCCAGACCGGGGCACGAACCTGTGTCCCCTGCATCGGCAGGCAGACTCTCAACCACTGCGCCACCAGGGAAGCCCTATATGTGTATTTTTAATGTGACTAGACAAGAGGTTTGAAAATGATATCAAGGTGAAATAAATATTACTCAACAATGTTTAGTAGAGTAAAATAGATTAGGTTTTAATAGCGTAGATCAGTGTGATTTTCTTCTTTGTAGCAAGTAACTTCATTAATTCATTCAACAAATAGTTATTAAATAACATCTAGCATGTGCCAGGCCCTGTCTTAGGCACAGAGAATGTAACGGTTAGAAAGTCCAATAATGTCCTTGTACTCCTGGATCTGAGGATCACTTAGGGTAGGCAGAAAATTGAAAAAAAAAACAAAAAAAAACAAAACAAAAAACCCAACCTATTACAGGTAAGCCCCTGTTATGAAAAGGAAACAGGATACTGTATGCTTATAAAGGACATAAAATTGTATCCACAAGTGCTCCAGCCATATCCCAATCTACCAATGACAATGAAGTCAGTGGTTAAGTAAATTTATTCTGGAGTCAAACTGCCTAGGTTCAGATACCCACTCTCCCACCAATTAACCAAGTGACTTCAGGCAAGATATTTATCCTTTCTATTCTTCATGTTCATCCTTAAAATGGGATAAAAATAGAACCTACTTCATAACTGTGAACTAATATATGTGTAGTTTGTAGAAAAATGCTGGGTACATAGTATTTTTAGTTGCTTTAAATATTTTTAAAAGTCTTTCTTATATCCCAGAAGTCTGCAAGATATTTTGGGTCCATATTTTGCTAATCCCCAAATAATGGGATGATTCTAGTAAAGGTTCAAAATACATCTGCTAGTATTATCATCTAGTTGAGTGAACAGGGAAGTAAACTAATTAGAAAATTTGAAGTCAGTTTTTACTATCATGTCCGTAAGACTAGATTAAAACAAATAAACCTCTAATTAGCAATCATAATAACAAACAGCAAAGCAAAATGATATTGATAATGATGATTGCTAACATTTCTTGACCATATATTACTTTGCTAAGCAAATGTGTATTCTACTTATACAGTATCATTAATTTGCCTCGTGACTCTGTGTCATGTCTCTCATTTTATACATGAGGAAAATAAAGCTCAGGAAGCACCTAGTAGAGACTGGCACAGTAGATTCCAAATACTTATTTGTATTAATTATTAACCCAATTCATGTTCTTATTTCTAATCAATTACTGTTACTTAAAGCAGTTTGAAGAATGTTTATAAATAGTTATTGAGTTTCTTCTTAGCCCCCGAAATAGTTATACTGATTTCTGGGGTGCTTCTAGGGAGATACGAGAAGGGGAGACTTGAAAATTGGTTCAAATTTAGGACCTACCAAAATAATTCTGCAGTGCAAACTGCTTGGGGAACACTGACCTAAGCAGTGTTTTGAGTTATAGAAAAAAATGGCATAATATTAATGAAGTGTACACTCTGTAAAATGTACTATTTTTTAGCTAATGAAACACATCAGAGCAAGTAATACATGTAATGTTTCCAAACTATTATTTAAATTAACAATGATAAACATAATAGCATAACTGTTTTTTGTTTTTTTTTTTGTGGTATGCGGTTCTCCCTCTGCTGTGGCCTCTCCCGTTGCGGAGGACAGGCTCCGGACGCGCAGGCTCAGCGGCCATGGCTCACGGGCCCAGCCGCTCCGCGGGATGTGGGATCCTCCCAGACCGAGGCGCGAACCCGGTTCCCCTGCATCAGCAGGCGGACGCGCAACCGCTGCGCCACCAGGGAAGCCCCATAACTGTTTTATAAGTACTGAATAAATAGAAATAAATTCTCTATACAGATGTCTCATCTCGATGCTTTATATTGTAAACTGCAAATTAAGAACTTGAGAAGCATTGTCATTCTGGGTTCACTCTAATTTCAAAACAGCATTTGCATAACATTATTACATATTTTCAGATCCTAGGAGGCTAACAGGACAGCAATAATTGTGATAGAAAAAAAAATATGTGCAGTGTTTCGATGTAATTTATTTAAAAGCTTTTAAATCTTTCTTTTCAGACACAAGGATCCCTTGCCCCATGTGAACTCCCCCTCGGGACAGAACAGAGGAAGTTCTTGAATTTCTTCTCTGCTGGGGTCCTTCTAAATGAACATTCTCCCTGGAAACACAGACATTATCATCCTAGCTACATGTTTTTAATTAATTGGACAATGGAGAAATTCCTTGACTACAGGGGAAAAAACGATTGAAAATGTGGAAAAAGGAAGACATTATTCTAAAACCAAAATTCTATAATTACACTCTCAAAATTGGTAGAGACCTTAGAAATTACTTTTTTCATGCTTATCTAATACATGAATCCCTTTGCGATACCACAGGCATCCAGAATTTTCCCACAACATCTATCTCACAACCTTTCTTAATGTGCCCCATGCCATGTTTGAAAGATTGTAATTGGAAGAAAAAAAAATCCAACTGTTGACACAAACTCTATCCCCCAACAATTTCTACTCCAAATTCTTCCCTTCAGAGTGAAATCCCCCTTTTCCATCTTGAATCATTACAGTTAACCATCTGCTGAGACTTACTGTGTGCCAGCACTCTGATGTACATTTTAATCTTCTAGAATACCATGTGTGGAGGTACAATTACCACTGTCCACTTTACAGAAGGAAGGTTGAAGCATAAATAAGTTGAGTAGCATGCAGCTGGTGAAGTTCAGAGATGCAATTTGACCTTCTGTAAATCCAAGCTCCACTTCCTTAGCTAGTTTTTTTTTATATGATAGAAAGCTGCAGTGTGATTTATTCGTTCATTCACTTACCTGTTTATTCATCAAACATATATTTAGTATGTACTATGTGTTGAGAATGCCAAAATGTTTAGAAAAAATGGAATGTTAGTATAGATTATCTTCGGATAGCCAGGTCATCAATAATTTTTATTTTGCTAAGTTTTTTTTATTTTTAAAAAAAGTTAAAATAATGAGCACGTGTACCAAGGAAAAATATACAAACATATTTTTAAAGCAAAGAAAAATGACAGTAGAAGGCAGGGTTGAATAGAAGCATTTTGGAGTCTCAAAGTTATATTGCCTTGTGGTAAGGACTTTGAAAGATAGTTCTAGAACATATCTAAATATAGTACAATACGCTGAATATTGGCCACTAGAAGATATCAGGTCCTAATCCCTGGAACCTGGGAATGTTATTCTATTGGGAAAACGGTCTCTGCAGATATGATTAAGTTAAGGATCCTAACAGAGAATTATCCTGAATTATCTGTGTGGACCTTAAGTACAATGCCAAGTGCCTTTACAAGAGCTCGACACAGGGAGATCTGTTGCACACACAGAGGAGAGGGTGATGAGAAAAGGGAGGCAAAGATTGGAATGACACAGTCGCAAACCAAGAAATGCTGTCACCAGAAGCTGGAAAGATCCATCCTAGAGCCTCTGAAGGGAGTTTGGCCCTGCCTACACCTAGAGTTTGGACTTTGTGGACTCCAGAACTGTGAGAGAATAAATTTCTGCTGTTTTAAGCCAACACGTTTGTGGTCATTTGTTACAGCAGCCAAAGGAAACAAATACATATAAAGACTTTGAAACAAGCTTTCTAATGACCCCTAGGGAGGAGTTTATAAACAGCTGATATTTTGAAAGGAGTCCACTGCTAATTCTCAAGTGTGGGTAAGTGATGCCTAAATTTTAAATAGCCAGTGATTTGAGGGGAGAATCCACAGTGTGCAAGACATTCAAATAGGTGGCAGCTAAAGAAAATCCCTCCTCATCCAACCCTCTGCTCTCAATAGGAGGAACTGATTAAACCAGGGTCACTTCATGTCCTGGGATTCCAGGACAGAATATCTGTGGCAAAGTTAAGTAAGAGTCCTTATTCAGAAATGACTGAGTTCAACAGCTAACCCCTCTCAACTGGTTACTAGGACCTTGACCTTTTATTTCATGTCCAACAGTATATGCTATTTGACCACATTTATCATTATTTTTCAATTAGAAAAATAAATGTCAGCTGCTCAGGGGGTGATAAATGCCAAAGGTTTGAAGCAAAGTCTATGGGAGGAGAAGAGAAAAGAAAAAACACATGTTTTTGGGTTTATGTCTCATTATGAAAGAAATATAAAGAGCAAAAACAGTGATAGCTATATAATGTTTATTATGGGAAAATCTGGAACCCTAAAGAGAAAGGTCCAATAAGCCATTATCAATGGACCAGAAAGTTGTTAATAATTTAAACTTTCATTTAACACTTTATCTTAATCAACTAATAAACGCTTTGTGTGTTTAAAAAGTAAAGCAGAAAAGACCTAGGTTTAACCTTGGAAGAAACGGTATAATAGCTAAATTTATAATACCAAAATAATCTGGGACGCTGAATTAAGTGATCATGCTAATTTTTTTTTTTTTGTGGTACGCGGGCCTCTCTCTGTGTGGCCTCTCCCGTTGCAGAGCACAGGCTCCGGACGCACAGGCTCAGTGGCCATGGCTCACAGGCCCAGCTGCTCCGCGGCATGTGGGATCTTCCCGGACCGGGGCACCAACCCATGTCCCCTGCATCGGCAGGCGGATTCTCAACCACTGCACCACCAGGGAAGCCCGATCATGCTAATTTTATAACAACCAAGTAAAATTATTTTATAGTTGGTTTAATAACTTCCCATATATTTGAATCTTAAAACTGATAAGTACAACTAAGAGGAAAAAAGTCATTAACAGGAAAAAGGCAAAGTAGGACTTAATCACACAGTTGCTTTTCACATTTTGAACTTTAAAATGAAAAATCTCCTTTGGCTTATTGGACACCTACTTTTATTGGCATGCTTCTACTTCTTTGACCTACAATTAATTATGTTCTATGTAATCCTTAAAATACAGTGCTGAAATTGTAAATACAGTGTGATATTTATTTCTGTAAAGATAATATGCTTTTGCAAAATTACAAAAGTTTGACAAGATAGTCTGTTGCTAAGGAAAACATTACTCTCATCCACTGGTGGTAGGAGGGCAAAATGGTAAAATTTATACAGAGGGCACACTGGTACTATTTATCACACCTACACACATAAGAAATGGCTTATTTGCAAGGTCACTTGCTTTACAAACAGCATTGTTTGTAATAACAGGATTTGAAACAACTCAAGTGTCCATCAATGAAAAATTGGTTAAATAAACGATGATATATCTGGGTAATGGAATATTATGCAGCTGCAAAAAATAAAATAAGCTATATCTATTAAAGAATGTATATGAGAATACATATATTAATAGCTCTCTATGGGATGTATTATAAAGAGAAAGAAGGATAGCTCGATTTAGCAATAAGCATTCAGTATGCTATATTTTAAATAATAAAGAAATAATAACAAGAACATATATATGTATTTGGCTTTATTCACATAAAAAAATGGGAAGAATATACATGACACTAATCAAAGTAGTTATCTGTATATATGCACCCCAGTGTTCACAGCATCATTATTTAAAATAGCCAAGATATGGAAGCAACCTAAGTGCCCATCAGCAGCTGAATGGATAAAAAAGATGTTGCATATATACACAGACTCACAGACACACACAAACAATGGAGTACTACTCAGCCATAGAAAAGAATGAAATTTTGCCATTTGCAACAACATGGATGGACCTGGAGGGTAATGCTTAGTACAATAAATGAGACAGAGAAAGACAAATACTGCATGTTATCAGTTATATGTGGAATCCAAAAAATAAAACACATGAATGAATATAACAAAACAGAAGCAGACTCATAGATACAGAGAACAAATTAGCGGCTATCAGTGGGGAGAGGGCAAGGGAGAGGAGCAGCACAGGGGTAGGGGACTAAGTGGTACAAACTACTATGTATAAAATAAATAAGCTATGAAGATATATTGTACACAGCACAGGAAATATAGCCAATATTTATAATAACTTTAAATGGAGTATAATCTATAAAAATATTGAATCACCATGCTATACACCTGAAACTAATATAATATGGTAAATCAACTATATTTCAGTTACAAAAAGTAGTTATCTATAGGGAGAGTGTGTGTGTGTGGAGTGGAGAATAAGGATGGATGGGAAGTAAGACTTTCAATGTAAACATTTAATACAGTTTTGATTTTGAAAGCACATGAATGTTTTATCTACTCAGAAATTAAATTTAAAATGAAAATACAAAAATACTAACACTATATACAGTTAAAACTTTAAATATTCTCTATACTGTTTTTTCTCTAGAATTTCTACATTGCAAGGATATTACTTTTTTGATATAAAAATAAACCTTTTTATGTTCGAGTTTGAGTTAATTCACTCAAAGTGTTAAAGATATATCTGGTGGGCTCTACACATGTTATTCTAGATGTGCTAAGACAACCTGGAACTAAGAACCTGAAGGGAGTATGAACATAGGCACAATTTTAAAACATTTTGGTTTCATATCCAAATTTCTTTGATAATGTGTGTGTGAATATTTTTAATTTAATTTTGTCCTTCCTTGGCAAACAACTACGCTTCTTGCTTAGCAAAATAATCTCAAGGGAAAATATTAGTGACTAAACTTTTGGATTTAGTAGTTTAACATTTTTAATCTCAGAAGTTCTATTGATTTCATAGTTGTTCTCACACAATATCATACAATGTGTTTTCCTGGCTCCTGCCCCAAGCTACTCAAATGTCATTGATTTCTTTATCTATCTTAAAAACTTTGACTTGGCTTTATGATTAAGAAGCAAAGTGCTTCAATTCTAAGTATTCATTTTCACCATGCCTCTGTCAGATCGACTAGAGACAAAGTAGTAATCCAATTAAAATATAATTTACTTTGCAATAGTTAAAATTAATATAACAGCCTTTCTACTTCTAAAATACATTAAGTAGAAATTGTAGTTGTTGTTTTGATAGCTATTTTAACATGCATTGATTTCCTACACAAAGAAAGCACTGTAACAAAACACAAGTATGCAGCAAGCCAGATAGCTTGACAATGATACAATCATAATGCAACATGAATTGTTGTTGCATTTCCTCTCTAGGTCAGATGATGTTTTGCATGCTGAAGATACAGCAGCATTGAAAGTAGACAATGTCTCTCTTCTCATGAAGCTTAGATTTTAATGAAGGAAGAAGTACATACATCCACTCATACATAAATACATTTTAAATAACAAGGGAATTATTAAATGATGTAAAGTACTGTGTAGTTAATTAAAATAGGGTGTTACCTGTGAAAGTGCCTGGGTGGCTACTTTGGAACGACTGTTCAGAGACCTCTTTGAGCAGGTGACATTATAGCTGAGATCTAAATGCTAAGATCATTTGCCTTCCTACAATATTAAATTCTGTAATATTAATAGAGGTTTTACAGGGTTAAGACTTCCAATTCAAAAGATGCAGACATACTAGAGCATGGACTTGAGGATACGGGGAGGGGGAAGGGTAAGCTGGGACAACGTGAGAGTGGCATGGGCATATATACACTACCAAACGTAAAATAGATAGCTAGTGGGAAGCAGCCGCATAGCACAGGGAGATCAGCTCGGTGCTTTGTGACCACGTAGAGGGGTGGGATAGGGAGGGTGGGAGGGAGGGAGACGCAAGAGGGTACCTCATACCTAGATATTTTGATCTGTATTTTACTAAAATCTGCATTTTATTTATTTATTTTTTTTTTTTGCGGTACGCGGGCCTCTCACTGCTGTGGCCCATTGCGGAGCACAGGCTTCGGACGCGCAGGCTAAGCGGCCATGGCTCACGGGCCCAGCTGCTCCGCGGCACGTGGGATCCTCCCAGACCGGGGCTCGAACCCGCGTGCCCTGCATCGGCAGGCGGACTCCCAACCACTGCGCCACCAGGGAAGCCCCTATCCCACCTTTAATATAGGTTTTTTTCATGTCTTTCCACAAATGATTATCATCTGTATATTTTTGTATCTGTATGTATATATATAAATCTGAATTTGTATATATACTGTTGTATATTATATACAGTATATATATTTATTAGTATATACTTTGATCTACCTTATATATTTTGATGCTCTTTAAATGGCAACTAAAATATGTTTTTGAACTGTTTACTGCTAGTTTATGAAAATGTATATTGATTTTGTATACATCAACCTTGGTAAATTATCTGCGAGATATTTGGGAGTTTCAAGACATGGATATTGTCTGTAACTAATGGCAGCTGTGTATATTCTCCAATCCTTAAACATTTTCTTTTATCCTACTGTGTGCTGACAAGGACCGACTAATAAACTGGTGAATTGATGTGATAATAGCAAATAGTCTTAACTTAGATCTGGTGTTAAAGGGAATGCTTTCAATGTGTCATCATTAGCTATGATGACAGCTAGAGATTTTTAATAAGCTATTCTTCATCACTTTCAGGGGCTTCTCTTTTATTCCTAATTTGCTAAGAAATATTTTGTTTTTTTAAATCACGAATGGGTGTTAAATTTTATTAAACCCTTTTTTGTGTTTATAGAAATAATCAGATGATTTCTCCCCTGTAACCTATTAGAATATTAATAATTAGTTTTTTTAGCATCTTTATTGGAGTATAATTGCTTTACAATGGTGTGTTAGTTTCTGCTTTACAACAAAGTGAATCATTTATACATATACATATGTTCCCATATGTCTTCCCTCTTACGTCTCCCTCCCTCCCACCCTCCCTATCCCACCCCTCTAGGTGGTCACAAACCACCTAGCTGATCTCCCTGTGCCATGCGGCTGCTTCCCACTTGCTATCCACCCTACTTTTGGTAGTGTATATATGTCCATGCCACTCTCTCACTTCATCACAGCTTAGCCTTCCCCCTCCCCGTATCCTCAAGTCCATGCTCTAGTAGATCTGTGTTTTATTCCCATCCTACCCCTAGTCTCTTCATGACATTTTTTTTTTCTTAGATTCCATATATATGTGTTAGCATACGGTATTTGTTTTTCTCCTTCTGACTTACTTCACTCTGTATGACAGACTCCAGGTCCATCCACCTCACTACAAATAACTCAATAATTAGTTTTTAAATCTTAAGTGAAACAGAGCCGGTACTATAGTTATACAACCATTCCATTTCCTTCCTGAGCACACTGCAAGATTTCATTTCCCAGTCACTCCTGTGTCTAGGTGAGATCACGTGACTAAGTTCTGACCAATAGGCAAAAGTGATGTACTTCCAAACTTGGCTATAAAACATCCTGTGTGATCTTCCTCTCTGTCTCTTCCCACTTGTATGCTGAAAAAAGGTGTTCTTAAATTGCAAAGCTACAAACTGATAAGTGCTTAATTCCAGAAATAATTGTGTGTAGTGAATATGCATACACACACATATATATGTATGCATGTATGTATACGTATATATGTGTATGTGTGTGTGTAGCAATCTCCTAGGACACTCTTCCTACAAATATTTGGAGAATACCACCATTTTATGAGCGCTTTGAAAACTTTAGGAAATCATAATATCACAATGGGTACTACTTGAATTTTTCTGGTGATGACAATTCAGTACTAAGAAAGGAAGCAGAGTAGCTACACTGAAGGAATCTGAGTCCCTAAAATGTCATGGTCTCTGAAGACCTCAAGAATAGAGCTATATATTATTTATTTCTCTATCCCTAATAGTTTAGAAGTAACAGGCATATAGAAGGTGCAGATAAAAATTTATTGAATGGCTGAATGCATGAAGCCACGGAATCTTTTGGTGAGTTCCATTATCTATAAAATAGGGATAATTATAATATAGTACATACATGAACGAACACAGAGGATGATTTGGAGATTAAAATCAAATCAGGCACGTGGCATTTTTAAATTGTGACACACTTTGGAAAAGATGATTTTTTTTCTTTTATTCTCCCAAGATAAGTCATTTTGTCTAATAATAATAGATACTCCAGGATAAAACTGGTTTTCTTAGGTGAATTGAACTTCCTTTTATCAGAGGAATTCAAATGTGGCCTGAGAAATCACATGGTGGGGTTGATAGGAAGAATGTGTGCCCTTTGACTTCCTGACTTTTAGCCTCCGTTCCAATGAAGACACCATGATGTAAGGAAGCAGAAAGGTAGGCAACATATACATTCACTAGGATTATTTTAAGTAGAGAAAGACAGTAAAGTAAGAGCACAGGCTTGGGATTCTGACAAACTGATTTTAAATTCTGACTTTCACATCCTAGACATATGACTCGGAGAAAATTATTATTAACATTTGTACTTCTGTTTCCTCATTAGCAAAATGGATCTAAAAAAGAGCTTTCTATAGAGGATTGTTTATAGGTTTAAATAAAATTATGCATATGAAGTGTTTAGCATAGTAACTGATATATGGTTAGACATCAGTAAATAGTAGCCATTATTAAGACTGTTTTTCATCTAAGTCTAATTTGGTAATTCTCTGGGTACAGGACAGTTTTAGCTCAATAAATGTTACCTATTATTATTTATATTTATAGTCTAGTAGAACAATACATGTTGAAAAGTGATCACAACACATACATATATAATGTTACTGAAAATAACATATGTTGAAGAATAAATGAGGCCTGAGCGAGATACTGCTTGATATATCTGTGAGTTTTCAGGCTCATCTTCCCAGGAGTTTCTCTTTGACAAATTAGGAAATGAAAACCAGCAAGCTTCTGTCCTGGAACTAGTCAGAGTCCTAAACAATAATTTCCTCAGCTCATTCAGACTGTTATGCCACATACTAACAACAGGCAGGTGGAGATTAGGAAAAAAGATGACTATTTCCTTTTTTTTTCTAAAAATATATAAAATTAACAATTAATTTAGACATAAATCAGATACTCAGAACTCAGGGTGCAATAGTGATGCTGGTCTCCTTTTCATTCCAGGTTGAGTTAATCCACTTTCATTCTTGTACCAGAGGCATTGGTGACCTAATTTTTGGATAAGACAATAAACTGTCCAACTTTACTAATGTTCTTTAGATTTCCTTGTTTTTCAAGAAAATATAGCTTGTGTCCTACACATATGTTCAAAGGGTAGAAACTATTTTTCAACGATTTCTATTTTTAATGAAAAATAAAAACCTGTAGGGGATCAGTTTGGGATTACTTATGTGTTCATCAAGTACCTTCTGCGGATCTAAAATCTGAATTTAAATCTAGTTGTATTTTATGATTTTTATAACCATCGATGTATTAGGAATCTCAGTGGAAATATTCTTCTAGACAGCGAAAATAAAAGTTAAAGCGATAATAGTTATCTCTTAGACAGTCAAAATAAAACACTAGTTCAGGAAGCATAAGGAAGGGTTCCAAATTTCTCTGGTGAGGCAAATTAAAAAGTCCAAACAAATCATTTGTATTTCTGCATTCTCCTTAACCACAAACTCTGCTAAAAATGTTTACTTGCATGGATTATAGTAGTGGTATTAAGAAAGAAATTTGAATTTTAAAAATATAAACAATAAGAGGTACTCCTAATATATCTCAAAAAGACATCTTTTTGAAGAGCACATGCTTCAGTGAAACATATGTTTCATGTCTAGTGAAAATCTTTTTTTACTAGATTTTTAAAAATAATGATTGTTAGTCATAGAAAAATATTAAATTAAAAGTGGACTCTATACTAAAGTTCTTCACTATGACAAGTGAGTTTTAGTAAGCAAGGTGAAATTTTACATTAGCATTTATTCTTAACTGGAAAATTTCACAGTATATTCAGCCATTTTTATTTAATAATCAAGAAAATACATTTTATTAAATTGTCATTAAAATATACCCAGTGGTTCAACAGATGCAGTATTTGACAGATTTGGCATCCATCAGGGAAAAAAATTTTTTAATGGGAATTTGAGAGGTAATCTGCCCCTAAACTGATTTTATATGTACATATCACATAATATTAGAGCTGGAAAGTACTTTAAAGTTACTCAGCTCATTCCTCTACAAAATACCTAAATTCTGTCTTCATCCGTCTTCTGTTGAACACTCCAATGAAAAGACACTTACTGCCTCTTGAGGAAGTTCATTCCACAATGGTAGCCACTGGTCTTTTCTAAGATTTACATGATAGCCAACTAAAATCTGACACTTGAGAATCTCTGCTGCCCCCGCCAAACATTTGATTGATAATGCTCTCTGGCTCTTGACATCTTTGAAGACAGCTACTATGCCCACACTAAGTCCTATATTTTGTTCATCCATTCAGAAAAATTAGTGTCCAAGCCCTCATCATCCATACAGACAGCTCTGAAACCAAGCTTGTCATTAACTGTTCAAGCATGGTGCCCGAACCCAGTGCTCCACATGAAGAGCCACTGAAGAGAAGTTAAGAGCTTAAGTTCTGGAGTCAGACTGACTTTGTTTACAGCTAAACTCTGCTCCTTGTTAGAAAAATCTTGGGCAAGTTCCTGACCCTCTCTGTGCCTCTGTCTCTCCATCTATAATACTAGCAATTGACTTATAGAACTGTTAACAGCTTCACACAATGCCTGCACATGGTAAGTAGACAAAAAAATGCTAATTTTTAAAAATACTGGACTATAATCTTTTATACCTGGACAATGTAATTCAATTAAAAGGGTCTAAAATTTTGCTAACCCTGCAGGTGTTCTGATCACATTGTTGTTGCTTCCAGAGAGTATATGGTCACTTTTCACATGAACTTCTATATACACACAAGTAATAATTTAAGATTCATTCAAGTAATGATCTACCCTAAATGTATATATGTCTTTTTTATATATTATATGTATATTCATACATTTTCTTTGCTAAATTTTTGTGTTAATTTGGGTCAAGACACTAAATTTTGGGGTAAAGTATAGTATCTATCATTTATATAAATTTTTATAGCTTACAAGGGATTTTTAAATATATCATCTTACTTAAACTTGGCAAAAATTTTATATTTAATTAATTTTATAATTAGAAATTTTTGCATTTAACGTCTTTTAACTGGGATACCTTTTATAGACAATGGAAGATTATAATTTATGTTACAGTCTTTAATTCTACTTAGTGATACCAAACTAATTGTACATTTTATATCTGATGTGGTCTCATATTAATTGAAATATGGTTTACATGTGAAGAATAGGTACATTCATCATAAGAAGTAACAAAATCTAAAGAAAACTCTTTAGCAAACTTCTCCACTTTCCTATTTAGTAACTATTTGAGAAATATTTAAGAACTATTTAATAGTAGTCTATTTAACACTGCCCACACACTCCAAACTTTTAACACTTATTGGTCACCCCAATTGTCAATCAATCAAATTAACTTATGATGTCTTCTTAGTTTCTTATAATGTTTTATCTCCTTGTTTATACTTTCAAAAATATATGCTAAGCTCCACTATATGCCAGATATTTTTCTAGGTGTTGAAAATACAGTGCTTAAAAACAAACATAAAGAAAGTACAAAATAACAAAACAAAAAGCACATCCTGTCTGTAGAGTTTACTTTGTAATGAGGGAGAGACATAAATATATGTGTAATATAGTGTCAGGTATTAATTAAAGTTTTAAAAATATTTTTAAATAATGGAGGATAAAGAACTGAGTATCACACTTTTAATCCCTCCACAAATCACAGCACATTGCCTTATGCATAGTACATGGACAGTACATTCAGCATTTTGTGATGGCCCATTTGGCAAAAGTTACTTTTGAATACTGCCAACTTCCCCTGTCACTGCCTTATTTTCTTTTATTCTTCTTATGGCTTCCATTCCATAAGTATCTTATAAAACATTTTCTCACTGCCATTAGTAAATTTTAACTCATAAATAAGGGGTCTGATAATACTAATTTAATCCATTCACATATGCATTTTTAAAAACCTGAACTTGAAGAAGAAATGGTTTTATTGACTCAAAGGCTAGAAGCTAAACCAGTGGGAAGAATATATATTAAAGTGCATTTTTAAAAACCTGTATGCAAATGTACACAGTGGATTTACTCATAATCACCCCCAAACTGGAAACAACCCAAATGTCCTTCAGCAGGTGAATGGATAAACAAGCTATGGTATATCCATGCAGTTGAATATTACTCAGCAGTAAGCAGGAAGGAGCTACTGAAAACAGAACAGCATGGATGAATTTCAAATGCATTATGTTTAATGAAAGAAGCCAGGCTCAAAGGCTACATGCTGTAGATTGCATTTATATTTTGAAAAGTTAAGACTATAGGGACAGAAAAAATATCATTTGTTACCAGGGGCTG
Source organism: Physeter macrocephalus (assembly GCF_002837175.3). NCBI lineage: Eukaryota > Metazoa > Chordata > Mammalia > Artiodactyla > Physeteridae > Physeter > Physeter macrocephalus. Next base: position 61,322,084 of record NC_041220.1, read on the forward strand.
AGGTTGAGGGAGGGAAAGATTATGAAGGGGCATGAGGGAAATTTTTGTGCCATGATGTAACAATCCTATATCTGGATTGTGGTGGTGATTGCATAATTGTATGAAAACCCCAATAAGCCTGACTTTTAAAAAATTCAGTGTCACTGATGCTCTGGGGGCTTGGTGGGCTTCCCACTGCTGCCAGCCCAGTCAACCAAAAACACTACTTCACCTTTATCCTGGTGTTCAGGCTCACCTACGATCTCACCCCACTGACCCTGAGCTCCTTGTCCTGTGGCATCCTCTCCACACATTACTCCAGGTAGACTGATCTACCCCAGCCCCATGCAATAATCCTGTGAATTTCTCCTAACAAGAATGCCCAATTCCTCTTTTACTCTTTATCCTCATCTACATAACATGCTCAAAGATCTGAGTTATGAGCATGATGCGTTTTTGCAAGCCTCTCCACAATATCTGTCACACTCCACACAGAGAAAATAGTAGTATCTTTCAGATATAAGTACTCAAAACTATTTGTAGAATGAGTAAATGAATAAATAAATAAATAAGCGTGTGAATGAATTCCTTATATAATGAAGGCTCCTAGCGAGCAGGCAACTTTCATTATAATTATTCAAATAGAATAATGCCTTGATAGGATCTGTTTTTAACATAAACAAAAGATTAAATTTCCTTCTTCACAGCTTCATTTTTGTCAACAATGACCTGATTGTCTCAGTTATAATCTTGGTTGGATCTTTATTTTTTATTCATTGTTCTCTCTCATCCTGTAAATATGCAGATTTTTCTATTCTTTCCCACATGTGACCTTTCCTTTCACATGGGTCTCTGTGATGCTCTTACTGGCAGCTTCTGACCCGTACTTCTGTCCATCCACAACCAAATCAAGCTTACACAGAGCAAAGAATGGTCTTCTTCATCATCACACTGAACACATACAATTTTCAGACCCAAAGTGTAAATTTTGCTTATGCTTACTCACAGGCTGTTAATGAAGGTGGGTGGGTGTGGGATTGGAGATACCTGAACTTCAATACACAAATACACAAACTAAAGTCACATTAAAGTAAGCCTCGTCTACATTTTCACAATAATGAAAACTGAGTTTAAATGTTTAAAACTGTGTACAAATGATGCTGTAAATTAAACATGAACTTAATCTTGACAATCTATTCATGTATGCTGAAAACAATCTCAATTACAGTACATCAAAACTCACAAACCCCCAAGGGAAACAAAACAAAACAAAAAGCAAACATTTGGTTTTTTGCTTTTTGTATTACACTGAATAACTCATTGACAATTTGTGTAGGGAAAAAATGACAAAATTGAAAGGGACTAGTTATTTTTATTGTGTCTTAAAAATATATCTTTTCCTATAATAATTTAAAATCTATAAAACACTAATATGTGAATGAATATTGAAGCATTTCAGCTAAAATACATTCAAGAAATATATATTATTAAACAGATATCAATAAATTATTAATTATTAATAAGATTGACATCTATTTACTATGGTGCTAGGAAGCAACCCAAAATAATCATTTAATGTATGCATTATTCTAATTTTAAGAAAACTGCATTTGTGCAGATGTAATGCACATCTGTTCCTCTTAGCCAAGAAAAAGAGAATTACATGTTAAAAACTTGTTTCACTTCTCTATTTCATTCTGCCTTTTCACCAAAATATAAAAGTACACTTCCCTTTTTAAGTTCCTCCTCAACCTTCATCTTATCTATATCCTCATGTATAATAGAGTCATAAAGAGAGAAGCCTTATTACACATGGGTGTGTACATTTTACACACACCTGTGTTATAACCAGAGAGAGAAAGAGAAAAAAGAGAGAGACACAGGCTGACTGGAGTTGAGTAGAGATGAAATAACCTTTTAGAAAGAGAAATATGCACCATGGGACTGATAGACTTTTGAATGGCCTTCTTTAGACTGAGGAACTAGATCCAAATCTTGGTTATTTTGTCCTCTCAGATGAGACATGAAGGAAGTGTGATCTTACCACACTGCAGATGGTTTGGATGATCAGCTTTCAAAACAGAATTTTATTAAATCTACTTACTACATGATTTCAGTCAGCTGGAGTCCTCATTTTATTATACCTGTACATATAGTACACATCTGTGTGTACATGTCTCTATATGGATCCTGATGTCACTAACTCTATAGTTTGTGCTAATGTGAGAGTTTACAAGGTTCCTGAACATCTGTCAGGACCACCCAAGAAATTCTCAATCTTAAAAAGAGAAAATTGCAATCAACCAAAATCTGACCAGATAAGATATGAAATATAAAGATAGACTTTTCCTTTTACGACAGCTGTTTTAAATCCAATAAATGTATTGATGTTATTTATTTTATAGTAGGATGCAGCCAGGTAGAAACTACAACTTTTTTGAAAGATGCAAACAAAGACAACAAAAAAGTAGCTAGTGGTTATTAGGTAATGAACACAACAGACAGATATTGTGGTCATGAAGAAAAACAGGGTTTCAAGTCTAGTGTGGCAGTATATAAGAAGAGATATAAGTAGTGACGGAGGCAGAGATAACAGAAGTGGTTATCACCTTAGCACCTCTTTCTACAAAACTTTTGTTTAATATGCCTATAATTATAGTGACAGACTAATAAAATACCCCAAAGATTTTCACTTTGTTTCTTACAATGAAATATTTTCTCCTCTTGAAGATCAACTTAATTAATTAATTTCCAGGAAAAAAAACTCTCAAGAAATAAATATTGCTAATTATATCTGCATAGAAATAGAACAGTTTGGAATAATTAAGGGAAAATATTTTATTTTTCTTTTGCCAGCTCAAAGAGAGACTATAAAAGGGGAATGCTCATATAGGGTGCATTTCAAAAACAATGAGAATGATTTTCCATTTTTTTCCTCAGTGGTGTCTTAAAATGAGCACAGATGCATAATTACAGATATCAAGCTCAACAATAATACAAGTATTTTTTAATGGAATCCATATAAATTTGCATAAGTGTTAAGAATAGAAGCTCAGACTTTTATCCTTCATTTGATAGTCACATATTCAAGTACTTAGCTATCTCCACCTGAATGTCTGACTAATAGACGTCTTAAACTCAACACTTCCAGGACTGAGCTCCTCATCTCATCCCCTAACCATCATCACCACCATCAATAAACCTGCTCTCCCTGTTATCCTTCCTATCTTAGTTGATGTCAAATTTGTCCTTCAGGTTGTTCAGCCAAAATTCTTGAAGTTACCCTTGACTTCCCTCTTTGATATCCACACCTAGTGCATGAGCAACTCCTGTTGGCTCTATCTTCAAAATACATCCAATATTGGTCCACTTCTTATTACTTCAACCATATGACCTCTTCAGGAAAGTAAAGATCATTGCTAGGTCTGAGCTTTGAAATCTTAATTCAGTTTGTACAACATAGTGTTGTTTCTTAAAATTATCAATGGTCAATAGATAATATATCCTTTTCATCTAGTTAATTTAGTGGTTGTCCATTTATTCATTCAGTAATATAATATATTGCCTACTAAAGGCCAGGCACTGTCCTAGGTACTTTTGATAGATCAGTGAGTAAAATAAAGATCTCTCTGTCCTAGTGAATTTTCCATTTAATGATGGGAGATAGACAATAAACAATACATAAAATAAGAACAGTATGTAGTATCTTAGAAGATGATAATGACTATGAAGACAAAAAGACAGCAGAATAAGTAGAGATCAGGAGTTGTGGGGAGGTGAAGAAGGTGTCAGGTTACAGTATTAAATAGGATGGTCAGGATATACCTCTTGGAAAAGTAAAATTTGTAATAAAAACTTGTCAATTTGATTCCCTTCTATATATCTAGACAGAGAATTAACAAGAAAGTGCCCACAATGGGATGGCATATCCTGCCCTAGTCTCTGATTCAAACCTTTCTCTATACCAACCAAAGGGTCAGTTAGAAAGGAAAAAAGCAAAGAATAGATGGAATGGGAAGAGAGGAGGCAACCAAAAAATATCCTCTTGTTATGGACAGGATATTTGTGCCCACCCTAAATTCATACTTGAAGCCCTAAGCCCCAATGGGAAAGTATTTGGAGATGAGGCCTTTGAGAGATAATTAAGTCATGAGGGTGGGGCCCTGGTCTGATGGAATTAGTGCCAGAAGAGATACCACAGTGGAACCTCACCATGTTGGCACCCTGATCTCAGACTTCCATCCTCCAGAACTGTCAGAGAATAAATGTCTGTTGTTTAGGCCACCCAGTCGATGGTATTATGTTATGGCAGTCCCAGCAGACTAAGACACCTCCATAGTGTTAAATGTTGAAACTTTGAGCCTATGACATCAGAAAGAATATTATTACATAGAGAAGTGTCATGTTCCAGTACAGTTTATAGCACCTCACAAATGTTGAGACATTTAACATTCAATTAATTCCACAAAATCTTGTTAATTCTCCCTTGGAAAAATTTCTGGCATCTGCCTACTTTTCTGTCTTCTACAGCTATTCCCCTATAATAGTCTCCTACATGGTCTCCCAGTTGCCCCTCCTGTGTCCTCAGGCAGTCAGTCACAGAAGCCCTACTATCCCTCTCCACGGCCATCATTTCACCAAAGGTGAAACACGAAGATTCCCTGGTAAGAACCCAAATGGACAAAGGTTTGAAGCATCTGTATACCTGAAATAATTGAGTTTTATTAAAATTGTCACAATGGGCGGAACCATAAGGAAGTTTTAGTGAGCGCTTGTTTATGCAGACACTGCTGGCTGGCTTCCCTTCCCACTTTTCTGTTCCTTATCCATACTCCCCTCAAACACACACCTCTTGCTTAATCATGCTTTGTAAATAATAATATATGTGTGACTAAGAAAATACATTAGATGTAAACATTAAAAATAAAACAAAAAAAGGACTTAGCATTTCTATCGAGTTTCATAGTTTTTTCAACTTGGACTCTCTGAACTTTGATTTTAATTTCTCTTCAGCATCTACTATCATCTCTAGTCAAGGCACCCACCCTTTTTCTGCTAGTCTCCACTTCTCCACGCCCCCTACCTAGAACATTTTCATGTCTACCTTCTGTTCTTTACTCATGCTCTTCTCTCAACCTGGGACGCCCTTCCTCTCATCTTCTATTGTCAACATTTGACCCAATCTTAAAGCTCAAACTTTAGCTTCTTCGCCATTCCTTTTCTCAGAAACTAAGCCCAGATGGTTACCATTTTACCTAATTTGTTAACCTCTCTTCTAGAAAATTTGAACATATTTATATTATCTCATCTGCTATCTATGGTACAACTGAGCTTATTGCCAGAGCAGTGTGTTACATTATCTAAGGCATGTTCACTGGTTTCATGCATGTCTTTTTTTTTTCTGCACACAACTAGATATTTAAGCTCCTTGAATACAGACACAGGGGGACATTATTCTTCATAACTTCTTTAGAGTGTAGCCCAATGCTAAGGACAAAGTAATTCTCTGTATACAATAGTCAATAAATGTTTGTTAATAGCGCAAATGCATGGTGGCTAATTACCTGAGTTGGAAAACAACATAAAACTATAAGACCCTTTCCTCACTAGTTGATCTTGATTTATCTTCCAATGACCTTCTATGGCTCAAAGGGGCCTTTTCTTATGCTTTCAACTGTAGTACATCATTATCCATTGATAATATCATCCTAGACTACATCCAAACTGCACTCCAAATACATCCTACTAGGAAAGTTCTTCTGTCATTACCCATCCCTCTCACTGCTGAGGACAAGGAGGTCCTCAACAACTTGATAAATGCTCTGTTTGTGTCATCATTTCTGCACAATATCCTTTTATGTAAGTCAACAAGGGACTCAGGCAGCTCCTGCTTCTGCCCAGCTGACAGAGTAGCCCCTGCCTTAGTCATGAAGATGACTGATTGAGTACTTTTATTCACAATGAGTACAATCCAGTTGTGAGTTCAGTTGAAAAAAATTGCTTGAGAAATAAAGAGCTTGCACATGTGATGTCAGTGAACCCTTTCCAACAAACTAAGTTGCCATTTAATGCAAACTTTAAAAATGTATAAAAGGATACCTAACTTAAAATAACACAAAACCATTATAGGCATTAAAAGTGGAGATGAAAATGTGTTAGCAAAGGAATGGAAACAAACCATGAATCTGAAATGATTCAGATAAATCATTCAGCTTATTGGGTTCTGAATAGGGTTGATATTTCTTGAATATACATCTGCCTTTTCCTTATTCAATTGGTAAAAATATTGTGTGAATATATTTCTTTCCATTAAGTTACCAATCTGAATGCTAGACTCTAGTAAAAGCTGATGATGGAGCAGAAAAACGCAAATCTATTCAGTATGTATTCTCTTTTAGGAACTTTAAAATAAGGCATTTTAGCACTCATGTTCAATAAAAATAAGAAGATGTTGGGCCCGAAGTGAGACCCATCACTCTCAACTTAATTCATGTATTCTGAAAAATTAAAATCATCCTAATATCTGGCAATGCTAGTTTTTCTCCAAAATGCTATATCATCCTTTATCTGTATATGTCTAAACATAGAAGAAAAGGAAATTGTCCATTCTTCTGGTTGACAAACTATTTGTAACTTTGTCAGTATATTTCCTTCAGGAAGAAAAATTCAAGTTATACTCTATCAATATATTTCCTCTATGGAACTGTATTTGCTTTTGAGTACCATATATGTTGGAGATGGGTGGTAGGGAGTAGCAAACACTGTGTTATATATTATACCAATTAATTTGCTCCCTTTCAAATAAAACTAAGAGGAAATTAAATGGATTTACTCTAATGAATATTAAGTTATATCAGTTAATTTGAAAACATTCATCTCTAATTTATTTGACTTCCTGCTGTTACACACCATCAAATGACTTAGGTGTGATTTACTTAGCTTCAGAACTTTAATATATTAATTTCAATATTTCAGGGTCAGTGATAATCAACGAGACCACAAATCCTTCACTAATTTCCACACTTGCTATTGCAATGGGGTTTTAGCTCAAAATAGAAGGTTGCCAGTTTATAAAGAGATACTTCAGACAAGAACTTGATTTTTTTTCATCCATGGTACAAATAAGATAAGTTTACCTGATTACACTAAGGTATGTTTCAGTTTTTAACTTTTCTCAAGTGGATAAATGAACCAGAAGTAGCTAAATTATTTCCGTGCCCATGTTATAGACAAACATTTTAGGTGAAGACAAACCCTGTCTTTACTATGCATCTCCCATGGCCTCGGAGACTATGAGCCATGGTCTTTCGAGGGAGGCAGAGAAATAGCACAGTCTTGTATCAGCATCATTTAACCTTTTATGTAGAGACGGATAAATGCAGAACCAAAATATTGTCTTGCTTTACTTTTCACTGTGGGAAGTACAAAATAAGCCAAAAAATGCATATATAATATTAAGAGCTTAGAGTTGCGAGGACATCTCGGGGTTTGGATTCTCTGCTAAAATCCCAAATAAAAACCTATAGGTTTGGCTTAAAATACATCTTGGGGTATTAGGCAATCATTTTACCTTCACAGCAATTGTTGTTTTCCTTACTGAGCTAAACACTGGCTTTGTATTTAGTTACCTACCTTTAATACCTTGTAAAAAACCTGACCACTCAGTGTATTATGTGTGGGGCTACTTCATTACTTGCGGAGATTTATTTAAGACAAGAATCATAGCTGAATATCAATACTGAGAAAAAGATGCATCTATGTAATTAGGAAAGGGAAGAAAATTCTCTAATATTTACATATACTTGTCTAACATAGTCTTTCTTTGTAGCCTGAGAGCGAAACTGAAAAAAAATGCATAGTTATATATATGTAAATGTATTTATGCATGTATACATTTAGTATGTAACACACATATCCACACATGCACACACACAGTAGGAGCAGGAGAAAGAGAAAGGCAGAGACAGATATAGTTTTTTTTAAGGCTAAGGAGGAGCCTTTTCACCATGTATCCAAACAGTACATTTTCTAGTCCTTTACAGATTACAGACATCAATACCAGCAGTACTATAATCTTCAACCACAATACAAAAACCTAAATTCAAAAAGCAGTTGCACTGCTCTAGCCACCTGGCACCCAACTGGTGAAAAAGATGGATAGAACTCCTGTTCCACTGAGCTTATGTTCGGTAGAATCGGTGGGTTCTGACTTGTGCTCCTTACAGACTGATTCCTGGTGCCCTGTTCTTCCAGCACCGCCTCGTTGATCTTTAAGTCCCTCCTGCAATAACAGCTGATGAGTCTCTCCTATTTGAGCAATCCTGTAGTTTCCCAGAACTTAAAGAAAAGCAAAAGCCATGTATAAATAAACAAATAAGCCAGGTAGTGCACCAACCTGTTTCCCAAACGAAGTAACTTCTCTGCAAAATTTCAAAACTTCTTCCTACTGATTTCTCCCTAAACAAAAATTTTCATTAAAATTATCAATCTCTCTCTCTGTCTATCCACCAATCATCTATCTATCTAATTAGAATTTGGGAAATTGTTCTAGAAGTTGATAAATGTATGGTCCTTTCCTCCAGTCCCATCTCTACACTGACAAGGAGCAACACCTGGCGAGAATGCGAAGAGGTTAGTGGAAAAATTTCTACATTGGGCAAGGGCTCTTTCACCTACTTCCTAGTAAAAAATCTTTCTGAAAAAAATTGCAATGCCCATATCTGGTGGCCAAATGTCTGAAGCAGAGAAGACTAATTGACTGATACAATAACTTTGGTAAAAATTGTTATCCTCTTCTTTTAAAGCATTCCCCACACTCCCTGCTGGGGGTAGTCTTATAATTTAACAAACTAGAGAATAGAAGTGTGCTCCAATTTCACAAGTATATTTGGATTTCAAAGTTAGGCTCTCTTTTTCAATAAGCAGCCAGGCTTAAGGACTTGTTTAATGTATGCAGAGGATTCTTCACAAAGCGAAGAATGAGAGGGCAGCTCACACACACACATAGCTCTCTAGCCTGTCAGTATTGTTTGTTCCAAGATATTCTGAGTAACCTTTCCAGTACTACATACCTCCCTAGAAGTTAATTTGCGAGCTTTCATTAAAAGGCACATCAATACAAGCAGTCACCAGGGGCTCAATTTTCTTGGTAAACACTTCTTTGTCATGACCTGCTCTGGAAAACTACAAGTTCCTAAGCTTATATGTATTTGTTGCCTCAGAGACGTTTGATAATAGAGCATGTTCACTTCACACACTGAATTTAATAAATTTTTAGATTATAGTCTAATAGTGCCTTTTTCTCTAGTAAATATTTGCTCCATTTTCTTTATCCCTTACTGACTCATTATTATTTCTTATACCATCATTTGGTGTGATAAATATGGGTACAAATTCTTTGGCACTCTTCCCATCAAGAGATGAAGTGTTTGGGGCTTCCCTGGTGGCGCAGTGGTTGAGAATCTGCCTGCTAATGCAGGGGACACGGGTTTGAGCCCTGGTCTGGGAGGATCCCACATGCCGCAGAGCAACTAGGTCCGCGAGCCACAACTACTGAGCCTGCGCATCTGGAGCCTGTGCTCCGCAACAAGAGAGGCCGCGATAGTGAGAGGCCCGCGCACCGCGATGAAGAGTGGCCCCCGCTTGCCACAACTAGAGAAAGCCCTCGCACAGAAACGAAGATGCAACACAGCAAAAATAAATAAATTAATTAATAAACTCCTACCCCCAACATCTTCTTTAAAAAAAAAAAGAGAGAGATGAAGTGTTTGGCTTTTCCCTTAAATATAGGTGGGCTCTATGGCTGCTTTGAATCTGTAAAAAGATTGTCTATTGGGACCCTCTCTGGGAGCCCTGATCCTCTATAAAAACCTACCAGGTATCCTGAGACAGCTATGCTAGAGAGCTCACACCAGGTGCTCCAATCAACAGACATGACTGAGCCCAGCTGTCTGCACCTAGGTGTCAGACATGTGAATGAAGCTGTCTCTCGAGCCCTCCAGACCAGCCCATCCACCAATGAATACCACCAAGTGACTTTGGTTGCTGTCAATGGGGGAAAAAGAATTGTTCATCCAAACTGTCCAAATATCTGACCCAGGAAAACATGGGATATAGTAAAATGGTTATTGTCTTGAGCTTCAGAATTCTGGGATAGTTTGCAGTGATACATAACAGAAGCATAAAGCGGTACCTGGAATTCAATGGCTACTGTAACAAAAACCTAAAATATGTAGCATTGACTTTGGCAGAAGCCAGAAGGGCTTCAAAGAGACTTCTGTTGGGGGTTGGGGGCATGAAAGACAGTGAGGAAATTGGAAGGTGGAGAAAAGATAACCCTAGTTATGCAGTGGCAGAGTATTTGGCAACACTGTACCATTGATAAGGCATAAAAAAAATACATACCTAATGAACTGGTGGATTTCACTAAGATTTTCAGGCACAATGTTGAAAGTGCCAACTGTTTTCTTTTATCTACATATGACAATGTATGGCTAGAAAAAGATAAGCTAAAAATACTACTATAAAGAAGACTTAGAGAGAATATAAAGAAGGCAAGACCTACTAATAAAACTGTTTTCATAATCCCCAGTTTCTCTAGGCAACAAAAGCTCACAAAGTAAGAAATAGCCTCAGGGCAAACAGCAAATCCAGAACACCACCAGTCAAGCAGTAAACATCTCAAAAGTGTGGTCGAAAGACCCTTCGTTGAGACCTCAGAAGGATTCAAGGGTGTGCGGTAGAGCATCTGAGAAATCTCAGGGACATGACACTCAGACCCTTTTTTCTAGTTAAGAGAGCCTCTAAGAACCTTAAGGCTTTACCTTGTAGACCACTAACTAAACAAAAAGTCTTCTAAGATGCTTAGGGCCTTGTCTGTCAGCACTCTGATTCTCCATCCAAGGTATAGAGGGGCCTAGCTCAGAAAGAAATGTGGATGTAGCTTTTATCTAATCAAATGAATTATAACATGATACACTGAAGGCCCACAACATTTTAGAAGAAATTATAGCAGCTTGGAGAGACAGGGAGAAGCTACAGCATGAAATGAAATGGTACCTGTGATTCTAAACTTTCTACAGCATAGGAAGCAGGCTAGAAGGCCATTTCAAGGAGCACAGACCATTTCTCATGTCAAAGAATTAATGACGTTGGAGAGTAGAGATATATAGATACGGGATTTGTTCTCTGGATGTAATTACAATTTTTAAAAATTAAAATGTAATGTTTTATCACTAATCATCAGGGAAATGCAAATCAAAACCACAATGAGCTATCATCTCACACCTGTTAGGATAACCATTATTAAAAAACAAACAAACAAACAAAATCAAGTATTGGTGAGGAAGTGGAGAAATTAGAACCCTTGTGCACTTGCACTGTTGGTAAAATGGAAAATGGTATAGTCACTGTGGAAACAGTACAAAGATTTCTCAAATATTAAAAAGAGAGCTATCGTATGATCCAACAACTCCAATTCTGGGTATTTATTCAAAAGAATTGAAAACAGTATCTAAAAGAGATACTTGTACTCCCATGTTTATTGCAGCATTATTTACAATAGCCAAGAGGTGGAAATAACCTAAATGTCCATCAATGGCTAAATGGATAAAGAAATATGATATATATGTACAATGGAATATTACTCAGCCTTAGGAAATAGAAAATTTATATATATGCTTAAACATGAATGAACTTTGAGGACATTATGCTAAGTGAAATAAGCCAATCACAGAAGGACAAGCACTGCATGATTCCACTTATATGAGGTATGTAAAGTAGTCAAACTTATAGAAGCAGAAAGTAGAATAGTGCTTGCCAGGGGCTGGGAAGAGGGGGAATCGGGGAGTTGCTGTTTAATGGGTGTAGTGTTTCAGTTACACAAGAGGAGAAAGTTCAAGAAATCTGCTGTGTAATCTTGTGCATAGAGTGAACAATACTGTCCTGTACACTTCAAAATTTATTGAGAGTAGCTCTCATCTTATGTGTTTTTATCACAATAAAAAGTATTTTAAAAGATAACATGTTCAAATATTACTAAGTGTGACAACCTTAAAAGATTTTATAATAATCCAGGGCCCCTATTCTAACAGAGGCCATGTTTTAATAAAAAATTAGCTCGGGCTTCCCTGGTGGCGCAGTGGTTGAGAATCCACCTGCCGATGCAGGGGACACGGGTTCGTGCCCCGGTCCGGGAAGATCCCACATGCCGCGGAGCGGCTGGGCCCGTGAGCCATGGCCACTGAGCCTGCGCGTCTGGAGCCTGTGCTCCGCAGCGGGAGAGGCCACAACAGTGAGAGGCCCAGTAACACACACACAGACACACAAAAAATTAGCTCAAATTTTTTTTTGAATAAGTGGATGAGTTAAGAGTTAAATGAGCAAACAACTGGAAGATCATGGTCTAGACCTGCCTATAAAATGAGGTTTTTAAGAGCATATTTTTTACCTTCATGGATAAGGACAGAATTGCATAATTCCACATCATTACAATTGTGAGAGAATTTATGTAAGCATGTACTGACAGACAGGAAGTTTTCTAATGGACATAATATAGATTTCCTCCCTGTCATCCTCCTTAACATACCCCAAGTTATATCTATACGAACTGCCATTTTTTATTATCGAGACTCATTGCTTCCTATTTACCCCAACCTCTGTCTCTGTCTCTGTCTCTGTCTCTCTCTCTTTGCCCTTTACATACAAACACACACACAGTTGAGGGAGGTGAGAATTGGTAACAAAGTCAAGGGAAGTGAGGGGTAGTGGGCTTAGCTCGTCTAAGCTCTGAACCCCAATTTGTGGATCAGCATAGCTACAGAAACCTATAATTCCCTCATTTCTTGGAATGTAGCAGGCAGAGAACGGAGAGAGATTTTTCTGGCAATGGGAGATTCATGAGCAAATACATATTATGTGTCTTTAAAATGCTTAACATATTAGATAAGCATGAGATCCACTGGCTACATTGGTAAGAAGCACGAGCAATGCTACTTCTTGAAGGAGTAGTTGTTGAAGGAAAAGGTTCTCTCTATCTTGCCTCCTTTGCCCAAAGTCCAATTACTAGTTAAGGTAATTGATGTAGTTTTCATAGTGCCTGCTTCTGAAGGTCTATCAAGAGGAGGTAAACGTGCTATGCAAGCAAGGTTCAAAGAACCACATAAAGTGGCAGGAATATTTTTCTCTCGACTATTCAACTCCAAACCTGAACTTCTGCAGTCCTTGAAGGCAACGTCTTGAGTTCTGTTTCTGGAGGCTAAACTGATGATTGTTCATTTCCATCGCACCTCTAACATCTCTCTTCTTGCTGGTTCCCAAAACAATGCAGTTTGGTCTGCATCGTGGCCATGTGAGAAGTCCACTAGAGCTGGAAAAGTCAGAATGGCTGCCTTTGATTTCCCTCAGCTTATTCTATAGGGTTCACAGGATGAAGCCTTGTTGCCTCTGTTTTGTAAAAATGCATAAGTCTGAGGCAATGCGAACCACTGCTATTCCCATTCAGGTAACATACTAAGGCTTTCTGGTAATATGGTAAACTAGCATATATTTTCAAATTAGAGTACTCTGTTGAACTAACTGTAAAGTCACACAATATAAGTAATCAGGGATACTTTGTGGCTGTTACATTTCTGTACCTTGTTGATTTTAATGTAGTGACAGTGGACAATTGATTCTGGTACTTAGAGGACACTGTCCTACTCAGCTTGGTGAATGCTTCCTGAAAAAGATCCTCTTTTAGGGTAGAGTGAAACATTGTGGTTAAGAGCCCAGACTTGAATCAGACAGACTGGTTTTTAGGCTCTATAGCAGTTCCTGACCCTGAACAAGTCTCTTAATTTTGCCCTAGTTTCTCATGTATAAAATGAGAATCACAGTAGTACCTACAATCTACAGGTATTTTAAGTATTAAAATATATACTCCATATAAATTCTTTTGAACAGCACCCAACCTATGGTAAGTGCTCAATAAATCTTAGCTACAATATTTCATTTATTTTTCCCTATTCTTCTACAAGAAAGCTTTTTGTTATTGAATTGAAAGTACCATTAAGATGGAAATAAAGGCATGAATAGTAAACACATACCAACAAGGCTGATCTATAACTTCTCCCCAACTTGGAGTATTCAATTTTCTCCACAAAGATCATGTAGGAGCTGTTACTTGTTGTTACTTTGCATATGGGATCTGAACACACAGATTTTTAAAATATTATTACATATAGGTTTCATACATACAAATTCCTTGGCCTGCTTCCTACCTTCCTAGAAAAGGTGGGCACTGTCTGGGGTGAGCTTGTCATTTCCAGATGCATTCAGAGAGCTCAGTGAAGCTGTTATTTCCTACTGACCAGCCATGTCTGGCTCCAATGTTCCAAACAGGAAAAAGGCCTGGGAGGGAAGTGGAGCGCTGAATGTCACATGAGTTAGCAAAGGCTTTCTTGCACTTACATCATATTTAATTGTATCAAGTGCTGTTCATTATGTGGTTGGGTTTGTGGTACTTCCTGGAGGAAGGAACATGGAAGAAACTTACCGGCATCTGAAACAAAACCAGAAATCTCTGTTCAGTGGGAACCTCAAATTAGACCTGAGTCACAGGATTGTCAAGTTGCTCAGGCTGCTTAGAGCACAACACACATACTCGCATTCCATCTCATTGTCTAATACAAAAGGAGAAAGACACTCTCAGAAAGCAAGATTTGGGAAGAGTTAGGACATCATTTTAGTTTCAAGTCTTAAAATTATCATGGAAGTTCTTCTACATATTTGAAGGCTGTCTGTTGAGTTTAGAGAAAATTCTACGGTAAGTTGTACACAAAAGTTCTGGTATATTCACGCAAGACACACTCCTGGATGCCAGCACCATCCTTTAAACAAGATGTGCTCTGAGAGTCCTCCCTAGAGTATTTATGCTTCACTTTATCTTTAGGAAAGCATCAGGAAAATATAAAGAGGAACGCTTATCACTGAGATTTTTTTTCATGGCTGTTAGAGGGGATTGTTAAACTGTGGGGAGCTTATGAGACTCAAAATATACATCCTAGCTCATGATATATGCAATGTTATAGCCATCCAAACAATGAGGAAGAGAGAGCTATCCATGCACACGGGTTCAGAATCCTTCCATTTTATTTCACCCCTGCCACGTGACTACCTGTGTGACTCTGAGTTGGTCACTTAACCCCTCTGAATCTCAATTTACTCTGAAACATGTCAAAACAACACTTATCTCACAAATTTCAAATACTGTGCAAGTACATACTAGGAGTAGGAGGCTATGTGTTGGGATGAAGAAGCCATAGGAACTCACAGTCTAGGACCATCAAAAGGTGGAGAGAAGATACATGAGACTTCTTTGGTACATTTTTGGCTCTCAGTATTAATTGGTTTCAATTTAGTGATAAAATTCCAAATCTGTAGTTTACTTTGGCAGTATGGTATTCAATTAAATGTTGACTATGCATTGGGTGGTAGGTAGGGCTTTTTAAAAATCATTTTTAACTGCCTTTCAGTTTCAGCTAATTAGTGTTGGGCCATGGATAGGCATGGAGGAAAAAAAGGAGCATCCACAGGGAAGGACAGAAAGGGAAACTATTGGATGTCAGTAGTTTCTTGTCAATGGGACTGTTTAAACAGAGGCCAGACAGTCATCTGGTACTGCTCATGTCAACGAAATTCATAGTATTGGAGATCACTGTGCCTAGATGATATAGGTGTTGATGACGCACTCTTCCTGAGCTCCCTCATTTGGGCCACTAGAAGGACTCTTTCATCTCCTTGGAGGGGAGTAGAATCAGAGAGAGAAAACTTCACATGAGTAGCAAAGTTTAAAAGCTTCAGGCCAAGAATATGACAGAAAGTTCAATTAGGCAGAATCAATATATTTCCTCTTATCTACTCCCTATTTCCACTTTCAGCTAGATTTAAAAGAATACAAACTTGGACCTGTAATGGGAGAAAAGAACCGAAGGGAAAACAAGAGAGATAGATACTGGTAAGACTCTCAGAGAAAGGACCCTGTGTCCTGACATCCTTGAGCTTAGGCTCAAGGTCAGTTTGTCTGGAAAGCAAGTGGCAGGGTTTCTCACCCCATCACAGCATGGTGCAGTGTCTGCAGAGGGTGGGATTCAGGGAACATGGAGCAACATGCTCTTCGCATGTCTCAAAGGAAGGCACTTGAGTTAGCTAAGAGTGAAGAGGGTTTGAAATGTGGGTGAGAAAGACAGAAAATTCATGGACTGAGGACCAGAGACCAGGAAGACACACTGATGATAATGTGTAATGATAAGGACATTATCACAGCAGATACAAGTATGCAGAGGTGATTTCTCTGAAGGAATGATTTCCATTGCGGTGGATGCCAACAGGGTCTGAGCACCTCTCTAGATGCTACGGTGCCATGTACATGAAAATCCTGTCTCGACTGTAAATCTAAAAATAGCTAAGAATTGTGTGATTCATGCCTTGACTATCAGTCAGAATAGGAATTTGAAATTTAGATTAATATGAATTATATAAAAATGTAGTTACATTTTATTTAACACTGCGTTTGTAGTCTGAGAAATGAATACTACCCAATTTCACAGTCCTTTGCAACCCAGAATACCTACAGTTACAGACTAACTAAGCCTAAGCTTTCAGGTATTAATTGTACTCCTCCAACTGCCTTTATTATTTGCCTCTTGCTTTAATGTTTTGTTTGTGCTTTTTATTATATGAATCTTTTAAATTCTTTTTGTAACTATTATCAATAAAAACAAATTAGGGCACTGGACCTAGATCTCTTGCTGATTATGCTGAACTCTGATACTGCTTTTCACATGAAAATAACCCCTTCAAAATAACTTAGTGAAAAATAGCCTACAAAATTGAAAAAATAATACATAAAATCAACACATGGTTGTCTCATGTTTGTTTTCCTGACAGCTGATAAAACGTGTCTCCCTGACTTAAACAGACTACGTGTACCCGTGGCATCACTTGTTGCCTAGTGAACCTGGGCTTTATTCCTTTTGAGGGATCTCTATTGAAATGAGACGATCAAAGGGATTTTACCCT
Organism: Physeter macrocephalus; assembly: GCF_002837175.3. Lineage (NCBI taxonomy): Eukaryota > Metazoa > Chordata > Mammalia > Artiodactyla > Physeteridae > Physeter > Physeter macrocephalus. The sequence continues at coordinate 61,339,121 of NC_041220.1, forward strand.
TGAGATGTTATCAGAGGACTCACAACAATTCATGGTTAAAACCTCACTTCACCCTCAACAGCAGCAGCAGGAATGGATACATCCTTAATGGCCTGCCAGGACCAAAGGCTAGCTGGAAAGTATATTCTGAATGTGAAATAGGCTAATTAAGCCCATTGTTCCCTGGCTGTCACCCCAAGGGACAGCAGTGAGGTATAGGCTGCGTGCCTAACTAGGTTGAGTGGCAAACTTGAATCCCCTCCGCCCCACAAGTGTGCATATAAAACACAGACTGTCTGCCAAGGTCAGAGGTACAAGATAAATCTCTGTGTATAAACATGCTAACATAAAAATGGAGGATTAAAAGCTCATTAAGATGTTGTGAGGAGGATAAAGAGAAAAGACCACAGCAGAAGGAAAAGCAATGACCCACCCATGTGTCTTTTGCTAATGCCCTTTATTTAATCCAAGCTCTGGATTCAGAGGTTATCCATGCTGCTCAGCAGCAAAATTGCTTGGTGTAAAAAGCCTGCACAAAGTCACCATTTCCCCACAGTGTGAGTGCTCGGCTATGCCCCAGGAAGGGTCCTTCCACCTGTGTGGCTGAGCCTCCCTTCTTCGAGCCCCCAGGAGGCGGAGGTTCTGTTTGCTTCTTTCACGTGCTGCCCTTTATCAGCGTGCTGGCACCTGTGCCATTTAAGGACCCTGGGATAGGAAATACGGAATCCTTCCCTTAACATGCTATTATACTTCAAAACAACTACTTCAGCTGACAGAATTAAAGGGCAGCACATTTAGGGAACAAGATGGCACCGCTGTGTTTGCTTTGGTAAGACTTTCACAGATGACTAGGCGAGCTTGGCCCCCCTCCGGCACGACGCTGTCTGGTCTTCTCCATAACCCTGCCCCTCACTCTCGCCAACTCCAGACCTAGGACACGCACCGCCCATGCCAACAGTGGATCCCCGGGAGCCAGAAGTTCACCAGCTAACCACCAGCTAACAGTAGGAAAACCAAGACAAACGCTTAGGTTTCTTGGCTCCTTGTCCAGTGCTCTTTTTCCACTTTCCTGGAGTTCTAACTCTCCACTCACCCAACACTCTTAACTTTGCCAGTGACCCCCCAAGTCTCAATCGAACTGCAGATGTAAACACGAATCTGGGGGAGCTGGCTTAACAGTGGTTGCTGAATTCTAATGAAAAAATCAGTCCCCCATTTAGAGGATTTTGCCAGATGATCTCTCAGGGTTCCGGGAATATGAAAGGCAGGAGCAAAGCAAAATGTCAGCACTAATTTGATACGGCTTTTTGTTGAACGCAGAAGCGTTCATGAAAACCTTAAACAGGTGGCAGGTTTGGCAGCTCACTGTGTGCATGCTCTGGACAGATTTATTATGCCTTTCATTTAAAAATGTTTATGCAAAAACAGACTCGGTGAGATAAATGACCTTGTTCACAAGAGCATTCTGTTCAAGGCTGCTGTGATAACTGTCATATCAATCAAATTATGCAATGAAAACTTACCATCAATTTTATAATCATCATCAATTATTTGTAACTTAGGAAACTCTTCATTACTTCTCCATGTTAATTTTGCAGTCTTCCAGGCAGCTTTTACCTAACAGTGGGAGACAGGGCCACAAAATGGGGACTATATGCAGGATATCACCCCAGTTGCTGAGGTTCAGAGTGGGAGTCAGATATGCATTTCAAAGCAAACATAATTCCGTGTGAACAGTATTGGCAACTTTCCTGTGTAATGACTGAAAGTAGAAAGGAACATGTAAACATTAGGGGCATGTTCAAACATTAAGCCAGCTTTGCTTCATCAAATGAGGCGAGCCACAGGCCAAGTGAAGCTCAACATAATATCAAGTGAGGCAAAGGACACACTTCAGAGTCACTAGTGAGTCCTTAAATAATTGCAATTCCCCCTTTAGCCTCACTGTCATCACCTTTCCAGGAGCTGGTAGCTTCTACTGGTGGCTTCTGCCATTTGTAGAAGGTTGGTCTCATCAACTTTAAATCTTACAGGAAATTTTCTGCTAGAAGGGTATCCAGAAATGATTCCCCACAAACCAGACTTTCACAGAACTTTCCAGATTCTTTTGGCCAGTGCAGTGTCTGGAATTTCACACGCATTGACCAATGTGACATACTGCCAGCTACTTTCTAGTCATCTTGATCTGCTAGTGTCACTTCTCACAACTGCAGGATACATGCCAACTCTCCCTATAAACACACTTTCCTATAGAAAACATTCAGAGAGGACTAGGAAGTGGGGGGGAGGGTGTATACAATTTGCATTTCTTATTTGAATTTTTGACTCACTTCCATTAGGAAAGCCCTGATTATATTCACTGTTTTCGCTATCTCAGGGACAGGTGCACCTTGGTTTTTCAGCTGGCTTCTAAGATACAATTGCATCTTTTGGTCTTCACTCCTGCCAAGGAAGGAGGCTTACCAACCTTCACTTTCTTTTTTCTCACCAGAAGTGCTCTTTCTTCCTCTATTGCAAACCATATCACGTTATCTTCTTTTCAAAACACTGCTCAAGAATAACCTCCATGCAGATTTTTCAGCCTTAACTCTCTGATTGCAAATTGTTACAGCTCCCCTCTTAGCACTTGTGAATAGGTCTGTACAACTAATTGGCTAGATGCCGATTTATTTGTGGCTATTTTGGGCTTATTTTTGTCCCCATCATCTATTAGGAATTCTCAAACAGTAACAAAAAGCCTAGTCAAGGCAGATCCTTCAGGTTAATTCAAGAGCCTTGAAATGTTAATAATTAGTTCAAGGTTCACAGTGTTAATAGGCATATATCCTGCAGAGCCAATATTATGCAAACTGATGCATCTTTTATGACAATGAAGGGTGTCATTAGCTCATCAGTTTTCACTATTAGGCTGTCAGAAGAATGTCAGAAAAACTGACTTCAAATCCCTGCCATCTCTGCACTTACTAGCTTTGTGATTTCAAGTCACATATGGTCGCAGACGAGGTACAGCTTTTTAATCTACAGAATGTGCAAAATAACATTTGCTATGGCCACTTTTAAAGGGAGGTTGACTTAGATAAGGTATATATGCATTTATTTAGTAAAGTATAAAGGAAAATATACTATTGTTACAACCACATACCGAAGGATTTTGCTTATTCTGGGATAGGTGATAAAATGGCACAATTGACATAATAGTCTTAAAAGGATGAGTACACCTTTGACAGTGGATGATAAATAATCTTAGTTTAATATTGAGAGAGGTCGTTCAGCAAGACGAGTTGAATTTGCCTGTTTAATCCCTTATAATTTAGTCTGGTGATAACAGAAACAAAACCTGCTACTTCTGCTAGAGCAGTGGTTCTTAAAGCATGACCACTGGTCCTGCAGCACCAACAGCATCTAGGAACCGTATTAGAAATGCAAATTATCAGGCTCTACCCCAGACCTACTGAATCCGGTTTTCAGCAGATGAATGCTAAAGATGAGAACCACTGTCCCAATCTGTAGACCTGGGTTTTACTTCAGATGCTGCTAAATTATTGGGTAAACTTGGAGGCCAGGCTATGACAGGACCTCATGAGATTCTGTGCATGAACATCAACTCACTTTTTCAGATTTTCAATCAATGCAGATTTCTTGCGCTATTATTTCCATTAAATATAAGCTGTGAAACAAAATGTGACTTTGTCAACCTCCATAAGTCTTTTTTGTACAAGTAAATTCACATATTTTTTAAAAAGAGCATGGCCGGATCAGGGAACCAGATTTAAGGGTTCTAAAAGTATGGCTCCTGCAGTTACAAGGGAAAAGTCTCTGACTTTAGGTGACTAAGTGCACGAGACCAAGTTTAGCCATCAACGGTAGAGTAACTCAAGACACTGCTTAGATGCCCCTGCTTGTAAAGTGAAATGGTTGTAATAAAATGTTCTCTAAGCACTTTTCCAGCTCTCCCTGTTTGAACTGAAGCCTTCTTTCTAATTTCTTTCTCTTTCACCCACATCCTGAAAATTGCACTCAGAATAGAACAGAAGGCATAAAAGAAAGGCCAGAGAGAGAAACACTGAGAAGTTTCATTTCCCACACCATGAAGTAATTGAGATAAAATCATAAAAAGTAATTAAAATTCAGCTGTGAAATAAATGTGAAACAGTACCAAATTTTAAGAATTATACGATAAATTGTCCGTCCTTTAAAAGGAAGCTGCACATAGGTGAGTGCAGATGCCTTGCAGGCTTTCTGTATCCTTATAAAGGGGGAGGAAGAACTGTCCCAAATAAGGACAGTACAAGTTCAGGTGTACAGCAGAGAATCTTCCAGTTCAGGCCACCAAAGGGAGGAAGAACTTCAGCAAAAGGAAGGGCAGAGGTCAACACAGCTGCTACAGACTGAACATGTTTCGTGTATAAGCTCATCTTTATCTTATTAAAGGAAAATATCTTCTCCAGCTTCCTCTATCAAAAGCATACTACAGGCCGTTAGCAAGCTTTGCAAAGGTGAAACGCACACTCCTCTGAGTCCAGAAAGGAGAAATGAACTAAATGTCTACAAAAAAATCCAGTGCCCTTAGAGAAAGGATGACATAAATTCAATGTATTATTCAAATAGCATGGTATTACACCATTGTGGCTGCAGAACATCAAACTATCAGACATGAAGAAAATAAGCACTCAGTAGCGGAGATATTTAATTACACAAAGAGACACTGCTGTCCTCTGAATGCTCGAATTCAGTATTTTCCATTTCCACGTTCCAAGTGTCTTTTAAACAAAGTTTTCCACCAATCCTCATCCTGATTGAGACTCATCAGCAAATGCTTCCTTGCCATGGAGATATCCACACAGCCAGCTACTTCCTGGAATTCTTTCCATTTGTTCAGTGATATATGCAGCACATTCTGCCTTTCAGTAGAGGCCTCAGCAGGTATTCATTTTTACAGGCAATGCTAGTCTTCAAATAATTTCCCAACCTTGTACTCACAGATCCACCATAAAAGGCTGTAGCAAAACCTCTGTTTATATATAGCTCCCAGCTTCCTCATCCATAAGCTTTGTTGGATCATTTCTATTCATTCACATATTCACTAGCTTACTCATATTTTCATTTGACAAATATTTATTTCACTGCCTACTTGGAGCCAAGTTATTGGAATATGGAAATGTAGTATCATTTTTGATTTCTTGGAAAGAAAGAAAGAAGCAAATATAATATGATAATTTTTATAATGGATCTGTGGAAAAAATACAGAGGGAATACAGAAAACAGACCATTTAATTTTGCTGGGAGGGGCAGAAAGGCTTAGAGAAAGCAAAGCTTAGAAAGATAGGTAGGACGATTCAAGGAAAGGGCAGTGTAGTCAGAGGTAATGTCAGTGCAAAGGCACTAAGATAGAAAAGAAAAATGTATTCCCCAAACTAAAAGGAGTCCAGTATTGATGAAGCAAAAATATAAAGTGACATCTGAGATGTCCGAGGCAGGGGACAAATAATGAAGGGCTCTGCATGTCATGCAAAGAAATTTAGATTTTATTTTGTAGGATAGTTGTTCTTAACTGGGTATGTCCTAGAGATCCTTTTTCAAGCACATGCCTGGGCCCTAACTCAAGAGATTCCAATTTCATAGGTCTTGGGTGAAGCCTTTCATCTGTATTTTCTTAAACATTCACAAATCATGTGCATGTCCCTCTTTTAGAACTGCTTTAGGTCCTAGGAACCACTAAAGGATTGTGAACATGGGAAAGCCATGATCTGCTTGAGTGTTTGTAACTCCCTTTGTGGGGAACGTGGAGGAAATTTTGCAAGTGATACAAAGAGATTCCAGGCGAGGAATGGTTTGAGAGCCAATGCAAACTTTCAGGCAAGAATGAAATAAGCCCTGAGTTAGGATGTGGCAGGAGGTAAGGCAAGTGGATTTGAAAGAAATGACGGGAATTAGATCAGTAGGAATTGATGATCTAAAATTACATTTGCTCCCTACTTTATGCTTTGGTGACACCATTCTCCAAGAAAGGAGACATAGGGTAGAAGAGAGGAGGAGGAAGTGAGTTCAAGTTCTCATCTGCTTTGTTGATTGGGTTCAGAATGTAAATTATACAGGAGATGGAGAAGGTATTAATTTAATATTCCCTGGCACTTTCTCCTCTGTTTGCAGTGCTGGTGATTTGGGAGTGGTTTTATTTGAGTTGGCTAACACAGCACTTATTAAGATTTCACAATTCCAAACACCATGGGCAAGTGGGCAATTCTAACAATTTATGGCAAGTAAATGTCAAATAGAATCACTCTATCTCCCTGTAAAGGTTGGTTGGATACTAGGTAGGTAACCTCAGAGAATTTTCCCCACCTCCCAATCTTCTCTCCCTCTGCTGGAACAACGAGGCAGCCTTGTCCATGTTCAGCTTCTATATGCACCCAAACAAGCTCAACAGTTTATTGGATAAAAAAGTGGCTGAGTTACATAACATTCAAGTAGGAGAAATTATTCTTGGGATAGAATCAGATTTGCAGTCACCTCATCCGAACCCAGACAAAAATTACTTTCCACAGCTTCACATTCCTTCTCTCCTCCTTCTAATTTTCCTGGCTCCCTTCTAAGAGGCAGTGCTCTGGGGATCCGTACTGAAGCCCCAATAAAGAGTGCTGACATATTTTCCTATACAAGTGAAGAACCTAGCTTGCCAACATCCTGGGTTTATTTTTCCTGAATTATTGAAAAGATCTACTTATTTGATTGTGTTTTTTGTTATAATTTTGTGTGCAGGAATAGATGCATTAAAATTTTTTTCTGTCACTATCTTCTGTGGAAAGTTCAGTCCACTAAAATATATGATTAGATTGAAATGTCTGATATATCACATGGAACCTATGTTCTGTATGTTGAAAGTACAGAGCCAATGCAGTCTACCTTTTTACTTTTTAATCCAGATATACGGATATATATGTATATATGTATGTGTGTGTGTATATATATATATATATATACACATTTATCTTTGCAGTGTCAGTGACTTGGGAGTGTTTTTATTTGAATTGGCTAAGATTGGGACTTCCCTGGAGGTCCAGTGGTTAAGACTCCACGCTTCCACTGCAGGGGGCGTGGGTTCGATCCCTGGT
>NC_041220.1:61346227-61366482 GCF_002837175.3 Physeter macrocephalus
ACACACACACACACACACACACATATATATATATAACGTTACATATATATAAATATTTTTATTGGTGGGCATTTCTTCTTCTTTTTCTAATGGCACTTCCTGCTATCAAACACTGTCTCTGCACTTCTCTAACTTCCTCTTCTCATATGATGTCTAGCAAAACATCAACTGTCCTAGAGAGATTAGGATGGGCCTATTTACCTGCTACCATAACCCATTTACCTGCTACCATAACCCATTCTCCAAATAATGTGTTATGAATTTTTAACTATGTGTTGCCACAATATATTGACAGTATGGCCCTGAAATCTGAATCAGGTGAAACATCAGATTAGGGTCAGACTTCCTCAATTAAATAAAATCATGTTGTTTCTCTAGGTAATTTGCCTTGAAGTGAAGACTGAATTTTGAGGCACTTCTCCCTGGATGCCAGTATAACAGGTGGATTTTGAAGGCTCAACGTTGCTGAATTTTTTTCACCCAGTTGAACTGGGAGCGTGGTCACTGAGCCAGAAGCTATGACCACCAAGATTTCCAAAGCAAATCCTGTCACTTGGTGATGAAATGGCTGCTAAGAGAACCATAGGAAAGGCATGATACAAATGGCAATGCTAGAAATTCTAACACAACGTAAAATTTAGATCTATCCACTGTCAGCCCTCACCTTGGTTCAGACCATGACATGTCTCTCCTTGGTTACTTCACAGCCTCCTAACTGATGGCCTTTACTTTGGTCTTCTCTCCTCCCATCTCTTCTCCAACACCAGAGCCAAAGTAATTCTTCTGGAGTGTATATCCAACAGTTTAGTTTACAACTTAAAACCCCACATTGTTCTCCAAATCAGTTTCCAGTTCTTTAATGTGGATTAGATCACAAGGACCATCAGGAAAGACCATTTTCCCTATACCCATAGTACCATTTCCTGAGGCTTCCCTCTCTTAAACTCAGACAAAGCAAGGTATGCAAAATCTCAGGCTCTTTGCAAGGACAATCACATCTTCTCTCTTTCTAGCTAACTCTTGCTCATCTTTTGATCTCAGATTAGAGGTTATTCTTCTAGGAAGATGCCTTTAGTCCCATCCATGCGCTTCTATTGTAATCTGTATTTGTCTGTATTTATATAGCATTTTGCAAATGCACTATAATTGTCTATCAACTTCCCTGCTCTCTTTCATTTTCCCCATCAGCTCTTGTGGGTCTTACTTTCCTAGTAGCCCCTGTGGCTAGCTCAGTGCCTGCACATAGTTCTTAGTTACCAGCTGTGGCATAGATGAATGAATGGAGTAAAACTGTACGCTGTTTTCTGTTTTGTTTTAATCGTCTTTGATCTGACAACAGAGAAAGTTACAAATTTCAAGTCTGGTGAAAGTCTATGAACAAAGGATTAGGGTAAGCCAACTAAAACACTGAGGAGAAAATGGGCCAAGTGTGCTTTAATGAGACACTATACTCTGAATTCTGTTTCTTTTTACTATCAGGCTATCAAGGAGTACTACAAAAAGGGCACTTCGAGAGATCATGCCAACTAGCAACTAAATAAGCCTCCAGATGCATAAATTTTCCACATTTAAAAGATCTTTAGGGTATTTTACTTAATCACTTAAGGAAAGCTTTATATTTGTTTATCCTTACTACAAATACTTTTTTGGTGTTTCCAAACTCTAACTGCAATTTAAGTGTTTTCCTATTCTTTGTTTCTAGACACAGATGAGAAAAAAACAGTAGTTACACAATTGTTGTAAACCTCAAGAAATCAGACAGCAAGCCAATAAGTGATTTAAGAAATTCTTTTCTAGAATTCTAAAAATCTAGTCGATTTTTATTCATCTTTTGTGGTAACCTTTGATTCTTTAGGACACTGGATACAGAAAAACACAAATATTAACTCACTGATACAGAATTAGGTAATATAATTTATGGATGTTAGGAGAAGAACATAAAATAAATGCAAAGTTAGACAGAACCTGTATATTTGATAAATTAAATTTTCATGTAACTTGTAGTTTCTGAAAGTCTACAAGTCTAGAGAAACAAAGTAAAAGAAGACCACGTGATGATTTGATTAGCAAGGTGTAGTAGATTAGAGGCTATGGGCTATTTCCTTTTGACCACCAAAGAAAAAGTTAAACCAGAAGAGTCTGGAGATTGGGTTGCCCTGCTCCTTCCCTGGTTCTTTAGAAAGATTCATTCCCCAATTACTCAATTTTAGTTAATTGTACTACTTTCCCTCCTTGCTGATTATTGACCAGTCACAATCTGGATTTCATATTTTTGACATTATCTAGTCATTACATTCAATTTCAGGAAGATGCACCCACACATCAATTTTGTTATAAAACATATTTACAGCAAAATCTGTGCATGTTCCTAATGAATATTCTAGGTTTGTAACATGCATCAATCATCCTTGTAATGTTTCCGATCAAATGTCTGTATTTAGATATCTTAGTAAGAAATAAGAAAATAGAAGCCACATGCATCACAGCATTTGTCTATGACTGTTTCTATTTCTGAAGTCTTAATAAAGGTGTTATAAGTGAAGATGAATCAAAACTCTCAAAATACCAAATGGACTAGAAATTGAAACTCTAAAAATAACAGAGAAAATTATGCCTAACAACAGCTTTCTAAAGAATCCCCACGTACAGATTTTCTTTTAAATTAAGTCAGTGAAGTCCCCTCCCCTTGCTGAGTTTCACCATTTCACTCCTTGCGGCCCTGGACATCTGAGTTTTAAAAACCAGTAGCTGTGAACTAATTATTCTGTCTGCTTTGTTATATTTACATGCAAGATGCATTTTAAAGATACTTTAACAGTATTTGAAGAGAAAAAAAGACATTTTGGAAACAAAAAAAAAATGAGAAATATTGAGCAGCATTAACTAAAGTGTGAGAATTAATTCAATCACGAGCATCCACATTTTCTCTGCTTCATGGCTGGTGGGAAGGTCTAAGGTATTCACTGATTGGCTTCTTCCTCTAGAGAAAGGAATGCATGTAGGGAGAGGATGAGAGGAATAGAAACACAACTAAGTTAATTACAAAATTCAACTTTAGGCACTCAACTGCAAAGTTAAAAGACTTTAAAATCTTAGGCTAAGCAGATTCCATTTTTTCCACATAATCCACCAAGGCTGGCTGAGAAGTAATAAGGCAAACTTCCCCACAACAAGTCAGACTGACCGTGTAGCTGCTTGTTCAGCTGCAAGCATTCTGAACTTAGGGGAAAAAAGAAGCTATTTTGAAGGACTAATAGGTGAAAAGAAACCAATTATTCTTAGGGATGGCCTAAAAATATAAGAATATCTTCTAAGCTATCAGAAATGCTGCTCAGAGAAGTGTGTGGTACTAGGGATCGAAAATAGGGAAAGAATGTAAATGGGAAAGATCCCTTTTCTAAATTCCTAAATTCTATAGGGATTTAATCTCTAATGAAACCATTTAAAAATAATTTAAAATCAGATAAACTTTTTCATTTTTACTTTATGACATTGTAATATTTGAAATTGGTCTCTTGGAAATCTAATAGGCACCTCAGAAAGACAGAATTCCTGGTTTCACTTCCCCAGACCACTCCACTAGCAGCGTCCTCCTTGTGTTACTGGAAACTCCATCCGTCCAGTTGCTCAGGCCAAAAACCTTAGTCCAGAGTTTCTCAACTTCAGCATCATTGACATTTGGGGCTGGATCATTCTTTTTTGGAGACAGCTGTTCTGTACATCATAGGATGTTTAGCAGCATCTCTGACCCCTGTTCACTAGACGCATATAGCATACTCCTCAATTGTGATACCCAATATTTCACCAGACATTTTGCCAAATGTTCCCTGGGGGGCAAAATTATCCACAGTTAAGAACCACTGCCTTAGAGTCATGACTGACTTGGTTCTCTCTCACATCCCATATAAATCTCCTAGCAAATCCTATTGGCTCTGCTTCAGAACATACTGAAAATACAAGCATTCCTCACACCTCCACTGTTCCTGCCTTGATCCAAGCTGCCATCATCCAAATCCTGGATGACTCCAAGGGCCTCCTAATCTGTCTGTTTGCTTCCACCATTGTCCACTTTTATTCCCAACACACCAGTCAGATACTATTAAATTGTTATAAACTTCTCTGCACAAAATCTTCCAGTAGTTTTTCTCTCTCACAAAAAGTAAAGCCAAAGTTCTTAAAATGGCTTTTCTGATGTCTCATTCTACTCCAACCACACTGGCCTTCTTGTTCTTTCTGGCATGTTTCAGGCAGGATGCTGCCTCAGGTATCCACTGTTTCCTCTGCCTGGCAGGCTTATCCCCTCAAATCTTTGCTCAAATGTCACCCCCCTCAGTGAGGCCATCCCTGACAACTAGATTTGAAAAGGCACTTCTCCCTGCCCCTACTCTCTATCCCTTTCCTTGGTTTATTTTCCTCCAAAGTACTTATCATCTTACTGTATCATTCACTTATTTTGTTCATTATCTGGTTTTTCCACTAGGTTGTATGCTTCATGATGGTAGGATTTTTTACTTTTTTCACTAATTTATCCTCAGGGCCAAGAATAGCTCTCAGCACATTATTGACAGGCTCTGAATCAAAGTGAATTGAATGAATGGCCTCTCTAGGATTACTATTAGAGACTCTCAAAGGGATTTGGGGGGATTTTCAAAACCATTTATTTATACTTGGTTATTCAATTTAGAGAATGAAAATGTGAATATTTTGTTTGTAATAGTTTCAAAATTTTGAAACTATTTTCAGGTCTCAGAATAACTTTTCTTATAGTGCCCTTGAATTTGACAAGCAAGGTGATACAAATTTTTGCCCTCACACTTACAGAATTTCAAGGAAATATTTTCAGATTTTCTTATGCTTATTAGTTAAAACTTCACAAATTTTTAGCAAAGTCACTTAAAATTGAATCAATATTTGTGTGTGTGTGTGTGTGTGTGTGTGTGTGGTACGTGGGCCTCTCACTGTTGTGGCCTCTCCCGTTGCAGAGCACAGGCTCCGGACGCGCAGGCTCAGCGGCCATGGCTCACGGGCCCAGCCGCTCCGTGGTATGTGGGATCTTCCCGGACCGGGGCACGAACCTGTGTCCCCTGCATCAGCAGGCGGATTCTCAACCACTGTGCCACCAGGGGAGCCCAAATCAATATTTTTAATGCAACCTAGAGCCACAAATTTATTCATTACTTCATTCAACCTACATCAATTTTTAAATCTCAACTATGTGTAAAATATAATGCTTGATTTTACCAAATTATTCATCTTACGATGGAAGAAATTCAACTTGAGGGAACTGTACTCAATATCTTGTAATAACATATAATGGAAAAGAATCTGAAAAAGAATATCTCTGAAAAAGAATATATATATATAAATACAACTGAATCACTTTCCTGTACACTTGAAATGAATACAACATTGTAAATTAACTATACTTCAATTAAAAAAGAAAGAAAAAAAAAGAAAATTCAACTTCATTTTCTACTAGGAAGTATTTTCCCTTGCTTTGTCTTGGATGACCTCAGCTGATAGCAATGCTATTGTCTACCTTGGGAGCATTCTTCCCCTGTTAATTCTTTTTCTAAATCAAAATATCCTCAATTGCTTGAATGTTTAAAGCACTTGGGAACAGTTTAATTTTTCATGTGGTTTGTTTATGAGGGAATGTATTTAATTTTGATTACTTTTACTCTTAATTTTCTTTTGTGTTGAATATGAGAGGTTGGAGGGCTTGACTTTCTCTGCTTACCTCACTGGCAGGGTGAGCCTGTCTTTCCCACGTGTGTTTGCCAGCACCATATTTACAGAGCCAGTTAAAAGGAGCTCTAAGACTTGGCCAACCACAGAAAAGAAAAATGTCTTCAAAGATTCCCCATGGCCCATATTTACGACTAAACTATGTGAGAACATGCTAATATTACTATGAAGATGGTCCTGGGAAAATTAGTCTACATGTTATGATGCTGAACCAAATTCAGAACCAAATTTAGTCTCACGTAATGGGATACTTTTACATTCAGAAAACCAATGCAAAGCAAGTATTTTTTGAGTGCTTATTGTGTGCTTAATTCTATATTGGAGTGGCATTTCACTATAATAACTTGGGATTCAAATAATATTTATAAAAATGTATCTATTTTGTCCAAAAAACAACAGATTGACAATAGCAGTTTTCACTAGAATAATTTTCTACCAAAAGAAAAACTTTCTGAGAAGCTCTTGTAATTGGTTTTTATGGCAAGAACCCTATGAGTGCTGAACTTTGTCTCAGGGTCTCAGATAATAAATTTCAAAGAAAGATCAGCTACATATTCCTTCAAATTTAATAATTTTGCTTTGCTTACTGATGAAAAAGGGATTAGTAGATCCCAGAGTCCCGATATTGATAGCTTGAAGTTTTTTTAATAATTATTCAAAATATATTCTATAGACACTTTATGCAAGAGCAATGGAAAGGAAAAGAATTTTCTCCTTCTTTTGTCAGTGGCAAAAAGAAAGTCTTGACAAATTGGCCAGTGAGAATGCAATTGTAAATGAAAAATAATTAGAGCTGTGACATTTTGTAAAACTTGTATTTTGTAGTTATTATCTACCCCTGAAGTATTTGTACTTTGCCAACCAAATGAGAATATTATTTCCTTGTGAAAATGCCTGGAGTCATTAATTTCTCTAATACCCTGTCCCCACGGGAGAGCAGGCAGACATGAAGCGTTCGAAAGATTACTCTGTTTTGACCGTTTTCCGTCCCAGATTTCTTGAGATACTTATGGAGAGTTTCATTGCTGGCTAGACGTTAAAGATTCACTGTTAACTTCAGCACACAAGTTCTGAGAAGCAAAGGTTAAAAGAGAAAGGCTTCCTGAGAAGGAAAGGTTAAAAGGTTAACTCTCCTTTTCTAGCAGAGTTCCTTCTTACATCTTATGGAACTCTAAAGGAAGAACAAAAGCAAGCCATTTAGAACACATTACTGGGACCTCCCTGGTGCCGCAGTGGAGGAAGATCCCACACGCCACAGAGCAACTAAGCTCGTGCACCACAACTACTGAGCCTGCACTCTAGAGCCCGCGAGCCACAACTACTGAGTCCGTGGGCCACAACTACTGAAGCCTGCGTGCCTAGAGCCCATGCTCTGCAACAAAGAGAAGCCACCACAATGAGAAGCCCGCACACTGCAACTAGGAGTAGCCCCCGCTCGCCACAACTAGAGAAAGCCCGCGTGCAGAAACAAAGACCCAACGCAGCCAAAAAAAAAATTAATTACTTAAACAAAAAAACTGCATTACCTTTCCTCCAAAGGTTTCAATGTGCCTGACAGCAATTTATTAAAACACAATCATGAGTAGGTTCTAAGAAATTATTTTTCCAATTATACAGTTACATAAGTTGAGGCTTGGAAAGATGAAGAAATTTAGCCATGGCCCAGAAAAAAATGAAAAGGTTAAGGAGCAAACAAAATACAGCCAAACTCATGTCAAAAAACAAGGACGATAAAATAAAAACAAGACAAAAATTCTCTCCTTTTATTCAGTAGAAAATTGTTCTAAAACACCATTAAAGTGTTAGATTTGTATTACTTATATCCTTTTCAATATTGACCTTATTTTGCACTACTCTACAAAAGTTGCTGTACACTTTTTTACCAACCTATACTTTGGCCAAGAATAAGTCTCAATGAACTATGAAAGGAGCAAGGTTTATTCAATACTAAGACTATTAGCTAGGTCACTATTGTGTGAAACTCACATGACAGCTGTGGTTAAATATGGCCACAGGTCATGATTATCATGCTTGCGTTTTAAAAAAGCTGATTACTTAAAATTAAGATTAATAAATCATTCATATGAGATAAACTAATTGATTCTAAAATATTGTTATCTTTCTGTTGTTTTATGTGGTGAAGTATTTTTATGCTTAAAATATTTTAGGCAAAAGTAACAATTCTCACTTTCTTAAAGTGTCATTAAATTTTTAATTATAATTTCAAATTCAGTGGTTGCACAGAGTGTTTTTTGTTCTCATTTTATAACAGACAGTGTTTTAGAATACATTTCAGAATTGCCTCTAAAGAATATTAAGTAGTCTTGGGTTTAAGGTTACCACCTTTTCTTACTAAAAGTAAATAATTCACAAAACATGCTTTGACCCAAGAATATAGGATTATAAGTGCCCATGCAGGATGCAATAGCTGTAGGCAAATTCTAAAACTGCAATTTGCAATTTGAATTTATCCAGCAGTTAAGGAAACAGCATATTTACTCTATTGGGAAGCAACTAAATAAGAGGAGACTTCTCATCAGCTACTGAGTGAAATTGTTTTATTTTATTCTGATAAAAATTTCAAATATTTTCTTCAAGTGTACAGTACACTTATTCTTTCAAGGCACGGTCTAAAGAAACTTCATTTTAAAGCTTCAATGTCTGTGATCAAGAGTTATGCATAAAATTTCCTCTGGCAGTTAAACTGAATAAGTTATTAAAATGAATATGAATTAAAATTTCCTATTCAGCTCATTTTATATGAAACTTATTTTGCAGTAGTATGTCCCTAAAGGACATTACTCAATAACAATACTAAAATCATACAATTGTATAATAAACCTGGTGAAATGTCCATCAGATACAAGAGTATTTATGGAAAACAGTACCTAATTGTGAGGCTATTTATCACCCTACACCCCTGAACATAGATAGCTCTTACAATCTAACTGTAAGTAACCTAGACTGAATACTGTGTTCTAGCAAAGAATGTTCATATCTCCATTTAGGCCTAAAAACATCTGCCAAAAAAAGTTACATGCTCTTAACGAAAAGTATCTAAATTAAAAGAAATATTTTAAGAATAAGCATTCTTAATTGAGTGACAAACTCTTTTGTGCCAGAAAATGGGAGAAAAAACTTTAAAACAGAGTATCTTATAAAACTATAGCTAATTTTCTATATATCAATTTATTACTGACCCTATATGAATTATAATGTAAGCAGATTTTTCTTATATTCAGAACTATGTCTTCGGGTCTTCAGTTATTAATTCTAAGGTAACATAAGAAGTACACATGTATACATGTACATGTTTACATAATGTTATATAATATCAATTCTCATGAATCTGACTATATATTAATATAATTTTAAAAATTAATTAATTTATTTTTGGCTGTGTTGGGTCTTTGTTGCTGCGCGTGGGCTTTCTCTAGTTGCAGCGAGCAGGGGCTATTCTTAGTTGCGGTGCGCAGGCTTCTCATTGCGGTGGCTTCTCTTGTTGCGGAGCACGGGCTCTAGGCGTGCGGGCTTCAGTAGTTGTGATGCGCAGGCTCAGTAGTTGTGGCGCATGGGCCTAGTTGCTCCCCGGCACGTGGGATCAGGACCAGGGATGGAATCTGTGTCCCCTGCATTGGCAGGTGGATTCTTAGCCACTGCACTACCAGGGAAGTCCCTAATATAAATTTTTTAAGCGTCAGTAATTAGGATAGGATCTGTTGGCCAAGTACCTCTCAATCTTTCTCTTGTTCTGTAGAATATAGATTTCCACCAGTTACATAAATACCTCAGATTTCCCGTTTGCAAAATGTGGATAAATGCATTTATTTTTATTCATGAATCCATTTATAATAAAAATGTATGCATAAGAAAGATGATGGTATACAGCATGAGAGGAGCCTGGATTTGAATCCTATCTCTATCAACCAGTAACTTTTCCATCATGGTCATGGTTTCCTCATGTGTAAAGTAGAGTAATAAGAGTGACATTGTAGGATTGTTTTAACCATCCATAAAATATATATATTAAAACGCACATTTTCTGATATATACTCTAGTACCAAAATGTTACTTCTACTTCTATTATAATTATAATTATTATTAATAATAAAATAAAAGATGAGGGGACATGTATAAGTTGCACCTAGAGCATCAGTGTCCAATAGAATGTTCTGCCATGATGGAAATATTCTCTAATCTGTGTTGTCCAATATGGTAGTCACTAGGCATATGTGGCTACTGAGCATTCAAAATGCAGATAGTGCAACTGGGAAACTGAATTCTTAATTTAAATTAACTTATGTTTAAATAACCACATGTGGCCAGTGGTTACTGTATTGGACAGCACAAATCTAAAGTGCCTACATCTACTCAAGTAACTTTCATCTTGTTTAGACTTTTCTAAGCTTTTCTACTACATAATACATAGAGAGACGTCTCAAAGCCCTTTCACCAAATTACATAATTAGTATAGAAAATCCTCCAATGACTCTGTCATTATTCATATGCAGAAAATATTGGGTTGGCCAAAATGTTCGTTCGGGTTTTGCGTAAGAAGTTATGGAAAACCCCGAATGAACTTTTTGGCCAACCAAATATAAAATGACTTCTCTGTCTACAACAGTAATGTATTCCTGTTTAATCCAGTTCTGTGTAATCAAAGGTCACATATTTAATGTTTCATAATATAATAATGTTTCATTATTATTTGGGGCTGTAAATTTTACCAGACTCTCCCTTGACTTTTGGACATAACAGCCTTGTCTTGAAGTCACGGGTTCATCATTATGAGTATCATTTTAGGGGAAAAATATATGTTACTATTGTAAGTTTATAATATGTCTCAAAAGCTCTTAGCATCTTGAGGCAAAATTAAAATTCAAGGAAAATCAATACAAAAACAAAAAGTAACAAGGAAAGCAAACTTATGTCCAACTATAAAATAAAAAATAAACAAAAAAATCCTTAATTACAATTATCACATAAATATATGAGTTTTTTCAAAGTTCCTCCTTTGGTACTTTTTCAAAGTACCAACCAATCAGGACACCAACTGCGCAACAATTGCCTCATGTACTGGAAGTGCACCAAGCACACCACCTCCACTTGGCCTTCCTAAAATCTACAGTTTCTGCATCCCTCAAACAGTGGTGCATCTTCTCTTTCCCTTGTATTACATTATTGATTGGGGGAAAGAATTATCCCTCATATCTACAAGAATTGGTGCTAGAATGACTCAGGAAGTTCTTACTACAAAGCTTGAAATTTCTCCTTCTTCGTTTTCATCGTCATTAAATACTGCAGGTATGAGAATTTTTGCTATGATTTAAAAAAATGTTTGCCTTAATAAAAATTCTAAGCACAAGAAACACATATGCTAATATTAATGGGAATGCTGATATTAATGTCCTTGAAAACCCTAACTTGTATCCTAATGATGGATCAACTTCTCATGGATTTCTTCAACAAACAGAATTTTATCTTCTGAATTATATCCCATATCACAGGCTGAGTCAGTAAAGCAATATTGTGAGACAATAAGATAGCACAACTATTACTGATTAGTAACTCTCTTTCCTTATGTGGAGTATTCTCTCTGTCCCTTTTGATTAAGTTACATTTCAGTAAAGGTATCAAAAAGTAAACAAGTTGAAATCATGGAATCATTCATTATCTCAATATGAAATAACAAATAAATGTAGAACACTTTTTAAATGTCTAATATGAACATTGGTCATTAATTTTTATTGTAATATATCATGAAGCATAAAGCCATGTTTTGCTCTACCACTGAAAAACACTTGACATCGATGTGAGCAAGCAAAACAATAGACCAGTTTCACCAGCATTTTAAAATTCTCAGACTATAAGCTGTGCTAAGAAATGAGTTTTTTGAGAAAGACATTAAATTGTTCACTATCAGAGTTTTCTGAATGATTTTCATATCTCTAAGTCCACCTGTTAATATTATGTCTAATTTTGAAAAATCAAAAACATCCTTTTAAAAATCAGATCTGGTTTAGTCAATATTTTTCATTGATCTTGTGAAATAACTAATAATGGAAAATGGTTAATTTAATTAAAAATATGACCTGGAGGGAATATGTATGCATGCATTCATCAAAATTATTAAATTATATAAAGATGCAAAATAATGTAAGACCACTTATGACCTATTAAGTGAAAACAGAAAAAAATTCAACATGTGTACTATGTTTACAGTTATTAAAACTATATATGTTTGGATAAAGGCTGGGAACAAATATTTAAAAATGAAACATCGGTAATCATGAGGAACTTTTTAAATTACATTTTAAGTCTAAATATTGTTTTTATAATTATTGAAAACTGGATCACAAATTGTATGTTGTTTCCATTTAGGTGAGTATAGGAAACAAAAAACTGGGGAAAATCCTAAGTTTTCCTGATTCCTCTGTGGCCCTTGCATCTCATATCCAATTCAAACCATCAGCAAGTTCTGTCATTTCTATTACAAAACCTTCACAAATCCATCCACATTTTCCACCCCTTCTCCTGGGGTGATACTGAGTGTAGCTCAGAGGATGAGGATTCAGAACCTCTGAGGAAGAACCCTCACACTGCAACCACCACCAATGAGTATCTCCGGACTGGCCCTTGCTCAGTGGATGATTAATGGCTCAAAATTGCAAGTCCTGAACAAAGTGAAATATTTGTTCCTAGAAGTCTTTAATAAGTTGCAAAAGCAGTTCCTTTCATAATATCTCAGCCCCAGAAACAAAAATTAAGATTTTTTTTTTTTTTTTTTTTTTGCGGTACGCGGGCCTCTCACTGTTGTGGCCTCTCCCGTTGAGGAGCACAGTCTCCGGACGCGCAGGCTCAGCGGCCATGGCTCACGGGCCCAGCCGCTCCGCGGCATGTGGGATCTTCCCGGACCGGGGCACGAACCCGTGTCCCCTGCATTGGCAGGCGGACTCTCAACCACTGCGCCACCAGGGAAGCCCAAGCATTTTGAATAGTGCACTGCCATATGTCCTGTGAGTGAAGAATTACCATTCTTTGTATGCAGGCATGCTGCATGGAATTGACACAAGGGAACAGTATTTGCATTTGTACCGTCTTAGAATATTATTTAGGTTTTATGTTGTTTGTAAATCTGTGGACAAAAGAGGGTTTCCTTACTCCTTTTACTCTCTGGGTTCATGACAGGGAAGGGGGCACTCCATCTGCTTCTACCCCTTTCTATTGCTGTAACCCAGTCTGCTAGGAGCATCAGCTTAATCTGTCGCTTAGAGCCAGCAAAACCCAGTGCAAGATTCTCGTACAGCTCTAAGGTTTGCTTTTTTTGTGCCATGGTGTCCATTTTGAAAATGCCTAAATTCGTTCTTTTTTATGGCTGAGCAATATTCCATTGTATATATGTACCACATCTTCTTGAAATTGGGTAATTTGTAGAGACGTGGATGGATCTAGAGACTGTCATAGAGTGAAGTAAGTCAGAAAGAGAGAAACAAATATCGTATATTAACGCATATATGTGGAACCTAGAAAAATGGTACAGATGAACCGGTTTGCAGGGCAGAAATAGAGACACAGACGTAGAGAACAAATGTATGGACACCAAGCAGGGAAAGTGGCCGGGGGGGTGGTGGTATGATGAAATGGGAGATTGGGATTGACATATATACACTAATATGTATAAAATGGATACCTAATAAGAAACTGCTATATAAAAAATAAATAAAATAAAATTCAAAAAACAGAAAAAAGAAAATGCCTATACAGTCTCAGTGACCATTCTCCCAGTATAAAGTTCAAATAGGATCAACTAGGTTTTATAATTGTCATTCCTCATGGTCAAACAGCAGTTCAAATAGAAGAGGATGGTTACTGAGCAAAAAGAAAACAACACTCTTATACCTACCCCCTAAGGTTTCCCTATCCCCCAAGTCTTCTCTACTCAATAGCAGGCTACTCTTTTGCTTAAAATCCTTTAATATATTTTCCATTACTTTTAGAGAAGACCCAAATTCTTTCCAGAAACATCCAAGAAGCTCTATGTTCCCAGGCCTGTCTATTTCTCCATCTTCCTCTCCTGTCACTTTCACTCTTGCTCACCAAGCTCCAAGTTCACTAAACTTTTTCCACCTCAGGGCCTTTGTATATACTGTTCCCTCCACCTAGAACATTCTCTGCACATAGATGCTCCTACAAGAGTAGCTTCTGCTTAACCTTCAAGTGGTTAATGGTCACACTACCTAAAGTCAGTCCAGAGAACCATATTATCTAGAAATTTAGAATTCTTATTTAGATTCTCTGAGGGAATTCTTAACTTCACAGGCTAATTGTAAATGCTCAATTTGCACTTGACAAAGGAGCTTGACCTAGGAATATGTATTATTAGTAGAAAAGGCCTCCTTAAGGATCAACCCTTTCATAGTATTCATCTTCTCAGTTGGAACCTGTTCTCCTTCATGTAGTCCTCTCTGACATATGATGGACTCCTTCACCTGATTATCATTATACAGCTTGTGGGGACTACTTCTTATTCATTGTTGTATCTCCATAATTCACTGTGTATAGTATTAACAATAATGATTATTATATTACAATAATATAATCATAACAAGTGCTTGTATAAGGTTTACTACAGGAGCCAGGAACTGTTCTAAGTACTTGACGTATATTAACTCATTGATTGATGTGAGGATTGGCCACATCAACCCAGGAAGGTGGGCACTCCTATTATCCCCATGGTACAGACGAGAAAACTAGAAGCTCAGAAATTGTTGACCAAGTTTTCATTCAGCTAGTGATGAAACTGGGTCTCAAACCCAAGGAGTCTGCTATTAGCAACATACTAAATACATATTCAATACTGAAAGAACAAAAGAATGAAATAATTGATCATTTATTTGAGGGAATTCTATTGTCTTCTGATGATTTTGCGTGAAAACTGTTGGACTGATTTTTCTAAGGCTTTGCCTAAGTCTGTCCTAGATTCCTTCGGTGACACTAAATAACCTATAAATTGTGCTGATTATTCTGCTAAATGGTTCATTTCTAAAATCCATCATCTTTTGCTTCATGGGTAACAACTTCTCTTATGGCACAACCTTCCAAGGGAAAGTGTGGATTATTTTACCCCAAATCTGGATAGCATTATGGAAAAACTGTATACTTCTTTTATTTACACTATATAGTTGAGTATAATGTCTCTGATTGATAAGTAGGAAACATGGGAATTAGTGTAGTGGAAAGACTATAAGATTTGGAGCCAAAAAGTCTGGATTTTTCTGTCCTTTTTTCTCCATTGCTAGCCACATGACCTTCTATGACTGCTTTGATATCTTTAAGCTTCAATTTTCTCACATGTAAGGAGAGGAAAACAATGCTTAACATTTAAGGCATTATGAAGTGTAATGACTATCAAAGAAATACAAAGAAAGTATTTTCTTTGTCAAGGCTACCTAAAGTCAGTCCAGAGAATCATGTTATCTAGAAACTTAGAATTCTTATTCAGATTCTCTGAGGGAATTCTTAACTTCACACAGCAAGACATCACACAGCATTGGAAGACAGTCCACATGTACTTTATTTCTTGTCCAGTGAACGATGGACGAAGAAAGATGAAGAGACTATCAGAAAATTTGTTCTGGTTTTTTTGAACTGGTCTTGTTTCACAGTTAGAATATATCAAATTCTGAGAATAAGTCTCAAGTTCTATAGATTAGGCATGTCTATGACAGACCACTATGAGTCAATGATTTCTTAACTACGAATTAAAGCAAATGGATACCAAGTGACAAAAGAATACTTTACAATTATATTAAAGAATACCAAGTCATTAAGGAAGGGGCGTGTGCTTTGGTAGAATAAGCACTAGTCTTAGAATTGGAATGCCTGGGTTTGAATTCTGGTTGTGTGATTAATAGCTGTGAGAATTTCATGTAAAAATTGAACACCTCTGAAACTGTTTCCTTCACTCTAACATGGTCATATTTACCCACAAGACTGTTATGACTATTAAATATGATAGTGAATTTAAAAACATAATACCTGATTAATATGCTAAATGATTCAGCCAAGATTAGGGGAATTGGCTGCTGAATTGAAGCCATTTTATGACTAAGGAATTGGATTGTTCTCATAAAATGTAGAATGCCAGTCATGGCTTAGATGTTTAGTAGGTACCGTGGAATTAAAGTGTCCCACACAGAAAGTCACTTCCATGATATCTGCCAGTTACCTAGTTCATTTGTAGCCATTTTTAGCATTTTAATTTCAGAAATAGAATATAAACTTATAATATTTTTCATAATCCAGTGTTCTGAATGCACATATGTGACATAGTTGTAAACTCCTTTTAGGAAGGTTAATTTCTATTGGCAATTTTTTTATGAACAAAGAATTTTAATATGTTCTATTTTAGGACATTGTAACTGGGTGTACTGTTAAAAACCAACATGCCTGAAAGAAGAAAATTGAGTGACAGATATTGGGAAGCTCCCCCAAGGACACAATAATTAAGTTCTAGGAGGCAAGGGTGACTACATTTCCAGCAAGAAAAATAAAACTAATTTCTTGAAAATAATTAAAATATATCAAACCAGCAAGAATTTTGCAAGCTGAGACATAATTATTTTTCTGGTTCATAAATCACAAGCTATATCCTTCTTATTAA
The DNA here is from genome assembly GCF_002837175.3 of Physeter macrocephalus. Taxonomy (NCBI): domain Eukaryota; kingdom Metazoa; phylum Chordata; class Mammalia; order Artiodactyla; family Physeteridae; genus Physeter; species Physeter macrocephalus. Next base: position 61,362,639 of record NC_041220.1, read on the forward strand.
AATCTCAGAGGACAAAAATAACAGTTTTCACTTCCATAACGTATTTGGTTTTAGGATTTATGATAGTAAATGCAATGTTACATCTTTGGTCTTGATTGCTTTAAAGTTGTCCATTCTGCCATTGGTTTTGAATCTAGTGTATCTATTTGCAAAACTCCAATGTAAAACACATATTCAGATATTCCTGTCATCTGTGTTCTCAAAGGACATGCAGTGTAATTCATTTTACCTGTGTGAATCTTTTCATTTGTTCCTAAGCTAGTTTTAAGCGACTGATGTGCCCATGTACCTCAAACTCAGTGCAAAATATATTAAACTAATTTTAAACTATAATTGAGTATCTGAGAATAACATGCACTATACAATAAGAGGTCAGAGTGACAGAGGGAAAGGTACCTTCTTCAGGACTTTTCAGGGACCTCTGTAAGACACAACCAACAAAAGTTTACCCATCCTTCTTCTACATGGCATGGGATTGGGAGTTTCTACCTTTAGAATAGCTAGCTTAAAGTTCTGTTTCTGGAGATAATCTGTAAATGCATACATATTGCCTAGGATAGGTACTAACAAGTCAGCATAAGGCATATTTAGCTGACGTCCCTAAGGGAATTTAGGCATTCATGCTATCAAAAAATATTCAAACATCAGTCACTTTTCTATGCATTAATGATACAACAGTGAACAAAGTACAGTTACATCCCTTCCCTCATAGAGCTTACATTCCAGTTGGGGAAAACATATGAAATAAATAAGTAAAACGTATAGCATAACAGATGGCTATAAGTTCCATGGACAAAAATAAAGCAGAAATGGATGAAGTGTAGTTGCAGGAAGAGGACTGCAATTTTTTAAAAGGTTGGTCTGATCAGGTTCATTGAGAAGATGACATTTGATCAAAGGTCTCTGACATTTGACATCTGAGTATGCAGTGCATGATCATCGTACCAACCACTGTCACTATGGCAGGTAACATCCTCATTATCAGCTTTTGTATAGTCATTACAAGTAAAACACATTTTTATAACTAATATTGGATTTATTCTTTGAGGTTTTTTTCCTATTAATTTTATATGTGAAATAATGAAGTGACAAGTATTTAAATGACCTGTTCAATGTCACTCTCTTGTGAGAGGTTAGCTAGGATTGGACTTCAGGTCATTTGACCTTCCAACTTGCACAGTTATTACTATACCATGGTGAATATGGCAGTGTGTCACCACAGCCGAATGTGGGTATTAGGTGCCAAACTCAGCTAAGGGACACCAAAAGGAAAGGCAAAAGAATGTTGGGTAATTTTGCCCAATTTGCTATTTTGCTATGATTTGGTTGTATTTGACTTCATGAATGTCTCAATAATTCAGTAGAGATTATGCAAAGTACACTTTATAAAATGCTTATTATAATAATTAAATCCAATTTCACAGTTATTTCTTACCCTGCTTACCCAACCTTGTGACCTTGGACCTAACTAGACTGCCTGTCTCCTCCCACCCCGCCCCTACTTCATTTTTAAGAGAAATGTCCTTCAAATGTAAATGTCGGGCTTCCCTGGTGGTGCAGTGGATGCAGGGGACATGGGTTCGTGCCCCGGTCCGGGAAGATCCCACATGCCGCGGAGTGGCTGGGCCTGTGAGCCATGGCCACTGAACCTGCACGTCTGGAGCCTGTGCTCCGCAGCGGGAGGGGCCACAGCAGTGAGAGGCCCGCGTACCGCAAAAAAAAAAAAAAAAAAAAAAAAAAATTAATGTCCAGCTCTAAGCCACTATCATGAAATTTCTTCCCAATTCCTCAGTTTCAGTTAGAATTTGTTTCTCCCACCCTTATATACTACTCTCAACCCAGTTGCTTAACTTAATCAGATTTTAATGTATGTCTATCTCTTCCATTGAGTTACGAATATTTATATGGCAGGTTCAATTATTTTTCATCTTTGCATGCTATATAGATCTGCATAAAAAGCTTTACTAATAATGGTATATTTTAAACAAATGTTGGTTGAATTGAAATCCAATCACAACTATAGAAAACAACCTCATTTCACCACCTAGACTCCAAACTGCATAGCAGTATGGCCAGATCACTGTCTACTTGTTTCTTGTATATTTTTGCAGCAACTAACAAGCATACAAAGAGGACAAATAAATCAGAGATAACCAAAAAATTCATGATATTTAAAATCATAAACTAGTCAAATAGTGGCATTTGCAGATAGCTTATAAAATGAAGGTCTATGAATTTATAATTATTTAATCCTAAAATGATGCATCTTTGAAAAATGACTTTTGAAGTAAAGAGAAATAAAGACTGTAGCTCAAAGTTGAACTAGTATAAGAAATAATGGTACAGACTTTTTCCAAATTCATATTATCAAAAAGAAGCGAAAACTGAACAAAAGGTACGAATTAGTGGTACATCATTTTTCTACAACTTAATGACTTTGCATCAATTAAATGGAAATCTTTGAAAATCTGTGTTTTAGAATAGAATTAACATCTATTAATAGAATAGAATTAACATCTATGAAATAAAATTAACATCTATATTTTAATATATTATATAAACAATCAAACATTAACACACTCTCCTATAACACAGATTCATAATATATTTTGAAATCTCCATAGAACTAGGCTGATAATTTCAAAGCCATTTAAAATCTGTCTTCATTCTCAATGGTGAAAAACTGAAAGCATTTCCTCTAAGACCAGGAACAAGACAAGGGTGACCATTCTCACCACTATTATTCAACATAGCTTTGGAAGTTTTAGCCACAGCAATCAGAGAAGAAAAAGAAATAAAAGGAATCCATATTGGAAAAGAAGAGGTAAAACTGTCACTGTTTGCATATGACATGATACTATACATAGAAAATCCTAAAGATGCCACCAGAAAACTACTAGAGCTAATCAATGAATTTGGTAAAGTAGCAGGATACAAATTTAATGTACAGAAATCTCTGGCATTCCTATACACTAATGATGAAAAATCTTAAAGTGAAATTAAGAAAACACTCCGAGAAAGAAAAACATAGCTGGAGGAATCAGGCTCCCTTACTTTAGACTATACTACAAAGCTACAGTAATCAAGACAGTATGGTACTGGCACAGAAACAGAAATATAGATAAATGGAACAGGATAGAAAGCTCAGAGATAAAACCACGCATATACAGTCACCTTATCTCTGACAAAGGAGGCAGGAATATACAGTGGAGAAAAGACAGCCTCTTCAATAAATGGTTGTGGGAAAACTGGACAGCTACATGGAAAAGAATGAAATTAGAACACTTACTAACACCATACACAAAAATAAACTCAAAATTGATTAAAGACCTAAATGTAAGGCCAGACACTATAAAACTCTTAGAGGAAAATATAGGCAGAAAACTCTATGACGTAAATCACAGCAAGATCCTTTTTGACCCACCTCCTAAAGAAACAGAAATAAAAACAAAAATAAACAAATAGGACCTAATGAAACTTAAAAGCTTTTGCACAGCAAAGGAAACTATAAACAAGACGAAAAGACAGCCCTCAGAATGGGAGAAAATATTTGCAAATGAAGCAACTGACAAAGGATTAATCTCCAAAAATATACAAGCAGCACATGCAGCTCAATATCAAAAGGACAAACAGCCCAATTCAAAAATGTGCAGAAGACCTAAATAGACATTTCTCCAAAGAAGACATACAGATTACCAAGAAACACATGAAAATATGCTCAACATCACTAATCATTAGAGAAATGGAAATCAAAACCACAATGAGGTATCACCTCACACTGGTCAGAATGGTCATCACCAAAAAATTTAAAAACAATAAATGCCGGAGAGGGTGTGGAGAAAAG
>NC_041220.1:61366581-61400657 GCF_002837175.3 Physeter macrocephalus
AAATGCTGGAGAGGGTGTGGAGAAAAGGGAACCCTCCTGCACTGTTGGTGGGAATATAAATTGATACAGCCATTATAGATAACAGTATGGAGTTTCCTTAAAAAACTAAAAATAGAACTACCATACGACCCAGGAATCCCATTCCTGGGCATATACCCTGAGAAAATCATAATTCAAAAGATACATGTACCATAATGTTCATTACAGCACTATTTATAATAGCCAGGAAATGGAAGCAACCTAAATGTCCATTGACAGATGAATGGATAAAGAAGGTGTGACACATATATACAACGGAATATTACTCAACCATAAAAAGGAATGAAACTGAGTTTTTTGTAATGAGGTGGATGGACCTTCTGTCTGTCATACAGAGTGAAGTAAGTCAGAAAGAGAAAAATAAATAGCGTATGCTAACACATATATATATATGTAATCTAAAAAAACAGTACTGATGAACCTAGTGGCAGGACAGGAATAAAAACGTAAACATAGAGAATGGACTTGAGGAAGGGGAAGCTGGGACGTAGGGAGAGAGTAGCATTGACATATATACACTACCAAATGTGAAATAGATAGCTAGTGGGAAGCAGCAGCATAGCACATGGAGGTCGGCTCGGTGCTTTGTGACCACCTAGAGGTGTGGATAGGGAGGATGGGAGGGAGGTGCAAGAGGGAGGGGATATGTGGATATATGTATACATATAGCTGTTTCACTTTGTTGTACAGAAGAAACATTGTAAAGCAATTATATTCCAATAAAGATGTTAAGAAAAAAAATAAAAAGACCACTGGGAGCCTCTAGAAGCTGTAAGAGGCCAGCCTTGCTGATACCTTGATTTTAGCTCTTTAATACTCATTTTGGACTTCTGACCTCCAGAACTGTAAGAAAATAAATTTGTGCAGTTTTAAACCAAAAAAAAAAATAAATAAAATTTGTCTTGTACAGATTCTTCAAAAATTTCTCAGTGGGATTATCAGTTTCTTCTCATGGGCCTCAAAATTCTGCTATTTAAAACAAAAATGTATGAGAAATACTGACAGTCAACAGGTGTTCTCCAACATGTGCTTTTTTTCAGTCAAAATGAAATTTACTACATAAGGATATTTAGCACACAGTTTTGATGTCCATTTCCCAGTGCCAACAGCATAGGTACCTGTTTTTTAGAAGTCAATCTACCTTATAAAAAGACTACTTTCATACAGAAAGGATTTTCTAGTATTAAGGTAAATCTTCATATATTCCTATCTATGGTATTATTTCTTTATAACCAAAACCTGTCCTTCACTGTTCCTCTTGATTATCATGCAGACTCCCTCATTCTTACCGATAGAGCAATGATATAAATATTGCATGCAATCAAGACTTTAAGAAAAAATCAGAGCCTAAAGAAAGTGCTTTAGGACCAAATTCTATTACTAAAACCACAATGATTCTGTCCTATTTATCCTGGAAGTTTATTTTATGAAAAAGTGTTTAAATTAAATGTGCCAATGACCAGAGCATGAAAATAATTTCGTTATATGGAAATTTTGATTAAGTCATTCATTTTAAATGATAGACTTACTCTTTATTATTAAACTGTCTGGAATTTTAATCTTGAGCTACAAAGAAAACAAATACTAAAGTATAAAAATGAGCAGATGTCCACTGACCATAGCTAGAATTTATCCAAGAGAGATCTGTTTAAATATAATTTTATTATCTAGGTTACTTTCACTTCTAATGGTAAATTTTTTTTAAGTAACAGATCACTTTCATGACTGTCATTATGAGACCTGATCTTTACAAAAAGTGTAGGAAATGAGTTTCTCACTCCTTTTGCCATCGTCTAGTTTGGTACCTCATGAGTTCTTATTTATCAAACGGAACTATGACAATTTAATGAGATTTTGCCAGATCTTGCAAAATCCACATATAATTGTCATATAGAGTAAAACGAATGCTACACACAGGCCTGCAGTATTCCTTCAAAGAAAAGTTAACTACAAAAGAGAAAGAGTAGGTACTTATGTATATTATTCAAAAGCTTACATCGTTTATCTGTGAAATGCCATATGCACGTGTCATCATCAATTACTATTTCTTGAAGCTCCATATTGCCCTAGCAATGCCAAAAGTTATTTTAATAGCAAATACAAATTAAGATAATAAATTCTATTGGTTTAATCATCTCTAATTTATCTAGAGAATAAATTTCCTGCAGAAATAAGTTACTCATTTGACAAATGACTCTAAGGAACTATGCCATTATCATCATTATCAGAGAATTACAGCTGTTAGAGCCAGAATAGGTATTAGATGCAATCTGGTACTATTTTTTTTGTTTGTTTTCAAATACAGGCAGAGTCATTAAAAGACTTGCTTAACCCATGCAACTAGTTAGCTATGAAGTCAAACTTAGATCTCTCATTTAATCTCACAATAACTTATCAGGTAAGTACTCTGAGTTTCGCTATTTTTATAGATGAGAAAACTCAGACAGCCAAGTTTCAGTCACTCACCTTTCACATAACTAGTAAGACATTAAGCTGTTTTGGTTCCAGAGCCCTTGTTCTAAATCATGCTATATAATATTGCAGGTACTTTACAAATAGACACCTTTCTCCTTATGGACTGTACCAAGAGTGAAGTCAAAAGGTTTCATCTTTAACTTAGACTAACTTCTAATCTAAGATGAATAATAACATACCTAAAGATAATTAAAGCAACTTCAAGCTAATCTTTCCTGGACTTGGGAGATTTAACCCCACAGCTCTCAGTGACATTTTGCATATACTCCTACAAATAATAATGTGAATTCACATTCATTAATTCATTCACTTGTCCATTCCTTCAACAAATATTTACCAAGAGCCTACTATCAACCAGACACTCTTCTAGACAATAAAAGAAAAATCTTTGCTCTCATAAACTCACACTCTTGTGGAGGAAATAGATGACAAAGAACAAGCATAATAAAAGTACATTTTATAGTATATTAGAAGTTGGTAAATACTGTGAACAACAATAAATAAATAAAAGGAAAAAAAAAAGGAAAGTATAAGCAGGTTGGGTAGCATTTGAAGCGTGGAGGGGACGGCAATTTGTGATTTTAAGTAATGTGATCCAGATAAGCCTCCTTGAGAAAGTAACATTTGAACAAGACTTAATGAAGAAAAGAGAGTTAGCCATGGAGCTGTCTGAAAAGGCATTTTAAGATGAGGGAAGAGGTACTGCATAGGCCACAAGTGAGATTATGACTGGGGTTTTGATCCCAGGTTAGGGAGAGTGATCAACGAAGAGAGAAGTGGGAAACATAGAGAGATACCGAGGGGCCAGATGGTTAAGGGTCTTGAAGACCACTACAAGTGCCCTGGATTTTGTTCTAAGTACCGTGGGGAGCATTGCAGGGTTCTAAGCAAAGAAGTGATGTGATCTCACTTAAGTTCTAGAAGAATCACTCTGGCAGTTACGTTGAAAATGGACTGTCATGAGACAAAAATAGCAACAGGGAGACAAGCAAAAAGGGATTGGGAGTAAATTAGTTAAGAAATAACAGTGGCTCAGACCACGGTGATAGCAGTAGAGGTGTAAAAAGTGGTAAAGAAGTAAACACTGAGAAAACCAAGAGCCTGTGTGACCTGAATACCAAGTGAAGAAAATTGATCAATTGTCTCAAATTATGCTCAAAGTTCTAGTAAGATAAGGAATGAAAATTGACCACTGGACTTAGTTAGCGTCATGGAAGCATGGGTCACCTTGACCATTAGTGGAATGGCAATAGGTAGAAGTGAAAAAAGCTGGATTCTAGTATGAAATATCTTATTCTAGTTATTCTCATTATTAATTCCTTTTATATTCCTCCTCATCAGTTTTTGGGCTTATGGAGGAAGAGGTCATATGTTATTTATCTTGATATTCTGCAGACTTGATAGTTTCTGATCAATATCAAATGTTCAATAATTTTTTTCTGTTCAATGAATGAATACAAATATTTATATGTAGGACATAGTTTTATCTTGAGTGTAACTTAACTATATAGTTGGAGAAACAAAAGTCTGGTTAAGACCAAAACTGTTGTAGCTGTTCAAAGAAAGAAGCGCTCACTGAGGGCTGGGTGACCAATTAGAAAAATAGTGGGGTTTCAGATGGACTTTGGAGAAGTGTGTCAATGTGCACACAAGCTCTATAACTCTCAAAGACACTCTGCACTGTCACTTTGCTTGATGGTAATAACACTTCTCTCTTAAAAGAAGAAGGAGGAGGAGCTGAATTGTGTCACCCCCCACCCAAAAATTCATGTTGTAGTCCTAAACCTTGATACCTCAGAATCTGACTGCATTTGAAGATGGGATCTTCAAAAAGAGTACTGCATTAAAACAAGGTCATTAGGGTGGGCCCTAAGCCAGTATGACTGGTGTCCTTATAAGAAGAGGACATTTGGACACAGACACATACAGAGGGAAGAGCATGTGAAGAGAGGGAAAAGATGGTCATCTACAAGCCAAAGAGAGAGGCATGGAATAGATTCCCCCTCATCCACCTGAGAAGGAAACAACCCTGCTAGCACCTTGATCTCAGACTTCTAGGCTTCAGAGCAGTGAGAAAATAAATGTCAGTAGTTTAAGCTGAACAATCTGTGGTACTTTGTTAGGTAGCCCCAGAAAACTAATATAGAATATAAAGTTAAAATGGCTCATCTTTTACACTCCATCTGCAAAAGGAAAGGAAGATTCCCCAAGAGCATGGAAGGTAAACAAGGAAGTTATTCAATTTCATCTAAGATTGCAGTGACATCTATATGTTTGAGTGCTGCATTCTTGATTGACACTGTGTCCAACTATAGAAGCAAAAATTGTTCCTATAATTCAATCAATATAAATAATTTTTATATTATTTTTTAATTATCCCTCAATTGACATACGTGACTCTATGGCCCTTTGTGCTAGATAATCAAATCCTGACTATATTTATGCAAATACAAAGAGATAAGTACATTAAAAGACAGTGAATATAAAACCAGGTGATAATTACATTTTAAATAATCATTGTGCTTTTATTTCACTGAGGAAAGGATTAGTCACAACTAAATTATAAATACTCTGAGGGATAGGACTATGTCTTCTTGATCTTGAACAGGAGTATGAAATCTAGGACAGTCTTAGACTTAGTAGGGGCTCAATAAATATTTGTTAAATAAACATAAAAGTGTATCATGAAAATTCTTACAGTCCACATTAAAACACTGACATAGGATTGAGGAATTGGATAACCCAGAGAGAGGCTGTCATTTCAGGATCATCAAGGCCCTGGATGTCAAAGCATCAGAATATAGAAAATAAAAAGACATGGCTAATACAAAGGAATTGCTTTATTTCCTAGTAATTTGACATTTTATTAGTAATTAACAAACTGAGCAATATTTCTCACTGTTTTCAACTTCTCACCATAACATATTAGTCTTGTCTTCAATGTGGCATTGATGCTGATAACATAGCTGCATTAAAATCTGTATGAATTGAATCTTAGTAAATCATTCATAATTTTATAACTACATAAGGAAAACAATGGCCAATTTTTCCTTTTTTGGAAATTATTTATTCTAATAAATAGATACATGAATTTAACATGACTTGTTTTAAAATGCAGCATTTTTGTGCACAAAATATGTACTAAAGGACATCACAGGGCTTCCCTGGTAGCGCAGTGGTTAAGAATCCGCCTGCCAATGCAGGGGACACGGGTGTGAGCCCTGGTCGGGAAGATCCCACGTGCTGCGGAGCAACTAAGCCCGTGCGCCACAACTACTAAGCCTGTGCTCTAGAGCCCGCGAGCCACAGCTACTGAGCCCGTGTACAGCTACTGAAGCCTGAGTGCCTAGAGCCTATGCTCTGCAACAAGAGAAGCCACCACAATGAGAAGCCCGCGCACCGCAATGAAGAGTAGCCCCCCCTGCTCACCGCAACTAGAGAAAGCCCGCACGCAGCAAAAAAGACCCAACCTAGCCAAAAATAAACAAATAACATAAATAAATTTATTTTTTTAAAAAAAGACATCACTGAGGACTTCCCTGGTGGTCCAGTGGTTAAGATTTTACACTTCCACTGCAGGGGGCGTGGGTTCGATCCTGGTCAGGAAAGTTCTGCACGCCGCGAGGTGTGGCCAAAGAGGAAAAAAAAAGACGTCACAGAAAGTCTTTTTAAGGTTATTTAGTCTTCACTGACTCAAAGGACACAGTAGCAATTATTTTCCTGAATTATACTATGTAAATGTCTTGGAGCCAATTTTGAGAGTTCATTATTTATTTAGGTTTATTGAACACTGGACAGGTATAAAGGATCTTATTCTCTTTCCTGTCTTTGACTGAGATTTAGGTCAGGTGCCTTTGCTCCTATAGCCTCTGGGTATAGGTATTTTTTTCAGTGGTATTTTTTTTTCAGTGTAATACTCAAGATAACACTAGCCATGTAGACATAGGCTCTTCAAATGCACTGAGATTCTAGAATTTCCTGAAATAGAAAATAGTACTTAATTCTTGGTAGTCAGTCTGTCCTAAGGCTGCTGAGTAAGAAATAGATTATATCTAAGACTATGATTAAAGATAATAGCGATCATGTCTGATTCTCAGTTCCATGGGCTCCATTCTCCTCTTCTGAGTGACCCTGGGACAAGTTGAGAAATAATCAACAAGAATAGAAATTTACAGTATTGAATCATAAAACTGATTGCCATTTCATTAGATATATATTAGAAGCAACTCTCTAAAAATTATTCTACCTTCCTTCTTCAGCTTCTTGTCCATCTAGAATAACAAAAGCCCTGAGTAATAGCATGTCAATGACTAAAGTCAAGGCCTAATGAAGTGAACCAACAGCATTACGTTCTTGTCTTTAATTTACTCGTGTTTTTATCATTAAGTTTCTCCTTAAGGGAATTATTTATCTTTATAATTTCAACTTAAAAAAGAGGATTTTCAGCAGAAAATATAAAATGGGCAGAGGATATCCCATAACTGTCTATGATAGTATATTCTAGTAATTAAATGCTAAATGTAATTTAAGTTCAAAAAAAGCTTCAGGAGACTCCTTGTTATCACTGATCCAGTTTACAAGTTGCCCCACACATCGTGGGAGCACACACACATACACACACAGAAAGAAAATTAAAATTCATGTTAATACTAGAGGGGAATAAAAAAGGAGAAAAAACACAGTTCTGAATTGTTAAATTGACGCAAGGAGTTTTCTTCAGGTTTAAGACAAGCTGGTATCACAGAATTTTTCTTCCTAGAACCATTAGATTCTGAAGAAGTCACAAGTCAGTTGATGAATGCATTCCTTTAGTTTTTCAAGTGGTGCCAAAAGGTGTTAGGAAAGAAGAATATTATATTGCACCAGGCTCTTCTCTAAATTCGTTGGAACAGCCGAATTAAAACCACTAAGTCAAGCAGACTCTTAGAAGATGTTGTATCACATTACATGTATGAGTCTAATAAATATCCTTAAATGTGATCCTTCGATCTAAAATAAAATATCAGAAGTACAAAATTATTTCTCTAGCTAAATCACTGCTGAAGCTCTTCTTAAATCAGGGCTAAGCTAGAGTTATGAACATGCAGAATTGTCCTGATTGGTGAGAAGGGGGTGGAGATGAGACACGTTATTACAAAGCAATGCCACATTCCTGGCCTGCCCTGGTGCTGGTTACTAAGTCTATAGATGGGGACAAGAGTATGGTGTGACTGAGATGGTGTGTGGTGTAGAAGAAGCCTCTGCTCAGGAGCTGAGGCAAAGGGAGTGCAGACTTGGGAAAAAGCCTCATAGGAATGCAGACCACAGTTCTAGCTCTTGGCAATAGTCACCTGTGTTAATACCTGTTCCTATTCTAAAGAGCAACCTCAAATATCTCTTTGATCTAGATCAGTGCTGTCCGATAGAAATACATGAGTCAAATACTTAATTTAACATTATCTAGTACGTACATCAATAACAGTAAAAAGAAACAGGTGAAATTAATGTTAATTATACATTTAATATAAGTTAATAGATCCCAACATTCTCATTTCAACATGATTTTATGTTGATATTAATGAGATATTTCACATTCTTTTTTTCAACACAAAGTTTTTGAAATAGAGTGTCTTTTACACTTAGAGTACATCTCAATTCAGATTAGTCACATTTCAAGAGCTCAGTAGCCACATGTGGTTAGTAGTTACTATGTGTGGCTATTGACAATAGATACTGGAATTTATTATTAAGGAATACCTAGAAGGTGAATGCATGTTTTAAAAGAAAAAAAAAAAAACAGTGAAGCTGAATGAATGCCTAGTGGTATATCAATTAACCTAAAACATCTACTCTTCCGGATCCCCCCCACTTATCTATTGCCAAAATTTGGGGTTGTAGAGACCCGGAAGTTTATGTGAAAGATCTTTGGACTATAACCTTGCCTCAGTTCAGTTTCTTTGCTAGTGGATCTGAACTATATGATTAGGCCTTAAGGATGAGTAAGGTGTGGGTTATAATTATTTGAATCATAGGAGAAGAGAATATCTTTTTCAAGGAAAGTAGACAAGAGTCAAAGGGTAGTAATAATTCTGAGTATCTGAAGGGTTTGTCACTGAAAAGTCTTGTGGCTCACGCACTCAAGCCTGAGACACAGGACAAAGGCAGTCAAGAAAAAGAATAAAACTGGAAGGAATTGGCTTTGGTAGTTTCACTGAGGATGGGAGTATCTTAGGAACACAGGTCACGTCCAACACAATTGGATATCGGTCGGTAATGATACTAATGCTTAAGCAAGTATGAACGACAGGGCCTTTTGTGGGCCTCTGAAAGAATCAGATGTAGGAGATGAAGCAATGATGAATGTGTGAGGAAGAAACTGACAAAACTGATTTGGAAGCCAAAGGGAATACCACAGTAGACATCTTCTGAGAACAGACACTAGTCTTTAGATATATTTGAAGATGCTTAAGTTCCTGAAAAGTAAGAAAAAGAAAACTAACCAGAGAAATCCTATACTTGACCATTATCCTGATCTTAATTTCCCTCTAGGCTGAAATTAAAAATGGAGTAATTGAGGAATATTGGTGATAATTAGAGGCAGAACAAATTTAATGAACTAACAGTTTAGAATATTTAGAATATAGCGCTCATAAGTTCTTGAAACAAAACTGCTAATACTGAGACAAGGTATCTTTTTTTTTTTTTTTTTTTTTTTTTTGGTGGTATGCGGGCCTCCCTCCGTTGCGGCCTCTCCCGTTGCGGAGCACAGGCTCCGGACGCGCAGGCTCAGCGGCCATGGCTCACGGGCCCAGCCGCTCCGCGGCACTTGGGATCCTCCCAGACCGAGGCGCGAACCCAGTTCCCCTGCATCAGCAGGCGGACGCGCAACCACTGCGCCACCAGGGAAGCCTTGAGACAAGGTATCTTTTAATTTCTCCATTGCATCTTTTTTTTTTTTTTTTTCTTGCGGTACGCGGGCCTCTCACTGTTGTGGCCTCTCCTGTTGCGGAGCACAGGCTCCGGACGTGCAGGCTCAGCGGCCATGGCTCACAGGCCCAGCCGCTCTGCGGCATGTGGGATCTTCCCGGACCGGGGCACGAACCCATGTCCCCTGCATCGGCAGGCGGACTCTCAACCACTGCGCCACCAGGGAAGCCCCACTGCATCTTAAATATATCAATATACAATATTAACTCACTGACTAAAAGGGGACCAAACCATTTGTGAAATTTTTTCATTCCTTAGTTAAATAAGACTGCTAATTACGACATGCAAAACACCGGTTGCATAATTACATGCAAGTGTCATGTCATTTAAATAGAAGAAGTCATAAAACACTAATGAGCATCTTCAGAAGGGGGAGTGTTCCTGCAGAATGTAGCTGGGGAAACAGTTAAGGACCTATCTATGACAAATACCAAAGCAACATTTACTAGAAAAAAGAAAATCGCAGAACCAGAGGCACCTGGTTGCTGAGCCAATCTAAAACTCAGAGCTTAGCTTTAGAGTGGAGGAAACAAGCTCCCAAAATATTTTAGGAAGTATATAACAATCACACCTATTCTAAAACTATCTCATTGGAACTATTGATTTACAATTGTTCATTAAAAGGGAATAAAAAATAAGGTCTTAATCTAAAATTGCTTTCTAGTTTCCTGAATCTTGTTGCCTAAGGTAAAAAGGTAAGACAGTCAATGGTCGTAAATATCACTCTGCTAGAAGAACTTCTTGGCAAGAAACTGTGTATTTTACATAAGGCAAAATAAATTGAGAGGTCAGTTCAAGGAGCAATCTGCATTAAAATTTTAGGACCTTGCAGATGCCTAGAGTTATAAGAAATTGCCTAATTTAAACACATGGTAGCATATTTCTATACTCATAGAAGGTACTGAATAAATACTTGTTAAGGAAGGACTAGACTACGTGCTAATTTGTCAAAATCATTTATATTGGGTAACTTTCTAAGCATTCCTATATAATCCAAGGAAGGGTAAATCATCATACAAAACATGCATTCCCTATCTGTGTAATTTATAATTAGATTGACAGATAACAAAAAAAAATACACATCAATAGGAAAAGAGACTTAGAGAGACAGCCAAAGAAATGCCAGACACTGAGAAAAGCAAAGGAAAACACAGCCAGCCATTCAGATAAACTGTTAATAAAAGAGGTGCCAAGATTTCCATATAGGCAGTGTGGTAACACTATATGTAGACATATACTAAGAATTTTAATAGCCGGGTTTCACCAGGAGCTGAAAACTGTAGGTGTTAGACAACAGTGTGCTCATTATTATTTTTCCCTTGAGCCAAACACACATATAAAATAAAAAAATGCTATCCATTGGTACAAAACCAAAAGGAAAATTTTTTACTGAGGCTAATATATACTAAGTAAATGGTACTCTTCCTAGGGTAATTAGTTTCCTAGAACATCTGTTATCTTGCCAGGGAAAACAAAACCTAATTTTAACCCCTGTTATTCTAAAACATTCAAAAACCTGCAAATGACACCTTCATGCGGTGAAGAAATACACAGCACAAGGTAATTGCAACTCCAAGGCTAAATGGAGCTTGGAGAGGCAAGCATTTTATCAGACATTGCTATAGACATTAATTTGCTATTAATTAATGAGGATTTGGCAGCTGGGCTACATACCGGTTAACAGAAAATGGAATCCTAAATCCTCATTGTATAAATGTGATATAAAAGGTATAAGAAGGCACTGAGACCACAAGAATGTTTCATTTTGTATTTCCTTTAACAACTTGTATAACCTACCTTAGGTTCTGTTATTACATAAAATCTAGTGAGATGGAGTTCTAAGGACTTGCACCAGGAGAATACAAGAAAATACCTCCCGACCCAACCATCTCTCTCCTTTTACTAATAAAAGAATGGTAGTTCTTTAGGCAATACATGTGTCAGTTATGTGACACATAGCTTAGAACAAGAAAAAAACTTCTCTATAGAAGGTCAATCGTTACTTGCGGCAGAAACTGCTAACTGCCTCCCAATGTATATTTGCTAATTGTTTTAAATAGGAATATAAGCCAAAATTTTTATATGGGCACATGGCTATAGAAGAGATCAGAGAACACGTGGTGAGAAAACAAAAACAGATGAATTGCAGGCTGCTAAAGTTCAGGAAAGGAGTGGGAAAAAAATAAAAACATCAGAGAAATAAAGACAAAATTGGAGCAGACTAAATTATAAGACACAGGCGCACTGGAAAACATAAAAGAAAAAAATTTTAAAGAGTTAAATGGGTTTCATAAAATGATATATATGGAAATCAGACAAAGAAACACACAAAATATTAAAATATAAATTACAAGGACATTTTCCAGAAATTAAGGAAGAATCGGATCTAAGGATACAGAAGACACTTCATATAGCAGGACCATTTCACCCTGAGATGTATCCTAGTTACATTATTGTATTTGTCAGCTAAAGAAAAAATTCTTTGGGTGGCCAGTCATGATCAAATCATTTTTAAGTAGCTAAAATTCAGTCTGATCTCAGTTTTATCCACCACAATATTCAAGATTTTTAAAAAGTAGAAAAAAAATGGTGACAAAGGCTGCAAAGACATAAAATGTGATCTAATAATTTCCACTCATATTTTTGAACAAGCAAAACCAAGGAACATCGCTATGAGCTCATCTTGAAGAAGTGACTTGAGTAATAATTTTTGCCAAACAGGAAAGAATGGGAAAAATATAGCAAAATGATTTGAAGGGAACATTGAATCTATTTAACTAAAACGTGGGGAGCAGGATTATCAAACTTTCATAAATGTTATATATCCTGACAGTATAATAATCTAACAAAATGGGCAAGAGAAGAAAGAGAAAATTTTGGAATTTTTAAAATGTACTTTTAAGTTACTTTTCTCTTAAAGCTAGGTGAAAAACTCTATCACTTAAAACTGATCAGTTGGAGAAGTTTCAGTTTACTTAACAACATATAGGTATGCATTAAGACATAAAACATTGTCACCTAAACTGGGTGTGAAGAAGAAAAGCTAGTGAGAGAAATATGCCAACATAATCATTGCTCCTTCTAGGGAGTAAACAGATATTTGTATAAAATATAGAGAGTTAAGAATTTTATATAAATTGCTAGTTTAAAGGTATCTCCTCAGGTAAAAGTAAAATTTTCCATATTATTGGAAGAAACATATGCAAATCAAAGGATACAAAGTCCAAAAAACCAAATGTTGAAAAAAATAAATATCCTATACAAACTGATGTAAAAGAACATGAATTATCATATTAATCATAACAACTTATTGTAAATGTACTAAACTGAGCTATTATATATAAAAGAAACTAACATATTGGAAAACAAGGTGAAACCCAATTACATGTTGAACCTGAGAGATGAACTAGAAAAAAATAAGCCTAAAAACTAAAATCAACTGCAGGAAACCCTCAATATATTCCAAAAGAGTAGACTCAGCACAGATAGTATTTTCTGATAACCATTTAATAAAATTAGGAATTAACAAGAACAAGAAAAAAGAGCTAAGACATCAGCAATTTTTCAAAATTAAATTAACTTTCTCTTCAAAAACATGAGTCAATGATGAAATCAAAACTAAGATTTTAGAATATGGATACAAATATCAGTATTAAAATAATTTTCTAGCAAAATTTATGGAAGAGACCTTAGGAGAATATTCCTACTTTAAATATTCATATTAAGCTAACAAAATTAAAATAAACAACTACATACAAAGAACTCTGAAAAACAGCAATACAAAAGTTCAGGGAGGGCCAATTGAGGAATTAATAAAAATACAAGTTGAAATAAATGAAACAGCAAAACAAGAAAAATTGATAAAATTATTAGAAATCATTGTTGGAAATAGTAATAAAATAATAACTATTAGCTAAGAAAAGTTAAAAATAGACTCATAAGAAATTACTTAGCTCAATTTTATGAAAATACATTTTAAAACCTGGATGAAGTGATTGATATTCTAGATAATATAATTTATTAAATGTCAGAAAAAACAGGAAATCTTAACCACTCAATTTACACAGATGTTTGGAGACATTTTTTTATTGCAGTGGCCATGTGAGAGGGTGCTAATGGCATCTGGTAGGTAGAGGCCAGAGATGCTGCTAAACATTCTTTTTTGTTTTTTTAGTATCAATAAGGATGCACAGGTCAGTGCCGCAACAAATAACCATCCATAAATGTTAATAGTGTTGAAGTTCTAGGTGTTGCTAATACTCCTGGTCTCTAGACTCTACTTTGAGTAGCACTGTTCTAGAGCAAAAGTCAGCAAGCTTTTTCTCTAAAGAGTCAGACAGCAAATATTTTAGGCTTTGTGGGCCACACACAGTCTCTGTTGTACATTCAGTGTTAATCGACAAAACCCTTTAAAAATATAAAAAAACTATTCTTAGCTCATAGGCCTTACCAAAATAGACCCTTTCATAAATAATAGGAATATAAATTTGTTGTGTAGTACAAATACAAAGAATATAAATTCTTCCCCAACATGATAAAATACATCTTTCTTAGTCTTAAAACTAATCATCAAGATTAATGACAATTCTAGCAGGACATTAATATCAGGGGCAATAAAAGGATCTTCACTATCACCACTATTATTTCACACTTTCTAGCAATGACAGTCAATATAACTATACAAAAGAAATAAATTATTCTTCTAAAGGCTGTCAAGCAGAAGTATAGTAGAAACTAGCTGGAGGACCACCCACCATAACTATGTTTTTACTTTTCTTGGGTACATATATAAACTAAATTTCCCAATAGGCAAGGCCATATATGAATTCTACAAGTAGAACAAAAGCAGAAGTGAGGTATACTAATTCCAAGTCTGTCTAATAAAAGCATTCCATGTGATCCTGGTTCTCTCTTCCCACATCTGCCAGCTGGATACAGAAAATCCAATGTAGAAATCTGAAGCCCAAGAACAGGGGTTGGCAAACCAGCTCATGGGCCAAAGCTGGCCCACTGCCTGTTGTGGTAACTTAGGTTTTATTGCACAGCCATGCTTATTCACTTACATATTGTCTATGCCTGCTTTCAAGCCACAATAGCAGCTGAGTAGTTGTGAGAGAGACTGTATGGTCAGCAAAGCATAAAATACTCACGGTCTGGCCCTGTACAGAAAAATATTTTGACAATCCCTGCCTTAAGATGATGGAAATAGAAGATAAAAGAAGCCCATGTCTCTGAATCACTCCTTGGGTAGAGCCACCCCTCCCCATTATACTGCATTCGGCTGCATCGTAAAATAAAACTCTATTTGGTTAAACCATTGAGACTTAGTGCTTGTTTCAGAAGCTAGCTAGGGCTGACGACATTGGGAAGGTAAAAGTATGAGCACATGTGATTGATTACCTTTAATATCCAAGGAAACCAACTGAAAATTTATGAAGAAAGAGAAGAGAGTATATAAAAGCAGCTGGGTTCAAAATTAAAAGAATTAATAGTATCTATCTATCCTTCTATAAACAATCACCAGTAATGGTTTAAAAAAAAAGACCCTTCTCCATAAAATTGTAACAAAAATAAGAAATACTTACATTAAGTTTAACCTGAAATGTGGAAGATCTATTTCAGTAAAACTTTAAAACCTTACTTGGACGTACCAAAGGACTTAAACATATCATATGTTGATTAAAATACTTAAATTATAAAGATGTCAATTTTCACCAAATTGATACAGAATTTTAACTTCTTTATAATAAAAGGAGTCATAAGATTTTTTTCCTCAATTAGACAAGTTTATTATATACTTTATATAGAAATGTCAAGGAGAGGGTATGAATAAAAAGATACTCATACCTTGCTAGGGGTGGAGTAAATTGGTAAAATTCCCATAAGTGACAATTTGCAGATATCTACCATAATTAAAAATTGCTTTCCACTTTTAGGAATTAATCCTATTGATATACCATACATGTTGAGAATGTTGCAGGAGTATCATTTGTAATAGTAGAAGATTAGAAATAATCAAAATGTTCATCAACAGACGGCTGATTACATAAACTGGAGTATATCTATACAATAGAATACTATGTAGCAGCTATAAAAATGATAAAGAAGGTCATTACAAATTCAAAGACATAATTTTTTTTCTTTCTTTTTTTTCCCCTCAGACATAATTTTATGAGAAATAAAAACAAGGTAAAGAATAAAATCTGTAGTTTGCTACATCTTTATAGAAAAGAGTAAAAATACATGTGTATGTCTGTGTGTGCACTGAATGTCTCTGGAAAGATACTTAAGAAAGTTGTAACTGGGGCTGTGTCTGAGAGGGCAACTGGGTGACCGAGGAACAGAAGTAGGAGGGAGATATTTCACTGCATGCTCTTTTGAATATTGAAAATTTTACTTTAAATGTTAAATATAACTATATATCCATATTGTGGATATATAGATTATTCAACATTTAGATATGTTTAACACAGAGCTATACAAATAATATATTAAAATATATACAACTTGGTATATTTAATATAGACATGAAAAACTGTTATGCTTTCCTACAGCTCTTTGGTATGTAAATACAAGCAAATGTTTGCTTCTCATACTCTGGAATTTAGAGAAAAATACTTTATTTCTAAAAGAGAGTAAAAGGACAAATAAGCAAAAAAGAAAGGCTTTGCAAAACTGGGGATAAAAAGACAAAGATACAAAAAAGGTAATCTGATGCCTTCTATAATATCTATTTTTCTAGGCTGCATAATTCACACAAAGTCATGACCAACAAGAGAACTGGAGCCGATGATCAGAGCCTTCAAACATTAGAAATATCTAAAATATTATAAATGAAAGAGTCATAATAAGAAATCATCACAAACTGTTAAGATTAAGGATTTTTCAAAGGTCAGACATTACAAAAACAAAAAAAAATTCAGTAAAGCTAGAATCCACAAATTCTTTGCAACACATAGACTAGGCTTTACATAACTGCCTGTCAGCCGATGACAATATTAAGTACTTGGAAATTTCAGGAAAGCTGCTGCTAAGATAGCTTCAAATACTTTATTTTAAATATGCCTCTCAGCTGCTGGATTAATATAGTTTTGTGCCTTTGGTTTTCAGGCTGGAAAACGAGATGAAGAACTCAATGATGCAGAAAAGGAATAAAAGTTTCTCTTCCTTTAAAGGTAGCAGTTTGTGATTATCAAAACTCTGAGTTCTCCATGAGTCTGATCTGCTTTAAGGCACTTAATTCAAATACACATCCTTCCAGCATCAGAGAAACGCAATTACACTAAATTTTTTCCAAAACCAAAGATGCTGTTTTGAAATAGACACTCTAAAAATTATTTTTCCAAGAGAAATAATGTATACAATACTCTGAATGACCACGTATTTTTCACGTTTACATGAATTAAAAACTCTTATTGACTAATAAAATAGGCCCTTTCAACTAAGAGTTTCACTCATTCCTTATGAGAGGGATCCCCACATTAATTATTACTGAGCAATTAATACTAGAAGCTGTGTAATCACTGGTCTGCTCTCTACAAGTTTATATTTGCTTAAAATTTTCACAATTACAACATAATTAATTCTACACCATGAACTTATTCATGATTAATATTGTTGTTATCAAAAATAACATCTAGCAATTTAAAAGACAGATGTGAGCATGATACATGTCTTAAGTCAACTGAGAACTGGAGAAACGATTCTGGTACCCAGGATATGCAGACCAAACAAGCAGGAACCTTTGCAAAACAGTGCCCTGGAGAGCTTTATTTACTCCTGCTCAGGTGAGCTGCATATTAAATTACTGAGGATCAAGGAAATTAATCTCTCAGTGACTATTATTTTTTCCACTAATCAGTCATAAAATTAATTTTTATCTTTGCTTTGAGAAGGGTTTTAACTGAGACATGTTTTACAGGTAAAAATATAGCAAAGTAAAGTAAATAAAAGTAAAATAAATGAAAGCAATAAAGCTGAGGTGAAAGGAAAATGAGGGAAGGAAAACAAAGTGAAGTATGGAAGGAGATTAGTATGTAAATTGCAATTGCATGCCCTAAATCCTGTGTAAGCAGCCCGAATCAAGGTATCAATGTTTTAGAAAATTGACAGTTGTTTATAAAGCACATATACACCTGGTGTAAAGGAAAAGCACACCCTTTTTCTCTTAATGAAATTGAATTTCTTCAGTGTATTATTTTGGGAATAACACTGCAGTGTGATAGACGATGTCCTTACAATACAGTGACAAGTTAGTTTTCACAGGCCTTTTTGTTATAATGCTTCTAAGTATAGGCATGTGATATCAAGTCAAATTACATTTCAATAAGAACAATGCTGTGATGGGGGAGGAGGACCATCTATTAGTATCTATGTGACTCTGATGGCTTAATCACAGGATCTATGAGCAATTTTTAATAATGACAGGATTATACAGGATGATTAATCTCCTAATATATGATGTTATCAAAAGGAGTTAATGTGACATTTAAGTGCTTTAAAGGCATGGAAAATTTACCCTGGGGCATTATACAATGGAGAGCAATGGTTCAAATGTGTATAATTTGCTCCTTGGTTGGTGGTGCCTTGGCTCAGAATCAGTCCACATGCATTCTGGCTCCTAGCTGGCCCAGAATGGATGGTCCTAAGAAAATTAGGACTCTGCTGGAGCCAGTACAAAGCAGCCTCTTAGGGTAGATCAGAATAATGCTGGTCAACATGGAGCCAGGGTTTACAGAACACGATACAGATGGCTGGATTTTGGAACACTACTTATCCTGAAAAGTCCTCTGTAGTAGCTTGTCAATGGTTATTTGCCTTCTTCTTATATAAGGCTATTTGCCCTCTTTTTTGTTAAATGTTAAACATCTTTAATGAGATATAATTCATCTAAGGTATACATTTCAGTGGTTTTTAGTATATTCAGTCATGCAACTTTCTCTGTGATATAACTAGAATACTTTCACCTCGCCTCAAAGAAACTCCGTACTCCAAACTCCTTACCCACAGCAGTCATGCCCATTCCCATCCTTCCCCCTCTTACCAGCCCTAATATATTTTCAGCCTTTATAGGTTTGCCTATTCTGAGTATTCCATGTAAATGGAATTATACAATATGTGCTCTTTTGTGACTGGCTTCTTTCACTTAGTGTAATGCTCTTTTTTTTGACATAACTTTTTTTTTTATATTGGAGTATAGTTGATTAACAATGTTGTGTTAGTTTCAGGTGTACAGCAAAGTGGTTTAGTTATACATATGCATCTACCTATTCTTATTTAGATTCTTTCCCATATAAGTTATTACAGAGTATTGAGTAGAGTTCCCTGTGATATACAGTAGGTCCTTGTTTATCTATTTTTATATATAGTAGTGTGTATATGTTAATCCCAACCTCCTGATTTATCCCTCCCCCCCCAACCTTTCCTCTTTGGTAACCATAAGTCTGTTTCCTAAGTCTGTGGGTCTATTTGTCCTCTTTTTAAAGTGACAGAATGAAGTATGCTCAGCTTCTTCACATCTCAGATAATAACAAACTCAGCTAAGTTTGGATGTCATTTTGTCAAGGAAAAGACAGATATACAGGTATCTATTTGGTAGTGTGCTAGTTTACGTAGGATTCATACTGTCAGTTCTGCAGCACATGAAATCAATCTCAAAGATCTCTAGGTATTATGATACTTTAAATGACTTCCTCCACCAGAATAAGTGCAGCCAACATGGTATACAGTTGACCCTTGAACAACAGGTTTGAAACGCTTGGGTCCACTTATACACAGATATTTTTCGAATGGTAAATAATACGGTACCGCACGATCTGCGGTTGGTTGAATCTGTGGATACAGAACTGCAGATATGGAGGGCTGACTATAAATTATATGCAGGTTTTCAACTGCAGGGGGCAGTTGGTTGGTGCCCCTAACCCCTGCCTTGTTCAAGGGTCAATGATACTTGTTAATCTGATCAGATCCCTCTGATTAATTGTCTATAAATACTCAGTGCTTCATTTTCATAAGCATGCCTTGTTCTTTCCTGTTTACAGCATATCACTAATCATTGTCTTTCCTATCAAAGAAGGCATTTTGGGGCCCAAGATTTTTTTTCTGTTTTTTTTCCTGAAGACTGTTTTGTGAACAAAGATGAGAGTTCTCTATCTCTTGCTTCACCTCAGTTCGTCAATATAATCTAATTACACATTTTTCCACTGAAGTTTTGAAAAAGAGGGGCATGCTTAAAAACATAAGAAAACGAAAATCCACACTTCTCATTCTGACTGCAAGCTTTTTGTCTTTTCTGTCTTCATTTTCTTTTTGTCCCAGATGGATAATGATGCTTATCTACTCTGATTCTTACAAGAAAATTAGTGAGGATAAACTGGTTCTGAAGGACACATATAAGACATGCTGATTAGTACTATTATTTATTTAAAATTCTATGGCTATATGTGTCTAATTTTTACATTAAAATTTTGGAAAATTATAATTGAAGTTGTATGGTTTTTCAAAGAAAGAGCATATATCTAGAGACCTAAAGATCTGGATTCAGTTCCTGGCTTTTCTACTTCTAAAGCTGATTAGTTAGCTCTTCTGAGTCTTAGCTTTCTCATTTGTAAAGTGGAGATAATAATACATATCTCATGACGGAGATATGAGAATTAGGTGAGATTATGTATGTAGAACACCTATAACAGTGTCTGGCACATGAGAGGCAATCAATAAAAATAATACATTCTTATTTCTAGTGGGAAATTACATTATTTTTCTTAATTCTTTATTCCTCTCTCTGTACATTTTTTGCCATAGGACTCTGAGTACCCTTCCCTGCCCTGTTGACCTTAGACTTTACCCAATGGGATATTAGCAGACATGACACAAATGGAGGCTTGAGGTACGCTTGTGTTACTGAGTTTTCCCTCTTGGGCCTCTGTGATTACCAAGACAAAGTCAAGCTCTAAGTAGCCCATGGTCCAAGGAAGTGAAAAGGCATGTGGGGCAGACGTGGACTCAACATGCAGCTTATAATTCAGCTCATCCAAGCCCAGCCTGGATCGGCCAGTCTCCAGCTGTGAGAATCTAATGTGAAAGCAAAAAAGTTGATGGTTGTTATAAGACACTGAGTATCTGATGGTTTGTTAGGAATTATTTTGGCAAAAGATAAATGATAAAGAAATTGGTACCTAGAACTAAGGTTCTACTGTGCCAAAACCCAACATACATAGCGTTGGCTTTCAGATCAGGTGGTGAATGACAATAAACTATTATAGGAGGCTAGAAAAATAGGGAACCATTTCATGTAGTGGTAAAATACCTGGTAAAAAATGTTGTCTGTATTAACTTGGAGACAGAACATGTATCTAATAAACTTGTGAACTTAGGCAAGCAGGTTTTCAACTAGAATATCAGAAGCATGAGCATGCTTCTGATAGGCATATCTGCCAAAGTGCTCCAAGAAATAAGCTCAGCAAAGAACTGACTGGTTTGCAAACAGAATTGAGAGGACATATAGTGAGCTCAGGAATGCTGGGTTTTGCTGGACAGGAAAATAAAAGTTTCTCATTTCTAACTTAGTAAAACTTCATCAAATTAAGGTTTAACCTGGGGGCAAAAATCATACACCATATATATATATATATGTATCATAATGTCTGACACTTGGAGGCATTCAGTAAATTTAAGGTCTCATAACAGGACTGGTTTCATGAAGTGGAATTTATAAAGCAGTTAAAATTAATGAACTAGATACTAAATGTATCGATATGGATAAAATGTTAAAATATAATGCTGAGTGATAAAAGCAAACTACAAAAAGAAATTAAAGATTATGATGAGATTTATTAAACTTTTAAAACATGCACTTAATGTATGTTGGTTATAGATACACGTGTATGTAAAAATGTGCAAAAGCATGCATGGATATTAAACACACCAACTTCAGGAGTAGTTAACTTTAACACAAAGGGGAGGGAAAAGGATAGGGCTTTCCCTATACCTGCAACATTTTATTCCTTTACAAAAATGTTATCTGAAAAAATATGGCAAAAGGTTAATTCTGTTAAATGTGTGTGGTGAATACATGATTAACTCTTAAATCAGTTTACTTTTTATAATTAAAACTAAAAATAATACTAAATGGAAATGGAATAGAAAGCATTCCTTTGAGTACACAGCTTCAGACCAGTTCTTCATAGATGAAAATAATAAGATAATATTTAAATATTAAAGTATGCATTTTGCTACTTGGATCATTTTAGTCTTATATTACAATATTCACAACCTGAGAAGAAGGTCTAGAAATTGACATATTGCCCCTTGCATCGTGCATGTGTGTGTATGGGCATGAATGCAAATGAGAAAGAACCCAATTTATCCATATATTTGCCTGGCTAGCCACCAAAGAAGAAATATAAACCTAACAATTTGCACCAGTTATTTTTTAAGGGTTCCTTGTCAGTATATGCAATCAATTACAAAAAACCCACTGGTACTAACTATAACAGAACCTGGAGGAAAGTACAGATCAAGTAAGGGATTATCATTAAATACCTGAATGTAGAAAGAAATGCTGTGCCTACCGCATAAAGCCAGGAGAGATTTTGAAAACAAGCCAGTTGCTATGCTCACATCTTTCCTGCATACCCCATCAAGCTTCAGCAAGTAGGTAGTACAGATTTTCATTGGACTTCTGCCACTGACTCAAAGAATAATCGTAATCTCCAGTCGTATTCTGCATTATCTGAGAGAGACCCATGTGCCTGAACTGTTTTCCTTAGGAAAGAGCATCGTGAGAAGAAGGGATCAGGTCATGGAAGGAGGAGAAGGGAGTGGGGTCGGGGACCACCAATGAACAGCTCAGGTAGTAAGTTACTGATCTTTGCAGTGCTAATGAATAAACCCAAATTTTTCATAAACAACAGTTTTTCAAAGAGGAAGAGCTAAACACAATTTCTAAAGCCCTAAAAACACAGACACTTTAAATCTATCTTTTTCCTTAGGTGGATAATTGTCTTGGGATCCAGTGGAGATGCATGCTTATTATTACACACCGTCTTTCACTTATCTAACACAATGGCAAATGTGTTTCAGGCATATTAGTTTACCCACACGATAACTTTAGGCGAGTTCTTTTTATTTGAAAAATTATTGTTCACGTCCCTACATTTACAAGATCACATTGAGAAGCAAAGGCTTTGACAATACAAAATGTTCACTTATAACTAACCTGTAAGATTAACCCCCATTCAAACATTCTTCCCAGCTTATCCCATAGCCATAGCACATAGTTGCAATCATACTTGTTTAATATAAGATGAAATACATTTATTTGCATAACTATTTCAAGACAAAATCCTAATAAAACTTATTTACTGTTTATTATGAAACTAGGTCCTCCTTTTAAATGGATTCACTTTTTTTCTATTTCCAATTTTCTTTAATAATGAACATCCCCTATTCTACTCTTACCACAATTTTTAGATGAATATATTGATGCAAAAAGGCAGACTCTCAACTTCTTTCATGTCCGTAGAATGCCACACCAAGAGCCCGGACAAATCCAGGTCTAACTTATGTCAAAGTTCATGCTTTCACCCATTATGCAGTCTAACTCTCCAAGAGAAAATAATAAGAGCCACCATAATTGAGGTATGGCTGTAAGGGGTCGCAGAGAGAGTGAAAGAGACATTAGAAGATTCTTGATAAATGTGAGTGGAAACCTTGGGAGCTACTAACATACACAAGACCTTGAAACTGGGAACACCTGTTCACCACGGTAGCAAGAATCACTGCACATGAGAAACAGGCATGCCACTCTTTTTCCCTCAGGGGCAGAAAACTAATTTGAGAGACTGATTTCTGATATGCTCCAGTGCACCTTCACCCATCTCAGAGCCTTTGCATCTGATCTATTTCTGTTGACGATATTGAGCCAAATCCATTAAAATGTATCAGTTTGGTTCCAAAACCCTTGAATGCTCTCTAAGGAAAACATGTCTGAGAGAATAGCATTCTATGTCACCCCTTCAATTCAATTCACCGAAGCAATCCTCTGCTAGATCTGAGCAGTGATAAATTGATTCAGATTTGCCCACGCTCCCAGGGTGCTCACCCAGATAAACAATAGTCATTAAATTGTCCTATGCTCCAATAACTAGGTAGTCTAAAACTATCCATTGCCAAGTGGCTAAAAATAGGTAAGCTCCTGCAGATAAGGTGCAGTTTGATGGCATTTAAAAGTGCCATAGTGCTAAGTAATGAAGGATCTCTTCTTCAATTCATAATTTAATCAAAACTTCATCATCCTCCGCAAAGGGCATGTATTGGGTTGCCCTCCTCATTGTTGTAATGAAAGCAACAGAGAAGGCACAATAAAACAAAGAACTCATGATAGAAAACAAGTGAAAGCATTCTCAGGTTAGTTTAAAAAAGTAAGGGCATGTATTTTGCAGAACATGCTAAAGGAAAATAAAGTTGCCTTAGGAATTGATAAACATTGAACTGACGGTGAACTTGGAGCATTTGCAGAAGTAGTGACCAAAAATTAGTCTTGAAACAAAGTTAACACTCCTACCCCAGAAGAGTGTGGGGCACATAGAGAAGGATCAGTTGTAGGAGGACAACATAAATGTCCTAGATGAGAACAGAAATAATGCCATTGTTCCTGCTGGCTAATGATGTTCACCAATTTCTCAAAGATGAGAAAATTCAGTTGTAGCAGCACCAAGTATATACTATTAATATCATTCAGTTTACATTTAACAAAACAGATAATTGTATAGGATTTCATTTCAGAGTGTGGACTTAATTCCTAACTAAAAGATAGCAAGGGTTATTCTAGCACATACTATATGCTAGCACTTTTCTAAGTATTTTATACACATGATTTATTTAATCATCACAATAATTCATTGCCTTAGGGAATATTATTATTCTCCATTTACAGATGGAAAATCTGAGCCACAGAAAGGTCAAGTAATAAGTTGAAGGTCCCACAGGTAGTAAGTATAAGAGCCAGGTTCAAACTAAGCAGTCTGGCTCCAGAATTCATCTCAGCACTGTGCTGCCTCTCCAAAGAAGATCCTCAGGTTTGATTACATTAACAAATTCATAGCAAAGAATATCTACTCAGTACTGTCAATCATACGCTATATTGACCATATGGCTACAGAGATGAATACTACGGCAAATGTGTTTATATGTAAATCATAAACACAAAAGGTTTCATAGAGGCTAGGTTATATATATGACTTTAGTGCAGGGCATAAAGGAAGGAGTGGTCAGCATTTTATAAGCCATTTGACTATCTGCCCTAACTATAGCACTCATTTTTTGTTGCCTCTACTGACAAAAACAGGGAAGCGTTAAGTAATTAGTATCCTTTAAAAATTCCATATTATTATGTCTTATGTCCTAAAGTGTGACATATTACAACAGCCTCCTTTCCCTCTTCCCCTGTTCTCTCTCTCCCTTCCTTTCTCCTTCCTTCTTTCCTTCCTTCCTTCTGCAATTCCATTCACATTTTATTGAGCGTATACTAGAACAAGACACTTTCTGCAATAGAATCTGTTAAAGACAAAAGAGGATCTTAAATAGAAGACATCTTGAAGTAGAGTTTAGAAATTTTCATTTCATTCTTAGTTCCCCTCCCACTGACACATTTTACAGCTTCCTTTTCATAACTGCAGACCCCCAGACAGTAAGAGGCACACCTGCATCAACACCTAGCCCCAGAGCTTTGAGCTGGTCTGCAGCCAGCACCAGGCCTCGTGTACTCTCATATTCCATCTCGCTTGAGCCCCATCAACACCTGAGGAAAAGCACAAGACCTAGGGACTCAACCCTGAGAAACCTGGCGCAGTGTGGCCACTGCTCCAACACCTGTGCTGAATGAGGAAGTATCAAAGTTAATGTGTGACAACTCGAAGAAACTTTTCTTTTCCTTCCTTATGATTTAAAACTCATCCCAGAGTGGCTGTGTTATGTGTGACAATAGAGAAATCCACAGAGAAATATCTAGGAGAGATGAAAATGAATTGAATTTATCAAAGATATTAGGGAAGGGGTACAGAGACAACCGATGTGTGACATTTCTTAGTGATATTGCATGACCTGATTGATACCAGTGAACTGTTAGATTGTATGGCATTTTTGTTTTTGTTTTGCCAACTGTAACTTTTTTGGAGAACCTTTGTGGTTAAAATAAAAGGAACTTAAATGGGTTTGATGCAGAGTGTAAAGCTCTCTATAGGGAATGCTGTAATCTACATTTCATTAGTTCTATTTAAGCAGAATGGCAAATGCCTGTCCATTCTGGCCCTGAGAGAGATTCTATTTTTTCTCATTCCAATTATTTATGTCTACTCCAGCTCCAAAGGAAGAATGCCCCTAAGTAGACAGAAGTAAAGTCAGGCCCTTCTTACCAAAGGCAATGGAACTTCACCGAACTCTAGCTGCATGATATTGAAGATACCCTTCTACATCTGCAAAGCCTGTTCACATAGCTCTAACAGTCCAGTGAAGGAAGTAAGGCATTTATTATTATTGTCTCTCATATTCTGCAAGATTTTTTTCAAATGACACCTTATCAATCTTTCTTTGGCAATTCCTTATAAAATAGCAAACATTTTCCACCCTGCCCTCCAGCCCTTCCTATCCCCTTGCTAGCCTAAGTTTTCACCAAAATGTTTAACTCTATCTGGCATATTATGTATTTATGTATTTATATATTGTCAGTTTCAATCTAGTAACATGAAAAGAATGACTTTGTTTTGTTCACTGGTCTACCCTGGAGCTTGGAAGAGTGCCTGTCAGATTTAGTCAATATTTATTGAAAGAATAAATAATGAATAAAGGAATGAGTATAAGGGCTCAGAAGAATGTGACTTGCTCAATTTATAAAGCTAATTGGTTGTAGACTCTAGACTCAAACTTTGACTGTGCAAATCTATTTCTTTTGTTCTTTCTATAGAAATTTTAAATGCCCCTTTGAGTCCTGATACTCAAAGAGTGAAGCTATTTCCTAAGGTGTTTGGCACATAGTAGGTTCTCAATAAATTTTGTTGCATCTAAATCTGAATAACTGAATATACTACCCACCACGTAAATGTTATGATTTTCCACATACCTGAAAGGCTTTGAAAGTGCTGTAGTGGGAGAAAAGGAGAAGCAGACAGTTCCTGAGATTTCAAGGAGAATAAGTAAAAGAGGTCAGCTACTGTATGTAAACTATAATTCTTGAAGGAATCCATTGCATTCCCCATAAACACTTTGGTTACTGCACACATCCTCAACCCTTTTCTTCCCACTAATCTCTTCACCAAAATGTTCATTCAGATATTTCTGTAAGATGGATCTAGTAGCACTTAGTTGTCTTTAACTTCATTTGAAACAATTTTGTTAGATTGTATGTGACAGCAGTCATATCAGGTGGCATTTAAAAAAGACTTATCAAAATTGGTGAATGTTTGTGTAGCCATTTTAATATTGAAGATGGAAGAAAAAAGCAACATTTTTGGCACATTATGCTTTATTATTTCAAGAAAGGTAAAAATGCAACTGAAACACAAAAAAAGATTTGTGCACTGTATGGAGAAGGTGCTGTGACTGATCGAACATGTCAAAAGTGGTTTGCGAAGTTTTGTGCTGGAGGTTTCTCACTGAACGATGCTCCATGGTCAGGTAGACCAGTTGAAGTTGAAAGGGATCAAATCGAGACATTAACTGAGAACAAGCAACGTTATACCACACGGGAGACAGCCAACATACTCAAAATATCCAAATCACGTGTTGAAAATCATTTGCACCAGCTTGGTTATGTTAATCACTTTGACGTTTGGGTCCCACATAAGTTAAGCAAAAAAAACCTTCTTGATTGTATTTCCGCATGTGATTCTCTACCTAAACGTAATGAAAACGTTCCATTTTTTTAAACAAATTGTGACGGGTGATGAAAAGTGGATACTGTACAATAATGTGGAACAGATGAGATCATGGGGCAAGTGAAACAAACCACCACCAACCACACCAAAGGCAGGTCTTCATCCAAAGAAGGTGATGCTGTATATATGGTGGGATTGGAAGGGAGTCCCCTATTCTGAGCTCCTTCTGGAAAAGCAAATGGTTAATTCCAACAAGTACTGCTCCCAATTAGACCAACTGAAAGCACCACTCGATGAAAAGCATCCAGAATTAGTCAACAGAAAACGCATAATCTTCCATCAGGATAACTCAAGACTGCATGTTTCTTTGATGACCAGGCAAAAACTGTTACAGCTTGGCTGGGAACTTCTGATTCATCTGCCGTATTCACCAGACATTGCACCTTCAGATTTCCATTTACTTAAGTCTTTACAAAATTCTCTTAATAGAAAAAATGTCAATTCCCTGGAAAACTGTAAAAGGCACCTGGAACAGTTCTTTGCTCAAAAAGATTAAAAGTTTTTGGAAGATGGAATTAGGAAGTTGCCTGAAAAATGGCAGAAGGTAGTGGAACAAAAGGGTGATACACTGTTCAATAAAGTTCTTGGTGAAAATGAAAAATGTATTTTTTATTTTTACTTAAAAATCAAAGGCACTTTTTGGCCAACACAATAGAAATTTAGAAATGCACAGAAAAACACATAGAAGAAAACATAAATCTCCTGTGTGTAATTTCACTGTTCAGAAAAATAATTATAACATGCCTCTGTATATCTTTTCATTTCCACCACATGCAGGTATATGTTGTATTATAAATAGTTGAGATTTTAATGTATGTACTATTTCATATCTGCTCTTTAACAATTTAAATATGAATTATAAGCATGTCCCATTTCATTGAGTATTCTTAAAACATAAGTTCAAATGACTTTTGTGTGAATGCAATATAATTTCTTTAACCATTCCCATATTTGTAGATATTTTGTTGATCCTAATTATTTACTATTATAAACAAAGACATGAAAAAATCATGTAAATGAGTATTTATAAACTTTTCTGATTATTTCCTTAGAATAAATACATTTTTTTGTGGAATTGCCAGGTCACAGAGTATAGACACTATATTTTGAGGTATGCTGTAGGTCATATTAAACTCTCTTAGATTGTATCTGGGTAGGTTATATTAGATTAAACTCTCTTAGCAATATATTTCCCTGAAGTTTTGTCAACATTTTATGATTAAAAATATATTTTTCCAATTTGATAGACAAATTGGATCTTTCATTTTCTATAACTTTATGACAAAAAATAATATATGTTCATTACAGAAAATATGCAAAATATAGACATGAAACAGAATAAAATAAAAATTACCCATATTCTAATACATGCAAAACTCTTAACACTTTGGTGTAAGTGCTTTCAGCTTTGGTTCTTTGTGTGTATTATGAATGGCCATAGCAATATACCTAAAAACAATAAAATTTTTTAAAAGTAGGATGAAACACACATTTTAAAACTAAAACATGAATGTTTTCTCCTTTTTAGTAGGTATTCATCTGTATGAACATTTTAATGGCTGCTTAGTGTTCCAACATATGAATAAAATTTATCTCAAGTCCCCTATTGCTGGTTATAAAGGTTAATTCCAATAATATTATTTCCAGCCTATTTAATAAAGGGATTTTTCATATGTTTATTATCCATGGGTAGTTCTTTCATGATTTGTCTCATAGATCTATTTTTCAAAAGATATAGCCATAGTCTTCTTCCCAGTATTGGACAGCTGGAGATTTCTACAGCAGGCAAGTAAAGCAAAAGGCCAAGGAAGTGCTTCTCACTTCAACATACTGAGGAGAACATCTCTGTAGCCACCCCAGTTCAAAGCATCTCATTCAAGCCTAATGAGTCATCTAAGCCTGTTACTGGAAAACAGGAAATCTCAAGTTCCAGTCCAGTTTTGACATCATCTGCTTTTGCAGACTAAGGCTGCATTCTGTCCGTGCGTGTGATATTTACTGAGTTGCCTTACAAGGATTTGCAAAGATGTGTACCACCTTTTAAGCAATTCTAAAAATACTGAGAGGGGTGAATGTGTCTCCTTTCTGGTCAGAATATTATCAGGCAGCAACCTGGATAATGATAAGCAATGTTGTTGTCCAAATGAAAGTTTTGACCTTGAAGATGAAAATTATATGGACACAATTGATTCAGAGCACCTAACCCATCATCCACTAGTAACCTAACTAATTACCTGATTTTGCAAAACAGAAAAACTGGTCCTTCTGCATGTTCTGTTTCTCAGAGTGTAGGATCATAAATCATTTGGTCACACCAGCTACAAACCTCCCCTCCAAAATCCCCTACCTAATCCATCCTCAGGTACTGTTGACTTTCAAACTTTGCATGATCTGGAGTCAATCTACTTGTTTTCACCTCAACTCACCTCTTTGGCTTGTCACCTTCCACATTTCCAGGCCTCTGAAATCTTCCTGAATCTTCTCTAGCCTCCTTGTAGGCCCTTCTCCATATGCAGACAGTGTAAATTTTCAAATATGGAAATATTACACTTTGTCATGAGAGCTTCACACTGTTATCACAGTCCTTGAAATGCATCTCACATTATTCTATTCTTGCTTTTAGTGAGTAACTATCTTACCACAGGGTTTTCTCACATACTGTTCCTTCTACCTGAACAGTCCACCACCACCACCGTCCTCCTGCTGCCCCATCTTCACAAGCACATCCTATTCATTAAGACCTAAACTCAAATATCATTTCCTCAATGAACACAGTCTTGCCTTCTCACTTTAGGTCAGTATCCCTGATTAAGTGTTCTCATAGGCCCAGGACTTTTCCTAGCACAGCTACGTTTTTACTTATCTCTGCCTACAACACCAAATTATAAGCCCCAGGTGTGCAGGCGCATTAATGAGTCATTAGTGTTGTCCCATAAATGTCTCCCCAGCACCTAGCACAGTGCCAGATACACATGAGGAAATCAAAATTTTAACATGAAATGAAAGAGTGAATGAGTGGGGAGGAGCTTCAAGATGGCGGAAGAGTAAGACACGGAGATCACCTTCTTCCCCACAAATACGTCAGAAATACATCTAGACGTGGAACTGCTCCTACAGAACACCTACTGAACGCTGGCAGGAGACCTCACACCTCCCCAAAGGGAAGAAACTCCCCACGTACCTGGGTAGGGTAAAAGAAGAAAGAAAAAACAGAGACAAAAGAATAGGGACGGGACCTGCACCAGTGGGAGGGAGCTGTGAAGGAGGAAAGGTTTTCACACACTAGAAGCCCCTTCGCAGGCGGAGACTGCGGGTGGCGGAGCGGGGAAGCTTCAGAGCCGTGGAGGAGAGTGCAGCAGCAGCGTGCGGAGGGCAAAGCGGGGAGATTCCCGCAGAGGATCGGTGCCGACCGGCACTCACCTGTCCGAGAGGCTTGTCTGCTCACCCGCGCAACAGGCGGGGGCTGGGAGCTGAGGCTCGGGCTTCGGTCGGATCCCAGGGAGAGGACTGGGGTTGGCGGCGTGAACACAGCCTGAAGGGGTTAGTGCGCCACGGCTGGCCGGGAGGGAGTCCGGGAGAAGTCTGGAGCTGCCGAAGAGGCAAGAGACTTTTTCTTCCCTCTTTGTATCCTGGTGCGTGAGGAAAGGGGATTAAGAGCGCCGCTTAAAGGAGCTCCAGAGAAGGGTGCGAGCCGCGGCTATCAGCGCGGACACCAGAGACTGGCATGAGACGCTAAGGCCGCTGCTGCCGCCACCAAGAAGCCTGTGTGCGAGCACAGGTCACTCTCCACACCTCCCCTCCCGGGAGCCTATGCAGCCCGCCACTGCCAGGGTCCCGTGATCCAGGGACAACTTCCCCGGGAGAACGCACGGCGCGCCTCAGGCTGGTGCAACGTCATGCTGGCCTCTGCCGCCGCAGGCTTGCCCCGCATCCGTACCCCTCCCTCCCCCTAGCCTGAGTGAGCCAGAGAACCCGAAGAAGCTGCTCCTTTAACCCCGACCCTTCTGAGCGAAGAACAGACGCCCTCAGGTGACCTACATGCAGCAGTGGGCCCAAATCCAAAGCTGAAACCCGGGAGCTGTGCAAATAAAGAAGAGAAAGGGAAATTTCTCCCAGCAGCCCCAGGAGCAGCGGATTAAATCTCCACAATCAACTTGATGTACCCTGCATCTGTGGAATACCTGAATAGACAATGAATCATCCCAAATTGAGGAGGTGGACTTTGGGAGCAACAACATATATATATTTTTCCCTTTTTCTCTTTTTGTGAGTGTGTATGTGTATGCTTCTCTGTAACCCTGCATCTGTGGAATACCTGAATAGACAATGAATCATCCCAAATTGAGGAGGTGGACTTTGGGAGCAACGACATATAT
Organism: Physeter macrocephalus; assembly: GCF_002837175.3. Lineage (NCBI taxonomy): Eukaryota > Metazoa > Chordata > Mammalia > Artiodactyla > Physeteridae > Physeter > Physeter macrocephalus. The sequence goes on from NC_041220.1 coordinate 61,398,368, forward strand.
ATATTTTTCCCTTTTTCTCTTTTTGTGAGTGTGTATGTGTATGCTTCTCTGTATGATTTTGTCTGTATACCTTTGCTTTTACAATTTCTCCTAGGGTTCGGTCAGTCCGTCTTTTTTTTTTTTTTTTTTTTTTAGTACAGTTTTTAGTGCTTGTTATCATTGGTGGATTTGGTTTTTGGTTTGGTTGCTCTCTTCTTTCTTTTTTTTTTATTACTTAAAAAAATTTTTTTAACATTTATTTTTTATTTTAATAACTTTTTAATGTTATTTTATCTTCTTTCTTTCTTTCTTTCTTTCTTTTTCTCCCTTTTATTCTGAGCCATGTGGATGACAGGCTCTTGGTGCTCCAGCCAGGCTTCAGGGCTGTGCCTCTGAGGTGGTAGAGCCAAGTTCAGGACATTGGTCCACAAGAGACCTCCCAGCTCCACATAATATCAAAACGCAAAAATCTCCGAGAGATCTCCATTTCAACGCCAAGTCCCAGCTTCACTCAACGACCAGCAAGCTACAGTGCTGGACACCACAGGCCAAACAACTAGCAAGACAGGAACACAACCCCACCCATTCGCAGAGAGGCTGCCTAAAATCATAATAAGGCCACAGACAACCCAAAGCACACCACCAGACGTTGACATGCCCAACAGAAAGACAACATCCAGCCTCATCCACCAGAACACAGGCACTAGTCCCCTCCACCAGGAAGCCTACGCAACCCACTGAACCAACCTTAGCCACTGGGGGCAGATGCCAAAAACAACAGGAGCTACCAACCTGCAGCCTGTGAAAAGGAGACCACAAACACAGTAAGTTAAGAAAAATGAGAAGACAGAGAAACACACAGCAGATGAAGGAGCAAGGTAAAAACCCACCAGACAAAACAAATAAAAATTCTCTAGAAGGGATCAATAGCAGAATACCTGAGGCAGAAGAACGGATAAGTGACCTGGAAGATAAAATAATGGAAATAACTACTGCAGAGCAGAAAAAGAATGAAAAGAATTGAAGACACTATCAGAGACCTCTGGGACAACATTAAATGCACCAACATTCGAATTTCAGGGGTCCCAGAAGAAGAAGAGAAAAAGAAAGGGACTGAGAAAATATTTGAAAAGATTAAAGTTGAAAACTTCCCTAATATGGGAAAGGAAATAGTTAATCAAGTCCAGGAAGAACAGAGAGTCCCAAACAGGATAAATCCAAGGAGAAACATGCCAAGACAAATTTCATTGAGATTTGATGGAGAAATTAAAACCTTTACTGACTAGCAAAAGCCAAGAGAATTCAGCACAACCAAACCAGCTTTACAACAAATGCTGAAGGAACTTCTCTAGGCAGGAAACACAAGAGAAGGAAAAGACCTACATTAATAAATGCAAAACAATTAAGAAAATGGTAATAGGAACATACATATCAATAATTACCTTAAATGTAAATGGATTAAATGCTCCCACCAAAAGACACAGACTGGCTGAATGGATACAGAAACAAGACCTTTATATATGCCACCTACAAGAGATCCACTTCAAACCAAGGGACACATACAGACTGAAAGTGAGGGGATGGGAAAAGATATTCCATGCAAATGGAAATCAAAAGAAAGCTGGAGTAACAATTCTCATATCAGACAAAATAGACTTTAAAACACAGACTATTACAAGAGATAAAGAAGGACATTACATAATGATCAAGGGATCAATCCAAGAAGAAGATATAATAATTGTAAATATTTATGCACCCAACATAGGAGCACCTCAATACATAAGGCAAATACTAACAGCCATAAAAGGGGAAATCGACAGTAACACAATCATAGTAGGGGAATTTAACACCCCACTTTCACCAACGGACATATCATCCAAAATGAAAATATATAAGGAAACACAAGCTTTAAATGATACATTAAGCAAGATGGACTTAACTGATATTTATAGGACATTCCATGCAGAAACAACAAAATACATTTTCTTCTCAAGTGCTCATGGAACATTCTCCAGGATGGATCATATCTTGGGTCACAAATCAAGCCTTGGTAAATTTAAGAAAATTGAAATAGTGTCAAGCATCTTTTCCGACCACAGCACTATGAGACTAGATATCAATTACAGAAAAAAATCTGTAAAAAATACAAACACATGGAGGCTAAACAATACACTACTTAATAACCAAGAGATCACTGAAGAAATCAAAGAGGAATCAAAAAATACCTAGAAAGAAATGACAATGAAAACATGACTACCCAAAACCTATGGGATGCAGCAAAAGCAGTTCTAAGAGGGAGGTTTATAGCAAT
>NC_041220.1:61401299-61401903 GCF_002837175.3 Physeter macrocephalus
TTAAAAATCCTCCAACAAACAAAAGCCCAGGACCAGATGGCTTCACAGGTGAACTCTATCAAACATTTACAGAAGAGCTAACACCTATCCTTCTCAAACTCTTCCAAATATAGCAGAGGGAGGAACACTCCCAAACTCATCCTACAAGGCCACAATCACCCTGATATCAAAACCAGACAAAGATGTCATAAAGAAAGAAAACTACAGGCCAATATCACTGATGAACATAGATGCAAAAATCTGCAACAAAATACTAGCAAACAGAATCCAACAGCACATTAAAAGGATCGTACACCATGATCAAGTGGGGTTTATCCCAGGAATGCAAGGATTCTTCAATATATGCAAATCGAAGAAAAAGAAATAAAAGGAATCCAAATCAGAAAAGAAGTAAAGCTGTCACTGTTTGCAGACGACATGATAATATACATAAAGAATCCTAGGGGCTTCCCTGGTGGCACAGTGGTTGCGCATCCGCCTGCCGATGCAGGGGAACCGGGTTCGCGCCCCGGTCTGGGAGGATCCCGCGTGCCGCGGAGCGGCTGGGCCCGTGAGCCATGGCCGCTGGGCCTGCGCGTCCGGAGCCTGTGCTCCGCAACGGGAG
>NC_041220.1:61402376-61403082 GCF_002837175.3 Physeter macrocephalus
AACCTACCTAAGGAGACAAAAGACCTGTATGCAGAAAACTATAAGACACTGATGAAAGAAATTAAAGATGATACAAATGGAGAGATATACCATGTTCTTTGATTGGAAGAATCAACATTGTGAAAATGACTATACTACCCAAAGCAGTCTATAGAATCAATGCAATCCCTATCAAACTACCACTGGCATTTTTCACAGAAGTAGAACAAACATTTCACAATTTGTATGGAAACACAAAAGACCCCTAATAGCCAAAGCAATCTTGAGAAAGAAAAACGGAGCTGGAGGATACAGGCTCCCAGACTTCAGACTATACTACAAAGTTACACTATTCAAGACAGTATGTTACTGGCACAGAAACAGAAATATAGATCAATGGAACAGAATAGAAAGCCCAGAGATAAACCCACGCACATATGGTCACCTTATCTTTGATAAAGTAGGCAAGAATATACAATGGAGAAAAGATATCCTCTTCAAAAAGTGGTGCTGGGAAAACTGGACAGCTACATGTAAAAGAATGAAATTAGATCACTCCCTAACACCATACACAAGAATAAACTCAAAATGGATTAAAGACCTAAATGTAAGGCCAGACACTATCAAACTCTTAAAGGAAAGCAAGATTCTTTTTCACCCATCTCCTAGAGAAATGGAAATAAAAAGAAAAATAAACAAATGGGACCTAATGAAACTTAAAAGCTTT
>NC_041220.1:61403506-61430918 GCF_002837175.3 Physeter macrocephalus
AACCCTCTTGCACTGCTGGTGGGAATGTAAATTGATACAGCCACTATGGAGAACAGTATGGAGTTTCCTTAAAAAACGAAAAATAGAACTACCATAAGACCCAGCAATCCCACTACTGCACATATACCCTGAGAAAACCATAATTCAAAAAGAGTCATGTACCACAATGTTCATTGCAGCTGTTTACAACACACAGGACATGGAAACAACCTAAGTGTCCATCAACAGATAAATGGATAAAGAAGATGTGGCACGTATATACAATGGAATATTATTTAGCCATGAAAAGAAACGAAATTTAGTTATTTGTAGTGAGGTGGATGGACCTGGAGTCTGTCATACAGAGTGTAGTAAGTCAGAAGGAGAAAAACAAATACCGTATGCTAACACACATATATGGAATTTAAGAAAAAAAATGTCATGAAGAGCCTAGGGGTAGGACGGGAATAAAACACAGACCTACTAGAGAATGGACTTGAGGATATGGGGAGGGGGAAGGTAAGCCTGGACAAAGTGAGAGAGTGGCATGGACATATATACTCTACCAAATGGAAAACAGATAGCTAGTGGGAAGCAGCCGCATAGCATAGGAAGATCAGCTCGGTGCTTTGTGACCACCTAGAGTGGTGGGATAGTGAGGGTGGGAGGGAGGGAGAGGCAAGAGAGAAGAGATATGGGGACATATGTATATGTATAACTGATTCACTTTGTTATAAAACAGAAACTAACACACCATTGTAAAGCAGTTATACTCCAATAAAGATTTTTTTTTTTTAAAAAAGGAGTGAATGAGTGAATATGTCTTCTTCTCCCTTTACTTATACCATACTATAATACTTGTGACTATTTTGGTTTTAATTTGACCATCAGCTGAGAAGTGAGAAAACTAATGATATTCTGATGATCTTAAAGGCTTTAACTGATTTCCTTGTTCTTACTGAGAAAAACTCATAATATCTATGTACTGAAAAGAAAGATATTCAGTATTCAAATTATCTTTATAAGGGTTCTTTGAAACACACAGGGAACTTTTTATACCTAAAATATTATTAAAGGATAAAGTTAATAAGCTACTGTATGGGGGAAGGTGCCAAGGATGATAAGTGAGAGGTACCTAACCTGCAATGATTGGCAGCAGACAAGAGCCTGAAGGAAGAAAAGTCCCTATACAGATGCATTTCCAAGGTGGTCAGTCACCTCCACATGGTCTTAAATGTTCAGCACTTCAAATAAATGACCTTATTAAAGACAATGTGTTATGTGCATTTTCTTATCCCCCAAATTAATGGGGAACAAAAACCCATGTTAATTAAGTAAAAATTTAGCTTAGTTTCTTCTGAAAATGGAAAATACTAGTTTGCCTACAATGATTAAGCAGTTTGTTTCCTCACAGTGCCATGAGTGTAACAAAATAAATGAGCTGGTGCATTTAAGAAAGTAGCATCTTTGCTCATAAATGTCACTAAAAGTATGTTTTTATGAACTTGAAATATAAAATAATCCCTAACATATTAGACATTAAAATAGTGAAGCTTGATGCAGGGAGGTGGTAATGATTAATCAAAGGTAATTTTCTCAGTGTCATCACAAAACACACACTGTAAGATTTCTCTCTAAAATTTAATAATGTTTGACCTAAGGTGAAAGTCCCTTTTATCAAGGACTGAGGAATTTAAAATGGAACACCCAGAGAAAAACATTCAGAACTTGCCATGGCAGGAAGAGAGAGGCCACTCTTTGATTCGCCAAATCAGTTGAATTAAAAACCCCACCAAGAATTTAATATAAGACAGTCTATTACACAATTTTGGACTTTGTGCACCACTGTTCTATTTGCTTCCATTCATAATCTCTTAATTTGGAATCAAATTAGTAACATATTTTGAATATCCATGTATATAATATGCTAAATACATGAGTTTAAAAGATGGTATAATGATGAGTAGGGAGGGGGGTAGCACTGTCATTAAATTTTTTGATAAAATGGGTCCTTTGAGTACCAGTGACATATCTACTGCTTCCTTCTCAAATAGGATTATGCTTTCTTGCTTTATCACATTAGCAAACTTGTCTGTGTAAAACAAAACTGTTGGTGGAGGAATGATTAATCATGCTGTCGCTTTGAAGACATTTCCTCCCTACTGTCACCCAAATCTTCCCTTAAAATTTTGTGTTTCTTCAGAAAAGCGGAGCCTCATTATAAACTGGCTACATGGTCATTTGCTTTAAATAGTACATCTTGCCTTGGAAATTATGTGAGATATGATATATTTTTTCCTTCAATGCTGCTTCCTTTTTCATGTTCAATGCAGAGTTTTATCTGTACCATGGTTTAGCTTTAATAAATAAAAAAGACAAAATTCTGGAAATAGTAATATAAACATCTCACTAAATTCTCTATCACACAGAAATGTTCTGGCTATCTTGCCATACTCAGAACAGCCCTGATTCCCAACTTGACTTCTAGATTCAATACAATCCCATTCAAAATCCCAGCAAGTTATTTTCTGAGTATCTACAAACTGATTCTAAAGTTTATATGGGAGGCAAAAGAACCAGAATGGCCAACACATTATTGAAAGAGAAGAATGAAGTCAAGAACTGACACTACCCAACTTCAAGACTTACTATAAAGCTACAGTAATAAAGACAGTGTGGTATAGAGATCAGTGGAGCAGAGAGCCCAGAAGTAGACCCACATAAATATACTCAACTGATCTTTGACAAAAGAGAGTCTCTTCAACAAATGGTGCTGGAACAACTGGACACCCACATGTGGAAAAAAAAAAAAGAATCTAGAACAGACCTTACATCCTCACAAAAATTAACCAAATTAGATCATAGACTAAAGGTAAAATGCAAAACTGTAAAACTCCTAGAAGATAACATACAAGAAAACCTAGATGGCTTTGGGTAAGATGATGCCTTTTTAGATACAGCTGATAACGGACTGTTTTTCAAAATATACAAAGAACTCTTAAAACTTGTCGGTAAGAAAACAATTTGATTAAAAAATGGGCCGAAGACCTTAACAAATACTTCATGAAAAAGATATACAGATAGCGAATAATCATATGAAAAGATGCTCCACATCATATATCATCAGGGAAATTAAAACAACAAGATACCACTCTACACACATTAGAATAGCCAAAATCTGGACCACCAAATGCCAGTGAGGATCTGGAGCATCTGGAACTCTCAATTATTGCTGGTGGGAATGCAAAATGGTAGTCACTTTGGAAGACAGTTTGGCAGTTTCTTATAAAACTAAACATAACTCTTTTTTTTTCTAACCCAGCAATCATGCTCTTAGGTATTTACCCCAAAGGATGAAAACTTATGTCCACACAAAAACCTGCACACAGAGGTTTATAACAACTTTATTCATAATTGCCAAAACTTGGAAGAAACCAAGATGCCCTTTAGTAGATTAATGGATAATTAAACTGCGGTACATCCAGACAATGGAATATTATTCAGCACTAAAAAGAAATGAGCTATCAAGCCATGAAAAGACATGGAGGAAACTTAAATGCATGTTACTAAGTGAAAGAAGCCACTCTGAAAAGGCTACATGATATATGACTCCAAATGTATGACATTTTAGAAAAGGCAAAACTATGGAGACAGTAAAAAAGTCTGTGGTGGGAGGGAAGAGGGATAAATAGGCAGAACACAAAAGATTTTTAGGACATTGAAAATATTCTGTACAAAATTATAATGATGGATACGTCATTAAATATTTGTCCTAACCCATGGAGTATACGATACCAAGAGTGAACCCTAAGGTAAACTATGGACATTGGATGATAGTGATGTGTCAATGTAGGCTTATCCTTAGTAACAAAAGTACCATCTGGTGAGTGATGTTGATAATGGGGGAGATTATGAATTTGTAGTGGCAGAGGATATATGGGAAACCTCTGTACATTCCTCTCAATTTTGTTGTGAACCTAAAACTTCTCTAAAAATTTGTTGAGAGAAAGAGAAAGAGAGAAGAAGAAGAAGGAGGAGGAAGGGGAGGGAAAAAGGCGGAGGAGGGGTAGGGGAAAAGGCAGAGGAGGGGGAAGGGAAAAAGCGGAGGAGGGGGAGGGGAAAAGGAGGGGGAGGGGGAAGGGAAAAGGAGGGGGAGGGGAAAAGGAGGAGGAGGAGGGAGAGAGGAGGAAGGAAAGCCCTGAGCCTTTGTGAGTTGTTTTCTGTTCTCTCTCCTTCCCATGCAGGTAATAATTCTGTCTAATCACTACAGAACCAATTTTGCTACCTAGGGACTTCCTATGTTCTCATTTTGGGAAACTGGGTTCATATGATCATATTTTGTTTCCAGTAAATGAATGTCTTCCTGAAAGTGTGTGGTTTTTGTTAATCTCTAAAAATTAACAGCTTTAAAGATCTGTGACTCCTTGAAATAGCTTTTCCACATGGACAAAAGGAAAAGATTGTATCCATTTCTGTTTACTTTCTTTATAAAATATTCTATAAAATTTTTAAATAAAACATTCCACATAGAAAATACCAAAATTTAGCATTCACTACTTCAAAACCTAAACAGTTTCAACATTGTTATTTGTATACTGTGAAAATAAATTTTTATTGGTTCTCGACTGGGGGCATTTGGCAATGTCTGCAGACATTTTGGGTTGTCACAACTTGGGGAGGGGGTGCTACTGGCATCTAGTGAGTAGAGGCCAGGGATGCTGTCAAACACCCTACAATTCACAAGACATACACACAACAAAGAATTGTCCAGCCTCTAGTGTCAATAGAGCTGACACTGAAAAACCCTGCTTTAACATAAAGTGAGTTAAAGGAGAGGTTCAAATAAAAGAGGTTGCTATATATAACACTGAGCAAATAGTTATCTCTCAAATGGGTTTTGATTAGTAGAAATACCAAAGTTTATTTCCAAGTGTTCATTCGGTCATTCATTTATCTAACCAATATTTATTAAGCACCCATTATGTGCCAAGAACTATATGAATTCCTCGTGATACAGCCCTGAATAGAATACAATTTCACTTCCACAGCGGTTACATTTCAGTTGAGAAATAGACAACAAAACAATAAATTTAAGAATATAGAATGTGATGAATGGCACAAAGGAAAGAGACAAAAGGAGCTCTTATAGAATGTTGAGAATTAATCGAAAATGAATAAAATAAAAATGTGTCACATGTCATAACATTACTGCAGTGTTTGGACAAAATGAATATATTATTTTGTGCTGTAAAAGCCACACTAAGAGCATATTCAAATTTTATCCATCACTTACCAATGATCTTACTGAGGAAGAAAGTTTGATTTGAGCATCTATTTCTTACATTCTTTTGTAAAAGATGACCAGAATGCAAAACTAAAAAGTATTTTCAAGGCATGCCTCAATTTGAATATATTGCCCTGGGAATGTTTAAACAAAAATTTTTTGTGGGAGTTGCTAACAGAGTTGAATATCTATAGCATATTACATATGCCTAGCACGAAAAGCATATTGATGGAAACCACATCATGAAGGAGAAGCAGCACAAGTTCTTCAAGTGAGTAGCTCAGCACAGAAATTCCTGAACTTTGAAAATACTTTACCATATGTGATCTCAAATACCCTGCGGAGTTTTAGCCTTCCAAAGGAAGATAAGTGAATTCTCTAAGCCACTGTAATGAGAAGCTTATTCTATAGCAAAATACACATCTGAATGTGCTGTGCCTTCTAGATCTTTTTCCCTGATAGATGAAGGTCCCATCTCCTCTTTCCTCACCTGAAGTACACAAAGTCCTAACTTTCTTGCTCTTCTGAAATCCATTCACCACATAGTAGCCACAGTGAAGTGAATTTTTTAACATAGATCAGATCATATCACTCCCCCTCTTAAGACTCTTCAATAAATACATTTTTCCACCACATGCTAGGAAAAAAATATCCTTAATGTCCTCAGCAAAGGCCTGGATTATCTGGTCCCTGCCTATAGCTCCAGACTCTTCTGTCCCCTCTCACTGCATGACTCTGCCTCAGTCACAATGCCTTCTTTTCTGTGTCTCTAACACACCCAGCTCTTTTCCACTCCAGAGCTTTTGCACCTGCCGTTCCCTTCTCCCACTCTAGACTTCTCTACCACGAAGAAATCTGCCACCCCATCCCCTAATTCTCTATTTCAGCACACTGGTTTCTTTTTTCTCTATACAGCACTTCTCATGATTTATAACTATATATTCTTTTTAGTTACATATTTATTGCCTGTGTTCCCAAATAAAATGTTAGCTTCATGAAGCTGAAACCATGGTACGTTATCCTCAATTTTAGTCTCAGCATCTAACAGGTTGTTGGGTTTACAGTAAGGGTTAAATATATATTAACTGAATGAACAAATAAACAATGTAAAATGAATTCATTTTGTTTAAAAAAAGTGTTATCTTTGCAGACCACAATTTACAAAACATCTACAATTACTGCAAGTGTAGAGTTTATTTAAGGTCAAAATATAAAATGCAAACTATAAATAGTAGAGTCATTTCCACTTATATTTGAATTTTACGTGTAGGACTCGTGATACATATAATACAAAATTAAAATTTAATACATCAGTTTTAATAGCAATTCACATCTATCTCTTAGGGTAGAATGTTTTCTTTCAATAAAATCATGAGGTGCAATATTATTACATCAACATCGCCAAAGTATGGTTATTAATATAACAAATCTATTATGAGGAGGTCACCACCTGAGTAAACAAATCCAATGGAAATTTTCCATCCAATAAGCATGCATCTTTCACCTAAGGTAAGGAGACTTCTGCTCTATGGACCTTTTACATACAAAGATGATTTTCTGGCTTTATTTACTGATTCCTTATTCCCAGAGAAGACACATAGTATAGTGGGAAAAGGAGAGAAAGTTCAAGAGGCACTGAGCTCTGTTTCCAGCTCAACCACTTCTCTAGGTCCAGGCTCTTGGGCAAGCTGCTCAGCATCACTGGGGCTCCAACATCCCCATTTGTGAAATGAGATGTTTACCTTCATATGTTGTAATACCCTATGCTAGCACCCTCTCCTAAGCATCTCTCCAGAGTAAGATAAGCTAATCACCTCCTCTCTCTAATTCCTCCTCTCCCTCACTGCAAGCAGCATGGCAGACCATTCAGACCTGTGTTGTCCAGTGTGGTAGTCACTACACATGGCTACTAAAAACTTGAAATGTGGCTAGTTGAATTAAGGTGTGCTGTAAGTGTAAAATACACATAGATTTTGAAGACAGTACATAAAAATGTAAAATATCTCAATTATTTTTACATTTACTTCATGTTGAAATTATATTTTTGATATATTGGGTTAAGTAAAATATATTAATAAAATTAATTTCACCTTTTAATTTTATTCATTTTAATTACACTCCTGGAAAATTTTAAATTACTTATGTGGTTTCCATTTGTGACCTGCATTATATTTCTACTGAATAGCATGACTTAGTTTTTTTCAGTTTGCAATTACTTGTTTGCCTTAGGAAATGTTGTAAAAAATTATTACTAAAATTCCTTCAAACTTGAATATCCAAGTTCCTATAAGTCTATAATCATATAGCCAAATGAGATTATTATTATAGGTCACTATTAATATGATGAGATCCAGCACTACAATTCAACCCCTTGATTGATCTCATTCATCTCACTCTTTTCAAATAACAGTTTCGATGCCAAAAATCTAAAGGAATCATCATTCATTAGTATAATGATGAGCTACTGAGAAACGTCAAATTGTAGCTTTGCCAGGATGTTAAAAAAAAAAGTTACACACACACACATACATAAACACACACATTCTCAGCTCTGCCACTAAACATCTGTGGGATTTGGGACAAGACATTCACCCTTCTGAGCCTCAGTTTCCTTATAAATGGACTGGTGGAGGGGTGTTAGGAAGAATGAAAATTAGCTATCATAATTCTGATACGCCTAAATAAAATATGAATAGTTAGAATGGGCCATAGCTGTAGAATGTGAGAATAGCTACACATTTGAGCCTAATGAATTCAGACTCTTTCAATAGCTCCAGATCCTGTATCCATTCATTAATCAGACAGAACATAGCTAAATTTTCGCCTCATTTAAAAAAGAAAATAAATGAGTTTCAAAAATAAAAAGATGAATTGATATCAAATTTATCTTTTGAGAAGTCATGAAGTTTCTACTTTTTTGCTTTATAATGTGGCTGCATAAAGAATTAGGATTCTTGGGACATACTAAACTTTAACATATCTATCCCTTAGGATAAGCTTGAAATCATCCTCCAAATTAAAATGAAGGATGAAAGGTGCACTTGATAATCTCCCAAGTGCCATCTCAGTTGTCATAATACCGTCATCTGTCATAATTATGGACTCACAACGCTTCAGATATCTTCACTGACATTTTAATTGGGAAATTTGTTTGCTTAATTTCTTGTTATATCCAATTTACTGTAGGCTCAACTGATAGAATATTCTGAAAGTAAAATTGTACTTATTAAGATTCTCTACTTATTAATCTGTTAAGGCAACCATTCCAGATGGAAATTATCAAGGTGTTTATGATAACAGCTATATTTAAAAATCCAACTCTCTCTCTATATATTATATATTACATATATAATATATATAATAACCTCATTAAGCAAACATTTATTTAATGCCTCCCATACATCAGTGTCTACACTGAGAAAGACATAGTCACTGCCCGAAAGGAGCATAAAGTTTACATTTTCAAAGAGATTTTATGCAAAATTTCTTATAAGATCTTTGTGGTAGCCATATGACTAAAGGTAAAGAACCAAAGCATTGACAAAATTGGGGAATAGGTAATTTTTTTCTTTACTTCTTACTCCTGTAGGCAATTCCTACCCTCCCCACAGCCCCTTTTACTCCCTCTAGGAACCAGTTTGCTCTCCTCCAATAAGGGATTGATTTTCTCAAGAAACTTGGTTTTCTGAAGTAATTTCTCCTTATCCTCAACCAATATTAATTAAGTGCTAACTATGTGCTAGGCAACGGAATCATATGAATAAGACTTTGCAGCTTTCCTCACAAAGTACATACTCTAATTAATAACTATATTTAAAGCAAGGAACTCTTAAACATCAAAAAAGTAAGTATTGAGTTGTGGGCTTTCGGGCACAGTAGAAGGTGTTGGCTATTTGACTGAAAAAATAATTTGTCGACTTCCCTCTAAATGAAGAAAAGAAAATCAGTAACTCTTTTTTTATTACCAATTCATAACAATGATGTCTTACATCTTAAGACAGAGTGAAAAAATATCTTCTAAACATTATTTCTAATACGCAATTTATTCATGAAAGTAACATGTCTAAAGAAAATATATATTTAAGTACTGAGGGTTAGAATGAAAAGTGAAATCCTTGCTTAAAAAAGAAAAAAAAAATTTTTTTTCAGTGATAGGCTGAGTGCTTTGCATGAATCTGCTAGTCATTGTTCCTTTAACGTGAACTCTTTTTCTTTTACAAATGATGATTTCATATATTTTAAAATTTTTATTTTATTTAAATTATACTTGGACTTAAAATATTATGATATGTAGTTAAAGAAGAGTCTAGCAATGGACATTTTTAATGCTGTTGGAAAACACTAAGGTAAACTTGAAATTAGATTCCATGCTCTTCATTATAGTAAAAAAATCTAGCCTTTAAGCCCTATAACTTTTATCTTTTTTGTTTCTTTAGAACACCTAGGGCAAATGCTAGGTATTGTGTTGAACTGTTTTATGTACAAATTTCACTCCATTTGTATTTCAGAAGAATATTCCAGATTTCAGTCCCTTGAATTGGCCATTTTCTGTTTTAGAAAAGCTGGTCTTAAAACTCAGAGACAACTAAGATTACAGGAAGAAAGTGAATGCAGGATTTTAACTGCTTTCCTCATAACCACAGCATCTCCAACTAAACAAGAAAAGAATTCCTTGAGCCCCTGAAAAGGTTCCATCTTCCTTCTTTTCTCTTAACTCATTCAGAATTTGTCTGAACATCACTGGGACAATAACATTTTCTATGGAAGATAAAGAAAACCTGGAAAATGCCCACTCAGAAGTTGTTGTGAAATAACTTTATTATGAGGCTCAGGACCTTGACTCCTAATCTTTCTGGCTTCCCACTCTCTATTTAATGTTTGACCTTCAACGCTGGCACAATCTTGGCTCCATTCCCAAAAGCACAAAAGACTGCATGCATGTAAGAAGTAGAATCCTTAAGATAAAACTGGATTCATAAGCAGTGTTCGTTATAGAAAATGAAAGTACATTTCCAAGAATTATTTGGTTGCTACTTGTCAGATCCCATTCTGTCTAAGATTTTACATAGCCACCAATGGCGATACTGGTTTGGTGGGAAAAGCTAAGTTTTCGTGAGCAAAATGATATATTTTTTGCATACATGCATGTTTATTATTACATTGGTAAATATGAAACCAATAAAAATAATGAATCACAGAGTATATTAGTCCCTTTGGAGAAACTAGTAACCTAGTTATTGTTGAGTAAAAAAAGCAGGATGGAGAAAAGTAGGCTTGATATAATATTTGTAAAAGGACATACCTTCCTATATTGTATACATTACAAGTAATGGTAAGCATGAATATTCATGTATATGTGTATTTCATGTAATTATATGCATAGGAAAAAATATAGAAGGAAATGTACTAGGTTGTTAACGTGGGACATTTTTTCTTTGGGGGGAAGATGAAAAGGAAAAGAGGGAGAAAGAAGTGCCCAAAAAACTGTTGTACTTCAACAGCCAACAACGTACTCCCAAGTGTTGGAAAATGAACATGGAGGGAGCTACTAGGTGATGATAGGTGTCCGGTAATGGTGGAATGACGAAGATTCCATTTATATAATTATGTAAAATTATGTACACATGCATATTTATAGAATTTTTAATGTGATAAAATATAATGAATTTGGTCATTCTGTTAAATATTTCAGCAGTGTCTTCATTGAACTACCAGTGATTTCATACCCATGAGTCATTTCAGGCTCATTAATCCATCCTTCTCCTTTATTGAGATCTTTGTTTCTTTATGCAACCTCAAGTTACTGTCTAGTGTCCTATCATTTCACCCTGCAGGATTCCCTTGAGCATTTCTTGCAAGGCAGTTCTGGTGGTAACAAACTCCTTCAGCTCTTTTCTTTCTGGGAATGCCTTAATTTCTCCCTGTCTTTTGAAGGATAGTTTTGCTAGACACAGAATTCTCAGTTGACAGGTTATTTTCTTTTAGCACTTTGGATATTTTGGCCCACTGCCTCTGGCCTCTACAATTTCTGATAAGAAATCTGCTGAAAATCTTATTGTGGATCTCTTGTATGTAACAAGTCACTTATGTTTTGCTCTTTTCAAAATTCTCTTTGTCTTTGTCTTTTGACAGTTTGATTACAAGGTGTCTTGGTGTGGTTGTTTTGGGGTTCATCTTACTTCATCATTGAGTTTCTTGGGTGTATATATTCATGTCTTTCATCAAAGTTGGGAAGTTTTCAGCGATTATTTCTTCAAATATTCTCTCTGCTCCTTTCTCTCTCTCCTCTCCTTCTGGGATTCCCACAATGCATATGGTGGTCCACTTGATAGTGTCCCACAGGTCCCTTAGGCTCCATTCACTTTTCTGTAATTGTTTTCCTTTGTCCTTCAGACTCAATAATTTCCATTATCTTATCTTTAAGCTCACTGATTATTTCTTCTGTCTGCTCATATTTGCCTTTGAATCACTCTGGTGTATTTTTTTTTTTTTTTTTTTTTTTTTTTTTTTTTTTGTGGTACGCAGGCATCTCACTGTTGTGGCCTCTCCCGTTGTGGAGCACAGGCTCCAGACGCACAGGCTCAGTGGCCATGGCTCACGGGCCCAGCCGCTCCACGGCATGTGGGAGGACCAGGGCACGAACCCGTGTCCCCTGCATCGTCAGGCGGACTCTCAACCACTGCGCCACCAGGGAAGCCCTGGTGTATTTTTTATTCATTTTATTTTTCAGCTCCCAAATTTCTTGTTGGCTTCCTTTTAGGTTTTCTATCTCTTTACTGATAGTTCCATTTTGTTCATATATCATTTTCTTGACTATCTCCACATCTTCCTTTAGTTCTAGTTCTTTGGGCATCTTTAAGACAGTTGTTTTAAAGTGTTTTTCTAGTAGATCTGCCATTTGTTCTTTTTTAGGGACAGTTTCTGTTGATTTTTTTTTTCCTTTAAATGGTCCATACTTTCCTGTTTCTTTATATGTCTTATGATTTTTTTTGTTTTTGTTGCAAACTGGACATTTGAATCTGATAATGTGGTAACTCTGGGAATCAAATTCTCCCCCTTCCCCAGAGCTTGTTGTTTTTGTTTGTCTGTCTGTTTGTTTTGATTGTTGTAGGCTGTCTCTGTGACAAGGATCACCCTGAGTTGTAAAAATGAGGTCTTCTCACATCTTTTCTGAGCCTGCACTTTTCCCTGGGCATGTGCAGTCACTTTCTAACTTTCTCTGTATATGCAGATGCTTTTGAATGTTCTAGTCTTTAATGTCTGGTTTCCAAAAAGGAATAAGAAAAATTAAGGGGGAGGGTGGAGACAAAAGGGTGCAGGCCCTTTAAATACCCAGGAAGTCACTTCAGCTGAGGGGCTTGCAGCAATGGTGGGAGATGAAACAACATGGATGGCTGCTTCTTTGCACTTCTGTAATCAGAAGCAGCATCAGTGATCAGAGCACAGATACCCAAAATTTGGAGGACAGTGTCCTTTTTTCCCATCCTGGCTCCCAAAGTTGTGTGCAAGCTGCTCCTAGAACATATTTACAGCTGCCTGCCATGTGGCTAGGGGTGGGTGACAGGTAGCTGCTACTCTGCTAAGAGCTAAAACTGACCAAAATTAAATGTATTGTACTGGCCATGGCTTCCCCTGGAAGTTACAAGCCTTCAATAGACTTCAGAGTTTCAAAATAGTTACATCAGACAGATTCTGCCAGCACAATTGCTATCTAGGTAGGGAGACAAATTTCTAGTGCTTCCTACTCCATTATCTTCCCAGAATGATATTGATTTTTAACTAAAAGGAAGTGTGATCAGTTCTCTGATGGGAGTAGTTATATACATGCTAGGCACTGGCATTCAGGAAGGAGTTAGAGATTGGGAGAGAGTCAGTTCTTAATGGTAAATCAGACCAAGGCACCTTTTACGCTATTTGGTCAGAGCATCATTACTAGGTCAACCTTAACATTTTGTTAATTATTTTAGTATGACCAATCAAATTGAGCCAGTCACACTGTGATGCCTACACCTAGCATTATTAGACTTCTTGGGAAGTGAATATAGTTTATAGAAGTCATATAATTCACAAGCTACACTTGTCTTTGTAATGTTTCCTTTTCAGTTATTTCAGTCTCTGAAACCATTTTCTGAGGCTTGTTTTCATTTTATCCTTTTGTTTTATACTTCTTTCATAGCCCTTATTTGCATTTCTCTATCCAACCATTTATTTAACAGGGGCTTTCCATTAGGCTCCCCAAAGTCTTTTTACATAAACCACACAGGAAAAGAAGGTACCAATTTTCTAATTCAGCAGAGTAATTTGCATTTATGAGCAAATGCTACACAATGAAATTCAGTGAGAAAATTAAACCATGAATCTCAACCTAAGCAAGTATGGCTTAGTTCTTTAAAGGAACTTTGCTACTTTGCCTTATGCCTACCAGATAACTATAAATACCATCTGATTTGTTAGGTGCTTTATGTTATCACTTTCTAGGTACAAAATGAACTGTGCAAAATAAACAATGTACCCATGTTTGGCCAAGAGATACTCATTTCTAGTGAGATCTTCAAATAATGGATGTCTGAGTGGACAGGAGCTTCCTATTGCTTGATATGCTCCATCAACCTGAGAAAAGGGTTATTCCTTTGTTGTGTTTGGGTTAAGTTCAATGTATACCACTTGTTGGAGTAAAGTTTTCATGTTCTGCAAAGCCTATTCAGTACACAAGGTACATTATTTGTCCAAGTCTGAGAGAAAAGGGGGAGTGGGTTGTGGTGAGCATGGACATATTTTGCAGATTGGGATGAAAGGAAGAGAGCAAAAGCAGAACAAGCCTGTTGTAAAAAGGAAAGTAAATAGGACTGCAGTGTTTGTCAGCTGAGTCTCTTCTATTTAAACTCACTTTTCTGTATTGACTGCATGACTCTCTCTCATATGAATGAATTGAAGAATGGATTTTGTGTTCCACCTAGTCCCTTTTTTATATCTGTATAACAGCTAAGTAAATTTTAAGTAATGTTTTCACATTGTTTTGTTTTATTTTTAACTTAGGGGATAGAGAAAATATAGGTAACTTTTGTGGGGTTACAAAAGACTTGTTTGCCATATATTTTAGAGAGAATAAGCCATTATTGAATTCCAATGAGTTCTTGGTGTTTTATGCTTGTATTCGGAAGAGATGGAAGTTATTTTAGTAAGTACCCTGAGATGGAAAATGAGATTCCTTTCCTTATATATGGATTAGAGGGCCAATTCAATGGCTACTGAATCTAAGGTAAGGCTGGCAGATAGATTTCATCTCTCATGATAACTCTGAACAACTTTTTGTGGCTGCCTGGAATGCCATATTAAGAAAGATTTCAATGTATTTTCCAACCTAGTGGGAAAGGAGTGCTGGGATGGAGTAGACAAGTCTGCCTTGGGGAGGGAAAAGAAGAACAGGAACACATCTGACAAACCTTGCCTAAGATTACTGCATGTTAGATTGTATGTTAGGCCAGAGGTTTTCAAACTTATTTTTGCTTCTGCCATGATACAAGTAATTGGCAGTAAAGCTAATAACATGTGTCTGCTGTGTTGGTGGTGGTTGGTTGTTCGTGGTCTAGTAATACTATTAATTAACATATACTGAGTATTTTCTACATGCCAGGTACCAAGCTAGGTACCTTACATGTAGCAGCTCACAACTGCTGTTTAATGCTCACAGCAATCCTTTGACATAATTATGTTATGGACAATTCTTGGAGCTTTATCTGCAATTCCATTCTTTTCTCTTTCCATGAAGAATTGTCAGAGTGCAAGTATTATAGGGATGATCTTGAATGCACTGAAATTTTTTAAAAAGTGATATTTTCTCAAGCTTTAATATTTTAATTAATGACTTGTGACATGCCTCCTAGCTTATTGAGACAGTATCATAGTGACACTAAAGTTGAGCCCTCTAGTATTACACTTGCCATTCTGGTTTTCCAGACTCACTCCCTAATTCCAAGCTGAATGTCACAGAAATATGTGTGTTTTTGATTAAATTGGAAAGCAGATGAGAATTGGTAGAGGTGTGATTACCAATCCCCCAAAAGTGCTAACAAATCAGTTACAACTGCAGATAATACAGGTTAGCAGTGCTGCATGGGAAGGGCATTATAATATATTTTAGTTAACCCTTTCATTTTACAAATGTGAAAAGTAAGACCAATGATTTTTATTTATATTTGACTACTCCTTAACTTTTTCCTACACACATTTCAAGAATTATGGCAAATATATTGAAAAAAGTGAGGTATTTATGTTAAATTTTAGATATTTCCTTAGGTCTATGTGAAAGTGCACTAATAATTTTGATAAAGGTTGTAAGGAGTTTCCAGCAGTAAAACTGGGTCTACTATAAAGTATGTTCTTTTGGAGGGCAACTATGCCAGATAGCAGGTACTCAATGAATGTTATTTTAATTCAAGAAAAAAGGCAAGAAGGAAAGAAGAAGGGAAGGAGAAAGAAAGGGAGAAAAGAAAGTTTTCCCATTCTAAATGAATTTAAATCTCGTTTACATTAGTCATTTTCTAAACATTAGCATCTCTGTGCTACCAATTCACTATCTAGCACTCATATATTAAGCACTGCTTTCAGAGGGAATTCTCTTTCCCTTCTGAAAAAGGGGATAATCAAAACGAACATGCAAAAAAACGTACTATAGTAACTGGTACACAAATATGGCATGGTATGGAAATTTGCAGAAGGGCTTTGAGGGCTTTCCTGGTGGCGCAGTGGTTGAGAGTCCGCCTGCCGATGCAGGGGACACGGGTTTGTGCCCCGGTCCGGGAAGATCCCACGTGCCGCGGAGCGGCTGGGCCCGTGAGCCATGGCCGCTGAGCCTGCGCGCCCAGAGCCTGTGCTCCGCAATGGGAGAGGCCACAGCAGTGGGAGGCCCGCGTACCGCAAAAAAAAAAAAAAAAAAAAAAAAAAGGCTTTGAAAAATATTAAATCTAACTTCCGGACTTACAATTAAGAGGAAAACATTTGTAAAATGAAAGTCCACATTCTATATTTTAACTCTTGAATCTACTTTAAAAGCATTCTTTAACATACAGGATTAGTATGCACTGTATATTTCTATCAAAGTATTTTGATGGTGGATGTCTCAAACTAAAAAGGGCACAAAAAACACAACATGTAAAATTTCTCTCAAAATTCACACAGTATACTTTACTTTTGTTGTATAGGATGAGGTTTTTGTGATAAATTTAACAAAGAAAACCTGTTGAGTTGGCTTCCCTGAAGCACAGCAGGTCTCCACTCTAACCAACTCGATGTAAAGATATGGCTCTAGCTACATCCAAAGAGGAATTATAAGGCTCAAAATAGTATCAGACATGAGAATAGCTTGATATTGGGAACCAAAGGAAATGAAAGGTGTATACATCTCTAGCTAATGGACTAGCCAGAGGTGTAGAAGGTGTTAATAAGAACCAGATTCATTATCTAGTAAGTTTTCAGACATGCCTCCAAACTGGTCATTTATCATACTTACATGATAAAAAGAGCTTGTTCAAATATTAAATATGAAAAATAAAAACTTCTTTTCCCTAGTCAAGCTTACTAGTGCTACAATGTCCTGTCCTCTGGTTTTTGTTTGAATTTTTCTTTTTTTTTTGCATCACAAGGTTAAAAGAATTCAAGGAACATTAATAAAAGGTGTATTTTCAAGAGTTGTCAAAATTTCAAGCAAAAAAGTATTAGAAGTCCTCCAGTGCAATCTTCTGTTTTTTGTTTGTTTTGTTTTCTTGTTGAGATGAGCAAATGAGTCTCCAGATTCATTAATTGTTCAGGTTTTCAGTGGCAGAGTTAAGAATAAATCCAGCTCCTCTGATCCCTGCTAGACCCCCAATCCCATTTGTTATCAAACGTAATTCACCCCCACGCAAATGCCCACAGAAGGTTTACTCTGCAGGGCTAAAAGGAGGTGGTGGAGTTTACAGACCTCTATCCATCATATGCCAATGGCTCTAAGCCCCAGTGCAATTTCTTTTACAAAGTTGTCTTCCCCTGCAAACTTTACCTCTCAGGTGATTTACCTCTGAGAATGTCACCTGATGGCTTTTAGAGAGGAGACAACCTCTCATGCTTCTCCATTTTAAATCAGCTCAACATTAAATTAGAAACTTTATGGGACAGAGAGAAAGGCTAAGTATTCAGGGCACAAAGACTTCAGCAATCACTGCCTTTATAACTCCCTCCCATGCATCAGTTAGAAACTTTGCCTTGACAATAAAATATAAGGCTAATGTTTCTGTAACCTTAGGGAAAAAATAGAGATTTAGTTTATTTTAAACCCCATTACTGATTTAAAACAATCTCAGGTGTAAGTAAGAGTAGAGTGTCATCACCTTGAAAAATGTGTACTCCTCCATAATGATTTTTTATAACCATATACTTTGCAGAGTTAGATATTCATGTTGAACATGAGTTTATGATACTGATAGGGACAGAGTAAAGGGACAAAGTAGGTGATTAAATAGTTAATCCCACTAGGGGATTGTAAGTAAAGAAAAAAGTATGGGAGACCCCTGTAAGTTAATGATCACTCAAGAAAGCAGGTTTGCTTAATCACAAAGCCAAGCAGGTTTGCTTAGCAACAAAACCATGTAACAGAAGCATGGGACATACCCCCAAACAATAAAACAATGGTAGCACGAGACCCACATCCTGCCCAGTGAACTCAGTAAGGTATTGACTCCTAGGACACGCTCCTCTGTGCACACTAAAAACCAACATGTAAGGAAAAGGTGATGTTATACTGAAACCTGAGATGATTTACCATTTTTAGCATATGCTATTGCCTTTTTGCTCACTTCCATTGCACCATGACAGTCTTGGCTTGACCATGTAGGGACAAGAAAACTCCCCCACCTGATGTGGAAGAGGAACTGATGATGGAAGTGTGACGTCTACTCAAGAATGAGGAAGAAGGTGGTCTTTTCCCCCTCCCCACTTTTCCATTGATTATAAAACTGTAGCCCACTAAGTTCTTGGGGCATGGCACCCTCTCGCCCGCCCACTTGTAAGCTTCACAAGCATCCTATTCTAATAATTCACTTCTTATCTATCACTTTGCCTCTTGCTGAATTCTTTATGCACTGAGACATAAAGAACTGGAGCTCCTTGGAGCCCCCTGAAAGGCATTTCAGCAGTTTTAATACTGCTCAGTCGATAGATGTAAATTGAGTACATGTTGTATTGCTGGACACTGTGTTACATGAGAAAGTCTTTGGACTCAAGAAGTCACATGCAGTTAGGTAGGAGAATTAAAAGAAATCCTGTATGACAAGTGTTATCATACAGAGATTCACAGAACTCTGTGGGAACTCACAAGTGGAAGCTACTAATTTCTACCCCACCCCCCAGGCTAGGCAGAGAATGTAGAAGGGAATCATGGAAAGGCAGTGACATGATACAATGCTTTTATTGTCTCTTAAGCAAACAAACCAAAGTTATTACACTATAGGGCGGCACAGGGCATTTAGCAAGCAGAAAGCATCATCATTATAGGATAAAAAGCACCAGAGGCCTTTTGTGGAGAGTCCAATCATGTGCATGCAAACCTTCAGTGACTGGCTGATGGAGAAGAACAACGCTGCTTGTTGGTTGGGCTGAAACCATTCTCAAGATAAAGGCAGGAATGATCAGAAACCCCTTACCAAAGAGGTCACCAGCACACAGGCCTGTTTTCCCTGTGCATGCTATTGCTTCAGCCCAGAATGTCCTTCCCTCCTCTCCTTGCATGACTGAGTCTTCATCATTCTGCAGCATCCCCACCTTCCTCCACTACTGCATCATTATTGTCTGTCTAGGTGCCTATTCATTTCCTTCATAGCACTTTACTATGTCACTACTATGTGTTACATGGCTGTCTCCCTTATTATAACTTATCATTATAAATTATCAACATAATGTGATCTACTAGATGATTTTTTTTTAATTAATTATCACTGACGGCATGAATTAGGTACTGATTACTCTCGCACAGGGAACATGTGATGCCTCAACTTGCCTACCACTTATCTCCATCCTAATGACTTCGAAACTTTTTTTTTTTTTTTTTGCAGTATGCGGCCTCTTACTGTTGTGGCCTCTCCCATTGCGGAGCACAGGCTCCGGACGCGCAGGTTCAGCGGCCATAGCTCACGGGCCTAGCCGCTCCGCGGCATGTGGGATCCTCCCGGACCGGGACACGAACCCGCGCCCCCTGCATCGGCAGGCGGACTCTCAACCACTGCGCCACCAGGGAAGCCCCGAAACTTTTATTAGACAGTATCGTACGGTGACATCACTTGGCCTTCACTTTAAGGGAATGCAGC
Source organism: Physeter macrocephalus (assembly GCF_002837175.3). NCBI lineage: Eukaryota > Metazoa > Chordata > Mammalia > Artiodactyla > Physeteridae > Physeter > Physeter macrocephalus. The sequence continues at coordinate 61,423,106 of NC_041220.1, forward strand.
CTTTTCTGTATGAAATGTATCTCTATCCTTTTGTTGGGTCAATTAAGGAATACTTCTTGAGGCCAATGTGATTATAAACAAAACACTGCTCTTGAAAACATGAGACAGCCCTTGATTATATAAAATTACACAGATTTTTAAAATTACTATGAATACTTTTAAAATTCTGATAGAGAATTCATCAACCTCCCGTTTTGAGAAGCAGGCACATCCTGGATTATGACCTATTCTCTAGTTTCAGTGCTTACAGCAGAAGACCTAGATTTTGAAACTCTGCTCAAAAACATGAGCTGTGCAAATATAAGCAGTTCTCAACTTTATCAGGCATGAAAGTCCCTGGAACCAAACACTGAGAAGACAGAATGGAGGAAGAGAAACAAAAGCAAGACAGAGAGATGCAGAGACACAAAAAGAAACTCAGAGAGATTCAGGGGGTCATAAATTGTTCCTCCAATGAGGTATCACGATCAAGTCTGTTATATATTGGGCCAAGAACAAACTAGATGCAAAGGATAAAGAGATAATTGGCTCTTTTCCCTTCTAGGTATTAGTCCCTGGAGAATGAAAGGGGGGATAGCGATTAATGTCTGCACACACTCCGGATTGGTCTTTTTAACCCATTGCTGGGGACCACCACTAGCACAATGACCAGTGAAAATGCCCTCAACAGGCAATGGTTTTGATAGGCTAGTACATGTTCTCCTCAGTTCCCTGTCACATGCCTAAGAAGTCAGTCCCTGGTACATTTCCTGATTATCCATTTCCATTTTACAGATAGTAATTTAGTATACAGTCATCAGCCCCTGCTATGTATCACGTTTGTCTTGTGTTGGAAACAGAATGCATCACATCTGCTGTTGTCCATGAATCCTCTTCATTGTATGAGTTTGTAAAGAAAGCCAGAAATAAAACTCAGGTTTATATCAGGTGGTGTTAATGGATCAGAGTGGTGTAATATAAAACAGCTAGAAGTGGGGACCACCAGCAAATGCCTACACAGCTAACAGAGGTTCATTTCATGAATGACTGCAAAAACTGAGTATTAGATGTAGGCGGGTGGGTTTTAGCAGGGTCTGTAACCCATCTTGGATACCTACTCTGAGGATACCTCCCAAACTGCCAAGTATCCTCTACAGAAGGCCAACATCCCCTATCCCAGGACCTCTCAGCAAAAATTCTGAGTTATTATCCTAATTCCTAGAACCCGAGGATGCCTCTAAATTGTCATCATTATTTCAAATGATGGGCTCTTCATCAGCACTCTATGCAAGCTACACTCTTATTTATCCATTTCTTCTTTTTTACTCTCTTATTTAATGAATGAATCTACTCAAAAACATCTCAACTCTAGTTTAGACCCAGCTCACCTCCTCAGAACATTTTTTTTTTTCTTCTTGGACTTCTTCTTATATTAGTTATTTCACTGTTCTGCCTGGTTTTGCCATTTGTTATCTTTGGAACATAGATTACCCTCACCCTAACCCTAACCCTTAAGAAGCTCAGTCTTCCCATAGATAAAAAACTCTGCATATAGTGTTACTCTGAGAATTAGTGAGATAATAATGTAAATAGGATACTGAGCACAGAACATGACACATAACAGTTCACAATAAATATTTATCCCCTTTCATCTCCCTGGAAAGCTACAGTAGAGTCAGATTACCTGTTAAAATGTATTTTTAATTTTTATTAGTTGGAATTATTTTTAACTGACACTTTAATAAAATATTTGAAATCAAGGAACAGCTTGACTTAGTTACACTCTAACATAGGAAAGCTTATTACTATATTAGTTTCTGAGAACTCAGTAAAATTGCTAATATAATTAATAAGAGAAAATCTGATTTTTTAAGAGACATCAAAACAAAGGTTAGAAAGGTATCAACTACATGGAATGCCACAAAATAAAAGCCCTCAGGGATAGCATCACATGACTCCTATTCCCCAGTCTAGAACGCAAGAGGAGAGAAGAAGGCAGAAACAAAAATGTAATTTCTATTGAAGTAGCTGACTAGGGAGGTGTAAATTTGGAAAGATAACAAACATAGCTTCTGTCAATAATTATTTCTATGATCAAAACAAATTATGTGATTCAAAATATTTTAATTAAAATATGTTGAAACTTTCAATTCAGACTATTACCTGAGATCTGTAAGTATTCTGAGTTTCTTTCCCCAGTAATACTATGATGTGTTACAAGATTTAAAAATGAATACCTGATATTTAATTGACCCCACTGTAAATGTTTTGAACAATGACACAAAGAATGTTGCAGTATCTGCTTTGAAAAAGGAATTCATTGATAGAATCTCAAACAGTAAACAACAGTCTTATGAATGATTTATGCATGTTTATAAAACCCAGCCAAGTTTTCTATTTCATGAGTTTTGCATCTCATAATTTTGGAAGGAAACGGCTTCAGAGGGAGCAAAATCATTGTCTGTATCTCTAAAATATTCTTAAGCATTTTTAAAGAGTTAAAAGGAGAAACAACATCTTAAATAACCATTGTCTTCTTATCACAATTGCATGTGAAATGATGACACTTTAAAGAGGAAGTTTTGAAAACAGTAAGTATTTTAGGTGAGCAATTATGTCACTATCTGTGACAATGAGTAAAACTGCCTTCACCAAAGATTTTTGCTTAAATATTTGAAATGCAAACTAACACAGAACATTTAGAATATTTATGAAATCTTTGTCTAGTTTGAAAATGGAATGACTGCTCATTTTCCCCCAGTATGGTCAAAAGGTAAAGTGTCCCATTTTCAAAATATCTGTGGATATTCCATGCACATTTTATAGGCAAATGTAATGATCTGGGAAATAATCAAAAGTATTAGTTCACTGGAAGAATTATGAAAGTTTAATTTTTAGAAAGCAGCAGCATTTGTGGGGCTAAGCAAAACTTCTAGAAACCAGGGATCAAAGAGCAACTCCAAAACCATCAGTTTCATCTCCTCATTTAACAGAGGAAGTACTAAGAAAATTGATTAACACAAGGTGATATCCTTCATTAATGGCAGAATAAAGTCCATAACCCAGGAAAACCCTTGGCTCCTGAACCACCATGTGTACTGTAAAAAACAGAAATTGGTAGGATGTCAATTTTCTCTTTAAAATCTAGAGAAAAATATAAGTAGTAAGTCTAGTCATTAAAAAAATTTAAAACAACAAGGAAAAAGGTTCAAAATAGACCCAGGAATTTGGCACTGCAAAGCTGTCTGAAAATGTATTAGAGTCTTACTGCTGATGTTTTTGGCTTTCCCTGGAGAAGGTTGTAAATGTTAAATAACACAGTCAAGTTAGGGTTATGTTGGTTTATTCAAACAATCAGTGCCCACTGCAAGAAAGCTCAGGACTATTGCATATTCAACCCATATCTAGGTCAGTGAGCTCACATCTACAGATTCAGTTCTTTATTCTAGTCATCCCTCTGACAATTTCTCAAGATTAGCCAAAAGACAGGCCAAGTAGAAGATGTGCATCTACTTATCCAAACTAAAGTTTTTTAAGTTTAGTGAGGGATAACACATTATTTAACCATATGTGATCCCATACCTAGAAAAATATATTTAAGTAGGAATCCAGGTTTGCAAAGATGAACTGAGGGTTCTGCTAAGACTTTGAATTGATTCTGTTAATCTCTTCTATGACTATGACACAAACAGGAAAAATGAGTGAGAAAAGAAAAAATAATAATTTAGCATATTTAAAATATATGCAGTACTTACTATATGGTGAGTATCTAGCTCATAAATGGAACAGAATATTGTTTCAAGGTAATAATCATGGGAAATGAGACACATAAAGGATTTTGACAATCTCTATAATTGGTGGTTAATAAGAGAACATTAGTCCCACTTACCTGGGAGAAGAAAGTATGTACATTTGATTCATGAGTTGTAATTGAAAAATGTAATGTTATGACACAAGGTTTTGTACTAGGGTGTTGAGTAGGAATTATCGTATTGTCCCAAACTGACTTCTAGAATCTAAAACCAGAAATAAAAAGATGTTAAATTTGGAAAGACAACAAATGCCATCAGCTACTCCTTCTTGCTAAGGAAAGAAGTCTGGGGGAAAGCCAAAACCCTCTCTAGTCAAGGGAGAAAAAACTCCAGGAGAATTGCTGGCAACTAGAGAGACTGGTAGCTTAGTGCTTAGACTGCTCTTCACCTATCCCTGAATAATGGACAAAAGGACTGCAGGGCAGGGAAAATTCTGTGGCAGTGTGGAGAAGCCTAAAGTACCACATTTGTCATGGTGACCATGTATTTATTTCCAGGAGCTCAAGTTTAACCAGGGAAGGAGGGTGGCCTTGTAATGACCTCCTAGGAGCAAGAAGCTGTGGGTGTGTTGCTCATTTTGAGAGCTGAAGAGTGAAAAAAGAGGACAAGATACAGCCCCATTTTCAATATTCTGGGTAGTAAGGACGGTCATAAACAGCCACAAGTTAGCCAGAGAAACAGGAGCAATCAAGAGGGCCCTATAGTCTCCTTACAATGATAGGCTCTTAGGCAGAGATGTATTCGTTCTTGCTCTCCTCTTCCCCACTGCCAGTCCAGAGACCTCAAGAGAAGGAAAGGTATCCAGTCCATGGACCTTTCAAACATGCAGACAGACAATCAAACACACAGACACACACAAACACACACACACAGTGCCGAGGGTAGAGGGGAGGAGAAAAAGTGCACCTGAGCTTCCTCTCTTGTGTGTGCCCTGTCAAAGCTGGCAAGCACTGGGATACATTGTGGAGCAACATAAATGAGATTTAAACCAAGCGTGAGGAGTTTCAGACCTTCAAGATGGCAGAGAAGTAAGACGTGGAGATCACCTTCCTCCCCACAAATACATCAGAAATACATCTACATGTGGAACAACTCCTAAAGAACACCTACTGAACACTGGCAGAAGACTTCAGATTTGCCAAAAGGCAGGAAATGCCCCACGTACCTGGGTACGGCAAAAGAAAAAAGAAAAAACAGAGACAAAAGAATAGGGATGGGACCTGCACGTCTGGGAGGGAGATGTGAAAGTGGAAAAGTTCCCACACACAAGGAAGCCCCTTCACTGGCAGAGATGAAGGGTGGGGGCGGGGGGAAGCTTCAGAGCCACAGAGGAGAGCACAGCAAAAGGAGTGCAGAGGGCAAAGCGGAGAGATTCCAGCACAGAGGATCGGTGCCGACCAGCACTCACCAGCCTGAGAGGCTTCTCTGCTCACCCGCCGGGATAGGTGGGGGCTGGGAGCTGAGGCTCAGGCTTTGGAGGTCAGATCCCAGGGAGAAGAGAGAAGACTGGGAATGGCTGCATGAACACAGCCTGAAGGGGAGTAGTGCACCACAGCTAGCCGGGAAGGCTAGCTCACCCAGTAGGGGCAGACACCAAAAACAATGGGAACTACGAACTTCCAGCCTGCGAAAAGGAGACCCCAAATACAGTAAGTTAAGAAAAATGAGAAGACAGAGAAAAAAACAGCAGATGAAGGAGCAAGGTAAAACCCACCAGACCAAAAAAATGAAGAGGAAATAGGCAGTCTATCTGAAAAAGAATTCAGAGAAATTATAGTAAAGATGATCCAAAATCTTGGAAATAGAATGGAGAAAATACAAGAAATGTTTAACAAGGACTGAGAAGAACTAAAGAGCCAACAAAAAATGATGAACAACACATAAAATGAAATTAAAAATTCTCTAGAAGGAATCAATAGCAGAATAACTGAGGCAGAAGAATGGATAAGTGACCTGGAAGATAAAATAGTTGAAATAACTACTGCAGAGCAGAATAAAGAAAAAAGGAATGAAAAGAATTGAGGACAGTCTCAGAGACTGCTGGGACAACATTAAACACACCAACATTCGAATTATAGGGCTCCCAGAAGAAGGAGAGAAAAAGAAAGGGACTGAGAAAATATTTGAAGAGATTATAGTTGAAAACTTCTCTAATATGGGAAAGGAAATAGTCAATCAGCTCCAGGAAGTGCAGAGAGCCCCATACAGGATAAAACGAAGGAGAAACAGGCCAAGACACATATTAATCAAACTATAAAAAATTAAATGCAAAGAAAAAATATTAAAAGCAGCAAGGGAAAAGCAACAAATAATAGACAAGGGAATCCCCATAAGGTTAACAGCTGATCTTTCAGCAGAAACTCTGCAAGACAGAAGGGAGTGGCAAGATATATTTAAAGTGATTAAAGGGAAAAACCTACAACCAAGATTACTCTACCCAGCAAGGATCTCATTCGGATTCAACTGAGAAATTAAAACATTTACAGACAAGCAAAAGCTAAGAGAATTCAGCACCACCAAACAAGCTTTAAAACAAATGCTAAAGGAACTTCCCTAGGCAGGAAACACAAGAGAAGGAAAAGACCTGCAATAACAAGCACAAAACAATTAAGAAAATGGTAAGAGGGACATACATATCGATAACTACCTTAAATGTAAATGGATTAAATGTTCCAACCAAAAGACATAGAGTGGCTGAATTGATACAAAAACAAGACCCATATATATGTTGTCTACAAGAGACAAGCTTCAGACCTAGGGACACATACAGACTGACAGTGAGGGGTTGGAAAAAGATATTCCATACAAATGGAAATCAAAAGAAAGCTAGCATAGCAATTCTCATATCAGACAAAATAGACTTTAAAATAAAGACTATTACAAGAGACAAAGAAGGCCATGACATAATGATCAAGAGATCAATGCAAGAAAAAGATATAACATTTGTAAATATTTATGCATCCAACATAGGAGCACCTCAATACAGAAGGCAAATGCTAACAGCCACAAAAGGGGAAATCGACAGTAACATAATAATAGTAGGGGACATTAACACCCCACTTTCACCCATGGACAGATCATCCAAAATGAAAATAAATAAGGAAACACAAGCTTTAAATGACACATTAAACAAGATGGACTTAATTGATATTTATAGGACATGCCATCCAAAAACAACAGAAACCAATGAGATGCAGCAAAAGCATTTCTAAGAGGGAAGTTTATAGCAATACAATCCTACCTCAAGAAACAAGATACATCTCACATAAACAGCCTAACCTTACACTTAAAGCAATTAGAGAAAGAAGAACAAAAAACCACCAAAGTTAGCAGAAGATAAAATGGATAACCTGGAAGAAATGGACACATTCTTAGATATGCACGACCTGTCGAGACTGAACCAGGAAGAAATAGAAAACTTGAACAGACCAATCACAAACACTGAAATTGAAAGTGTGATTAAAAACCTTCCAACAAACAAAAGCCCAGGACCAGATGGCTTCACAGGGGAATTCTATCAAACATTTAGAGAAAAGCTAACACCTATCCTTCTCAAACTTTTCCAAAATATAACAGAGGGAGGAACAATCACAAACTCATTCTACGAGGCCACCATCACCCTGATACCAAAACCAGACAAAGATGTCACAAAGAAAGAAAACTACAGGCCAATATCACTGATGAACATAGATGCAAAAATCTGCAACAAAATACTAGCAAACAGAATCTAACAGCACATTAAAAGGAACATTCACCATGATCAAGTGGTTTTTCCCAGGAATGCAAGGATTCTTCAATATATGCAAATCAATCAACATGATACACCATATTAACAAATTGAAGAATAAAAACCATATGATCATCTCAATAGATGCAGGAAAAGCTTTCAACAAAACTCAACACCCATTTATGATAAAAACCCTCCAGAAAGTAAGCATTGAGGGAACTTACCTCAACATAATAAAGTCCATATATGACAAACCCACAGCCAACATCATTCTCAATGGTGAAAAACTGAAACC
>NC_041220.1:61431022-61432010 GCF_002837175.3 Physeter macrocephalus
TAAAGTAGCAGGATACAAAATTAATGCACAGAAATCTCTTGCATTCCAATACACTATTGATGAAAAATCTGAAAGAGAAATTAAGGAAACACTCCCATTTACCATTGTAACAAAAAGTAAAAAATACCTAGGAATAAACCTACCTAAGGAGACAAAAGACCTGTATGCAGAAAACTATAAGACACTGATGAAAGAAATTAAAGATGATACAAAGAGATGGAGAGGTATACCATGTTCTTGGATTGGAAGAATCAACATTGTGAAAATGACTATATACCCAAAGCAATCTACAAATTCAATGCAATCCCTATCAAACTACGAATGGCATTTTTCATAGAACTAGAACAAAAAATTTCATGGTTTGTATGGTAACATAAGACCCTGAATAGCCAAAGCAATCTTGAGAAAGAAAAACTGTACTGGAGGAATCAGGCTTCAGACTATACTTCAGACTATACTACAAAGCTTCAGTAATCAAGACAGTATGGTACTGGCACAAAAACAGAAATATAGGTCAATGGAACAGGATAAAAAGCCCAAAGATATACCCACGCACATATGGTCACATTATGTTTGATAGAAGAGGCAAGAATATACAAGGGAGAAAAGTCAGCCTCTTCTATAAGTGGTGCTGGGAAAACTGGACAGCTACATGGAAAAGTATGAAATTAGAACACTCCCTAACACCATACAGGAAAATAAACTCAAAATGGATTAAAGACCTAAATGTAAGGCCAGACACTATCAAACTCTTAGAGGAAAACATAGGCAGAACACTCTATGACATAAATCACAGCAAGATCCTTTTTGACCCACCTCCTAGAGAAATGGAAATAAAAACAAAAATAAACAAATGGGACCTAATGAAACTTAAAAGCTTTTGCACAGCAAAGGAAACCATAAACAAGATGAAAAGACAACCCTCAGAATGGGAGAAAATAGTTGCAAATGAAGCAACCGACAAAGGATTAATCTCCAAAATTTAAAA
>NC_041220.1:61432937-61497866 GCF_002837175.3 Physeter macrocephalus
ATATATGTATATGCATAGCTGATTCACTTTGTTGTAAAGCAGAAACTAACACACCATTGTAACACACCATTGTAAAACAGTTATACTCCAATAAAGATGTTTAAAAATAAATAAATAAAATAAAAGAGTCATGTACCACAATGTTTATTGCATCTCTATTTACAGTAGCCAGGACATGGAAGCAACCTAAGCGTCCATCAACAGATGAATGGATAAAGAAGACGTGGCACATATATACAATGTAATATTACTCAGCATTAAAAAGAAATGAAATTGAGGTGTTTGTAGTGAAGTGGATGGACCTAGAGTCTTTCATACAGAGTGAAGTAAGTCAGAAAGAGAAAAACAAATACCGTATGCTAACATATATATATGGAAACTAAAAAAATAAAAAATAAAATAAACAAATAAAGGTTCTGATGAACCTAGGGACAGGACAGGAATACAGATGCAGACATAGAGTATAGACTTGAGGACATGAGGAGGGGGAAGGGTAAGCTGGGATGAAGTGAGAGAGTGGTATGGACATATATACACTACCAAATATAAAATAGATAGCTAGTGGGAAGCAGCTGCATAGCACAGGGAGATCAGCTCAGTGCTTTTTGACCACCTAGAGGTGTGGGATAGGGAGGATGGGTGGGAGACTCAAGAGGGAGGAGATATGGGGATATATGTATATGTATAGCTGGTTCACTTTGTTATAAAGCAGAAACTAACACACTATTGTAAAGCACTTATACTCCAATAAAGATGTTTTTAAAAAATGAATAAATAAACCAAGCGTGAGGCTTGAGTGTTAAATTAGATTGGAATTTAATAATTAAAAATGGCTGGCATATTTTCTCAAAAGGTTAAACATAGAGTTGCTGTATATCCCATCAATTCCAGTTCTATGTATATAACCAAGAGAAATGGAAACATATGTCTATACAAAAACTTGTACTCAAATGCTCATAGCAGCATTATGCATAGTATCCCCAGAGTGGGAAACAACCAAAATGTTTGTCAGCTGGAGAATGAATATATATAAAATGTGGCATATCGAGACAAGTGAATATTATTAGGCCATATAAGGAAATGAACTACTAATACATGCTACAATATGGATGAACCCTGAAAATATGCTAAGGGAAAGAAGCCAAAATTCGGAAAGTAAGATTAACAATTCATGTATCTAGGGTTGCTTCCTTTTACACAAAAAGCGATCAAAACATTTTGTAAATTATAATTTATGTAGTTTACAATTGATAAATAGTCTCTGAATGAATGAACATATGGTAATAACACTAGAAAACAGAGAGCATCTGGATTTACGCAGGATAAAGCTAAAGAAGAATGGCCAGAAAGATTGAGTGCTCAAAAGAAACCTGAAAGAAAATGAATAGCAAATAGCTGTGAAATACTTCATACACCAGGGGAAGAAAATGTAGCCATTTAAAATATATTACTCTAAGCACTAAAAATATAAATATTCAAATTATATTTTCAACCATTAATTTTTTTCCCTACATTCTCTTCTCCACTAGTTGGGATAATGGAAATAGACCTAAACTTATGCTAATGAGATAGCATATGAATTATCTGGTTCTGTCTATTGAATTACATCACAAATAAAAAAGCCTTCAGTCAATATGAGTAAATGTTAGAAGCAGAACTCAAGGAATTCAACTCCAGTAGATTTCTCTCCAAATTGTTGTTGAGGAAAAAGTGCTGTGTGTGAGATGAGAAAACTAGGGCTGCCTCTCTCTGGGATGGTACAGAAAGAATCCTTCAGGACTCCTTGGCTGTCCTCATAATCATTTTGATAAGCTCTGAAGGGGCCCCAAAAGTAATTTAAACAAAGAGAGAAGACATATTGCAAAGGTTAGCATATTTTTTTTGAGAATCTTTCCATTTGAGTTCAGTGTATTGGCAGCATAGATCACAAGTGAAAACAAGTTATCTTCTGCTCTGAAGTTAGCATTACTTACGTGGGCTGGTCATCTACCATTCCCATTGTTACACAATTAATAAAGTATATATTATGGTTCCTGATTTCTAAACTGCTGTGTCAGGGTATCCTGATGGTAAAAGATGGTAAAAATGATGATGATGATGATGGTAGTGGTGGTGGTGGTAACGATAGTCAATATTTACTGAGTGCTTGATATGTGGCCACATATTGTAAAAGTAGTCTAGAAATGTCATTTCATGTATGCTAACAACTACTTATTAGATAAGTATTATTATTACTCACATTTTACATATGTGTAACTTACCCAAGTAAACAACAAGTAACTCACCCAAAGCCTATCGCTAGTGATCGAGTCTAGGCTGAACACAGGGAGTCTGATCCTAGAACCTGTATACAAAACAACTGGGCTGGGACTTCCCTGGTGGCACAGTGATTAAGAATCTGCCTGCCAATGCAGGGGACACAGGTTCAATCCCTGGTCCAGGAAGATCCCACATGCCGCGGAGCAACTAAGCCCGGAGCCACAACTACTGAAGCCCGCGCGCCTAGAGCCCATGCTCGGCAACAAGAGAAGCCACCGCAATGAGAAGCCCCCGCACCACAAGGAAGAGTAACCCCCGCTCACCGCAGCTAGAGAAAGCTGGCGCGCAGCAACAAAGACTCAGTGCGGACAAAAAAAAAAAAAAAAAAAAAAAAAAAAAAAGCAAACAAAAAAAACTGGGCTCAACCGCTTTCCAGAGAAATGACCACGCTGGACAGAGTCAATTCTAGAGGAAATTATGACAATGAAATCTCTCACACTGATCCTTCTCGCCACAATGCCCATCCATCAGTTTCCTTTCGTCCAAGACGTACTTTGCTGCTCTTCCATACCAAGTACCCTCTCCAGCAGCAACAGATTTTCTCAGCTCTTCCTCCTACAGTCAAAAGTGACTGATTACCATGGTTCATAGTAAGGTAACAATGGATGATAGAAGACCAAGTGTTTGTGGCATAGTTGCCTTTCAAAAATTTTTCCAGGGCTTCCCTGGTGGCGCAGTGGTTGAGAGTCCGCCGGCCGATGCAGGGGACGCGGGTTCGTGCCCTAGTCCGGGAAGATCCCACATGCCGCGGAACGGCTGGGCCCGTGAACCATGGCCGCTGAGCCTGCGCGTCCGGAGCCTGTGCTCCGCAACGGGAGAGGCCACAACAGTGGGAGGCCCGCGTACCACCAAAAAAAAAAAAAAAAAATTTTTTTTTCCAGAAATTATTGCACAATACAAAATAATGAACAATAGGAACACCAGACAGAGTTGCAGGACTGTCAGAGGAGGCCTTTTTGGATAGGTGAGCATTTTGGATTCCTTCACAGTGAGCTATACATAGAATAAGCCCTGTTTTCACTGTTTAGCTCTAAATCCAGTAAACCAAGAAAAATAGGCACATAAAAGCAAGGGAAGAATCACTGCTTGTCTTCTTTCTTAGGTGCTGAAATACCCAGCCATTATCAATTCTCCAACAATCTACCGAAGGACCATGACCTACACCTTTAATTCTGCCACATATATCAACCCAACTGCTTGTAATAAAGTTATGTTCTCCTTCCATTCTCAGGTTAAATATATATTCTTTTGAAAAAAGTCTCCCTGAACCTTGAAGTGGTTATAGGTGCCCCTCCCGTGGCTTCCTAATGGTTCTCTATACTTTCCTTATTTAAATACTCATTACACTGTATGGTAACTGCAATTGTCCATAACAGCCACGGGAATTGAGCACCACCTTCATGGATATTTAGCATTATTTGTCTCTGTGGCAGAGACTGCTAACTCTTTTTTCATACCCACGTTGTTCTCTGCTCCCAGGATAAAGCTAGGCTGCATGCCCAGCCTCCTGTGCAGTTAGGAATGATCATGTGACTCAGTTCTATCGAACAGAATGCAAAGAGAAGTGATGAGAGCCACTATTAGTCCACCTAATCCTTCTATGCAGTACTCTATTTTATACTGCCTTCTAGGTGACTGGGAAGGAAATGACCCCATGATGAATTTTGAAGCCAAAAGTTAAAATGGCAAAATCACTGGCAGCTTAAGTTTCTAAACAGTTTTTTGAAGCAGACCTCCCCACTTACCTAGAATCACTTTGGACCTTCACCTGAGAAAGAAATAAGCTTCTTCCTTTTAAATCTTCTTTTTTTTTGCGTGGGGGGGGTCTATCTTTTTATACCAACAGTTATAGCATCTTTTTATTTCTTAGAATCTAGCATAATAACTACAGGTACACTCGAAATCTATAAATATGTGTTGAAAAAAATGAAATGAATGAATGATTAGGGTGAACATCTCAAGAAATAAACTCTTTTTGTCAAACTAATATTATAAAAATAGCTAACATTTATTTTATGCTTACTATATGCTACTGCTTTCTAAGATTCTTTCCATAAATTATCTCATTTAAACCTCTTAACAATGTTATGAGGTAGATGCTACTATTATTCCATTGCACAGATTAGTAAACTGAAGCTTAAACCAGCTTAATCACTACCTAGTGTATCATAGTTATTTGGTAGATGAATCAAGATTCAACCCAAACAATGTAACTCAAAAGCCTATGTTTTTAACCACAATGTAATAAATAAATACCATGCCTAGGTGACTTCCATAAGCAATAAAGAATTATTCAACAAATAGCAGAATTAAATATTTTATATTAATAACACTATCTTTTGATATAATTTCTACGAAAGAGCTAAGAGTTCCTAAAAATTTATGATGACACACAATACCTTTTTTTTTTTTTTTTTTGCGGTACGCGGGCCTCTCACTGTTGTGGCCTCTCCCATTGCGGAGCACAGGCTCCGGACGCGCAGGCTCAGCGGCCATGGCTCACGGGCCCAGCCGCTCCGCGGCATGTGGGATCTTCCCGGACCGGGGCACGAACCCGTGTCCCCTGCATCGACCGGCGGACTCTCAACCATTGCGCCACCAGGGAAGTCCCACAATACCTTCTTATGTGTCTTTTTAAATGTCAAAAGACTTAGATGTTACATAGAAAGTCAGTTATAGATTTGTAGCTGAAATTCAAGTTTCAAGGTTTCTAGTATTATTATTATTTTTTGACTGTGCCGTGCGTCATGCAGGATCCTTGACCAAGGATCGAACCCTTGCCCACTGCATTGGGAGCACAGAATCTTAACCACTGGGCCACCAGGGAAGTGCCTACAGTATTATTTTAAATACGCAATTGGGGTTTTGGCTGCTTCTGGCTCATATACTTTATATTTTTTAATATTTATTTATTTATTTTTGCTGCGCTGGGTCTTAGTTGTGGCACGCGGGATCTTCATTGCAGCATGAGGGATCCTTAGTTGCGGCATGAGGGATCTTTTTTAGTTGCAGCATGCGTACTTCTTAGTTGTAGCATGTGCACTTCTCACTTGCGGCATGTGAACTCTTAGTTGCGGCATGCATGTGGTATCTAGTTCCCCAAACAGGGATCGAACCCGGACCACCTGCATTGGGAGCGTGGAGTCTTATCCACTGGACCATCAGGGAAGTCCCCTGGCTCATATACTTTAACAGAGAACAGCAGTTGCCTTAGAGATCTCTAGATTTCATTAACTCACAAGTTTCATTAAATATATAAAATTAGAGCTTACTCTTAAATCGGTAATCAATTTTTGCACATTTAGAGGTCAGACCTCAGGTTATAATTCACTGAAAATCACTTTGTTCTCTAAGTTAAGCAAATCCATTGTGATCTAATACAGTGTCATCTTCATCATGTCCAGAAAAACCCTCCCCACACAAGTGGATCAATATCTGTTGTACAAAGTCTAGACTAGATTAATTGGGTTAGTGCCTGTTTGGATTTTAGTCATTTTATCAGGAGTGTTAGACTGGCTTCTAAAAATCAATGCTTCCTGGTGTCAAGTTCTAGTACCCAGGGTATGTTAGAGACATTCACTAGTATGGCCGAACTTGAGACTTGGTTATTATTTAAGTAATAATATACTTCAGGATAGAAATTTTAAAAATGGTTCCAAAAAAGTACTAGGAATTTATCACTAAATTCATTTAACAAAATCTATATAACTGTCATTTTTAGGATAGCTATAATAATCATACTTTATCTATAACTCAGCTGCTTACCCCATGTTATAGTATCTGTAACTAAAGCCACAGTCATTTGTCATGATTATTAATGAAAAATAGGCAAACAATACTGTCACAAACTTAGTTTAAATCTGTTTTAAAACATTTTTCATAGCTACCCAAAAGTCCTAGGGGTAAGCAGGGTAGATGGAAGACTTTTTTAAAAATAAATTCTTCTGTACAGTATAATTTTAAACTTTTTTCTGTATGTAAATAGAACTTTATTTTAAAGATTAAAATAGAAAAAATATTAAACAAAAATTGAAAAATTACAGTACTATAGGATGTTTACAGTAGTGTTCTATGAGTAACAAATAAAGAATGCATTAGTGTGTGTTCAAAATTGGCTACATACATCACTTTTCCGTGTTTGTTTTTTCAGAAACAATGAAAATCAACTTTATTTTTAAATCTGTTCTAAATAAAATCTGTATCCATGTAATTGCAAACGCTGTAGAAAATGGTTTCTGGAGAGAGTTTCAGCCTAGATGAACTGAAGTTTCATTTTTAAAAGTAAAGGATACTAAAGATTTTAGTTTGATGTATATTAAATATAAAGCAGTTACATTTTGAGATAGACCTCCAATATATTGCCAGGAGAACCCTGGCTACAGGCTGGAAAGTCTTGTTTACAAACCAGGCACTGTCCCCAGAGAAAGAAGAAACTAGAGGTGCTTTTGCCTTTTGCTAAAGAAGAAAATACAAGTGTCAGTTTAGAGACTAAGTTCCCAAACTTGCACAGGTTGTGGAATATTTGGGAAGCAAGGTGCAATTTGAATAAGAATATGAAACATCAATATTAGGTTCAAATAATTAAGTTTAAAATGCACTAAATCACATATATTAGGTTCTAGTAGACATGAAGATAGACAATACAGATGGAAGAAAAACTTAACTGAGAAAATTACATTTATTAACATAGGTTTTCAACATATTAGGTATTATGGATTGAATTGGGCCCCCCCCCAATTCACATTAAAGACCTAACCCCGCCCTGTGACTGTATTTGGGGCCTTTAAGGTTAAATGATGCCATAATGATGGGGCTATCTGATAGGACTCATGTCCTTTTAAGAGGAAGAGACACCAGGGCTCTCTCACTCTCCTGTGTACAAAGCAAAGGCCTTGTGAGGACACAGAGGGAAGGCAGTTGTCTACAAGCCAGGAAGAGAGGCTTCACCTGAAACCAACACTGGAAGCATCTTGATCTTGGACTTCCAACCTCTAGAACTCTGAGAAAATTAATTTCTGTTGTTTAAGCGCCCCTGTCTATGGTATTCTATTACGGCAGCCAGAGGAGACATCAGGAAACAGCCGCCATTATTCCTTTCTAACAGGGTAGTGTGGTTTTGCATCTTGAGTAGCTCAGGTGTTTTGGAAAGAGCTTCCCATTACCTACCTGAGAATCCAGCCTCTTTGTGTGACATACACATCCATTTTTGCTGTGGCCCCACCGATCTCTCTAAGCCCATTTCTTGTCATTTTGCTGCCCTCACGATATGGAGCTATTTATAGATATCTATTCTACAACTCTATATCTTTCCTCTGGTCTGAATTCCTTTCCCCAATTTATGTACCTGGAAAACTCCCACCAACCTTCAGCACCCCAGGTAAGGGTCACCTCTTGCTTTGCACAGCCTCCCCCAACTCCTCTAGCCAGTCACCCCTCACTCCCTGGTACTAATTGTATCTGTGTTTTCTGAGCACTCAGTGCTTACATGGTAGCCTGTCACAATTATAATTTTGTTTACATGTTTCTCCCAACAGATGTGCAGTTTTTAATAACAAGGATAATGATGGAGTTTGACTCTCTTTATTGAGTTGAGAAACTCAGAGAAAGTTTCACTAAAATAAATTAAGAGCCTCTTTCTAGGACAGGAGGGACACACATTTCAAGGGTTTTAATACTTTCATTTAAGAAATACTATTAAAAGAGAGGAAAACCAATGCAGATTAAGTTAACTGAACATTTTCAGCTGGTTAGGAATGCTTAGAAGAGTGAAGATTTTTTTCATTTCATTAGTGATGCTTCCTCCAGTATTACTGAAATAGCCCTCATCAAAATATATGAAGGTCAAGGGCATTCTTATGCTTGAAAGTGCCAATAGTGAAAACAGTACTTCTGACTGGAAGCAAATCTAAAAAAAAGTTGAGGATTTGTGAGCAGGCAAGAGCCTAAACTGAAGGAACACTGGATCAGGAGCAAGGAAATCTGATTTTTCAGTTCATCATCTGCTACTCATTAACAGTATCCCTTGGCTGATACACACACACACACACACACACACACACACACACACACGTACCCTTTATCTATAAAATGAGGGGTTTTATAACAACTAAATTTTTTCCCGGTTTAACATTTTTCAGGATGTTCAATTGTTCTTCATCGAATTCTTAGGGTTATTCTATAATATATCACTACAGGATTTATTTAATGTGATTTAAACTTCATTATTTTAAATACAGGTTATGATTTTGATACATGAAGCTGAGGATAGTCAGTACTACTGACAGCACATGGTCCTGGCCCAACCCTGCTTGGCTAGAGATATATTTTACTGAATCACTCACCAACTCATCCAAAAATGTGCTGCAGCACTTACAATGTGTCAGGCATCTATGCTCACTTAAAGTAAGAAATTAATCCATTCATGGGAAAATACATGGTCCTTTCAAATTCCAAAGTGTCCTCTGATATAGGAACTGCTGGGTTTTCATCTGATTCTGTGCTCACATGTCTAAACATCAGGGTAAAAGGTTAAAATTTAAAAGTACTATGTCAAAATTCCTGGTGCTTGTACTGTCATAAAAGATGATCAAAAAAAAGAATAATAATTCGAAGTTATTCACCCCAAACTATTAGTGCTTTATTAACAGCAAATCTTTAACAAGTAATAAGTAGAAGAAAAATTAAGAAACCTTTTTTGGAGGTGGGGGGAATGATTGTAGTCTATGCTTGGTTTGTGTAAGAATTAGTATTTTCTTGTCAATATAACTATTTTGTTAATTTCAGTCATTATAAGTCTACAAATACTAGTGACATACTAATATCAAAATATTACTTAACTTAGAAATATTATGAATGAAAGTAATTTTCACTTTGAGGCAGAGTTTCATTTGAATTAATCAGAAGTTTTTGCATCTTCTTATTTATATTTCCAACTTTTTGTCAAAATAACTACATTGCACTGAATACTATTTGTGACTGTAGATCTTCTAAGAAATTCCACAGAGGACAGTAGCCAAGGCAATTTGATAATATCCTCTTTTAACAGTTTAGAGGGGTCATGTGCATATTCTCTGACATCTACAATTTCTCAAATTTTAGAAATATTGAGCTCGAGCTTGACCCATTGTATCCTATCTTCATTACTAGAAGGTACGCTGAGCTCACCAAAGAGTCAAAACGTTTGTTCAGTTTCCTTTCAATTCTCTAGCCACTCAGCCCCTGAAACCTCTGTTTGCTCCCCTAATCCCTTGTTTAGGTTCTAGATGAGACCTAATTAATCATTTGATTTGTACCCATTCTGTTTAACAACCCAGTCCACCCAAATCACGCCAGAACAAGAGTTCACAGGATAAAATATTGAATATTACTCATACTTCTGTTTTATTGAATACGGTCCTCTATATCACAGTTTCCATACTGGATCCCCCACATTCTACATTTTTTCACATTAACCTCAGTTTGGTAAAAATGATTTTATGTTCAGGATAATACCTTACTGTGATATTACATAGTTTAAAACAAGGTACAAGAAAAGAACCCTAGAGTAAGAGTTAAGAAACAAAAGACTTTACTCCTTTGCCTCTGATCTCTATATGATGGGGGTCATGTTGCTTCATGTCACTAAGACACAATTTCTTCATCTATAATGATAACCCCCAATACCTCACTGGTTTGCTGTGATGAAAACCATAGCAGGTATGGAAATGCACTGTAACTCTCATGATATCAATATGGGATACTTTTATTGATTTATTTATGAGATCTTTGGCTGAGGCTATATGAACTTGGACCTAACTAGAGGCAAAATATGGCACCACTGTCTAACTTTGGGTAATATGCATTACACCTAAACATTGATTTTGTCATACTTAAGTGAGGATAATCCTACCTCACAGGATTATTGTAAGCATTTCACAAGATAACGTATATATACAAATTCTTAGTCTAATGCTTGGCCCTGGTAAAAATATGCTAAAAAAATAGCAATTTCAAAAAATGAGTAGAGTTTGTAATTTCATTGCTATCTTTATGTAATTCGATTATACTAATGAGAACTTTGTTGAATTATAATGTCTGAGGAATTTAAAATACTAAAGCAGAGCCTTGATCCAAATTCCTAATTAAATTCTTACATTTTAATACAAGGAAAATAGCCTCAAGAACATACTGTTAGGGATGTTTATGTAAACTGATCTAAAACATTTTTCTCTTATTTATATATTTTATAGATGTAGATGAAGGAAAAACACAGAAGTTATACCTCAGTTCCTATCTTCTTTCATTAATTGATAAGCAATGATCACAGCTAAGAAAGCTTGTTGTACCTACAGGGAATGATGGAGATTTTTCCTTTCTCTAATTGCAACCCAGAGATTTGTGGCTGAGAAAATAAGTAAACAAGAAAATAAAAGACCAGTAAGAAACCACAAAGAAACATAGAAACTATTCCCAGGGGACTATACTGTGTATGCTGGTTGGATGTATCAACATTGTCTGGTTTAGCACTACATCCATATTTTATGTGAGTTAGAGTGGAGGGAAGCCCCCAGAGAATTGATACTGAAGGTGTCTCAGAAATTACTTAAAATTGCATTTACAGTTTTCCTTCAAATCTTTCAACTTATTTCTGAGAAAAGGAAAGATGTTTTGGCTATAGAATATATCTTCTAGCAGATGTCCATTAACATTTCCACGTGAAGTAAGTTTGCCCGAGGGACTCAGACACTCTGTTACAGCTTTGTAAACGTCAAAATTAATATTCGACAAGTGTAATTTGTCTCTTGGCCTCAATTAGCAAATTCATCATCTTGATCCAAAGTAAACAATGAGAAAGAGTGTGAAAGATGCCAACGAAATGAAGGAGACCAGGGAGATTGGGTTGACCTCAGTCTCCATCAGTTTCTAGCAAACCCCTCTACTTCTTAGACTACTAAGCACCACAATGCTTTAATTTTCTCTTACTTACCAAGGGCTTGGTTTCATCTTCGTCTTTGAAATAATAGAGTTGATCTCCTTTGAGCACAAACCAACGGGTATGCCAAGTCTTGACAAAGCCTCCCTGCTTCCTCAGCCACCCACACTTCATGGCATTGTTCCGCCCTTGGCCTTGTTGGGGGTTCTCCATGGAGTCATTGCTCTCCTCCATTACCAAGCTGATGGACTTTCCTATTTAGCAAACAGACAACAACAACAAAAATAAGGTGCTCTGATATATTCAATTCCCTCTTAAATTACCCCTGTCCCTTAAAAAAAAAAAAAGCTGGAGGTAGAGTGAAAAATGTAAATTAACTCACATACCAAATTTCTAGAAGCAAACCACAAACCTGACAACAATATTCTTGGAGAAAACTTGGACAGAGTTCCTTGTGTCTTCCCACTCAGCTGTGAGATAATATCCCTTTTTTCCTAAGTAGAATTAAAGAATGGGAAAGTTCTAGAGATAATGGGTTAAGAAGTAATTTGGGGAAGGCAGCTATGCTCACCACTACACCACCAACTCAAGAGGCAATTTCTGAAGACAAACTAAAACCACCAACAAAAACATAACTCTCATGAAAATGGGCCTCTGTGTCTGGTGTGCACTGATTGGGGCCTGCTTGTGCAGGCCTGTGATTATTTGAGCAAACTTAGCCTGACACATGTTACAGTTTTAAGGGACTATTTTAAAAACCTCAGTGGAAGACATTTGTTTTACATATGTAAAAATTTCTCAAGATGTCTCTGCTCCCCTTTCCCCCAAAGTATCCCCTTGAGAGTTTCTTTGGCTGGTTAAGAATTAGTGCAGCTGAAAAAGCTTAAGAAAAAAAAAAAATGAAAAAACGTCCTGCTTGGCCAGTGAGTCTCTTTCAAACTTCAGGAGTGAGTGGTGTGTTCCAGTCAACTGCATGATGAAGAAAATTTCAAGGTTATTGTGAAGGAATATAAGGTCATACACACTGTCCATACAAAGCAAATTAATTTATCATAGAGGAAATATTAATCTACAGGTGAGAGGCTAAACCACCACAGTAAGAAGGTGGCTTTTGGGAGAGCCAGGGACAAGTGGTTAAGAACAAAAGACATTTTCCTGTCCTGAAGGCTTCCTGCAGGTTCTTGCCAATGTTTATTCCTAAGCACTTTTTCAGAAAGTGAAAACTACACTTTTACCCTTGTATCTTTCATGAGGATATAAGGATACAGATTAATTAATAAAACATAGATTACTCCTGTTCTGGTGTATTCACGCACAAAGCTTCTATTTTTTCAGCAAGATTCCAGAAAACAAGCTGTCTTTCTATCTAGTCTTTATTTTCACTACTAATTTTTCAATTAATTTATGTGTACACAATCCTAGTTATAAATTCCATGAAGTTTCGACTGTCAGCCCTTGGCTGTTACATTTCTTCCTTGAAGGTACACGGTTAAACCTTGGACTTCTGGTTTCTTTGAATTTAGTCCTGCCCTTCCAGTTACAGGGAAGAAGCAGAGCTAAATACATCTTATTTTGACCATTTCAACCATCCTCTCAGGAGTTTTGCCTCTTCCATTGGCATGCATTCTAATCTAGCTCCATCCTTGCTTTTATCATCATCTCTTCAACCTACTTTTAAGCTTCAAGTAGGTCACTTGACTGCCGTCTATCTCATTCAATATCCACTTTTTCCTTTCTTATCCTGAAACATCCTTCTGATGAACAGGCCCTCATCTCTACAAAACATCTTGAAACTTCCTTCTCTCCATAGGGCATTCCTATGGCCATCACCGCTCACTGCAGGAAACAGTCTCCCATCGTGTGTGTGTGCATGTGTGTGACCAGACTGGATCATGCCTGATGCTTCAAGTTTGTTATGCCCTTAGGGCAGGAACTTTCATCTCTTTTCTTTCACAGTACTTGACCTAGTATAAAGAGCCAAGTAAATCTCACTTTAAATGAATAATAAATGCTGTATCATAATTTAGATAATAAGTATGCTTACTAGACCACTCTAAATAATGTTTTTTGGTTTCCCGGTGTTTAAATTGTTCACATCTACAAAACTTGCTATCTCATCATTACCTATTTATTCTTTAACCAAATATATTAACTTAAAAAATTGAATAAGCCCTTAAAACAATCCAACATACATCCACTTGCACACACACAAATCTAGAATTCATTGCACAACAAATTTTTTCTTTGCAGTCCTTCTTTTCTTCCCTCTCATATTAATGCTTTCCATTAAATTTGAAAAATCTCCTCTAAAAGGTTTCAAGGTAAATATCAACCTACCATCAATAATATAAAAAATACAAGTGTCCAATTCCACATTTGTCTACTATCAATCCTTAGTAAAAAAATGTGTGCACATTTGAACATGGTTTATGATTCTTCTTGCATGTGTTGTTTATAAGCCTAGTGAAACCAATGACAGCATCACTCACTGAACTGCTGGCTATAATGCCCATATTTTCATGACTTTAGAATGCAACAGAAAGTGTTTTAATAGTACTAATTGTAACAATTCATTAAAACAGAAATGAAAACAGATTGTATGATATCCCTAAGGGAAAATAATACCACAATTTTTGCTGGTTGAGTAAAGTTAAGTTTTACTAAGATAACCATAATTTTTATAGAGGAGTCTTGATATTTCTTCAAAAATCAAATGCTTCAAATTCTACCCTTCATCTTTAAAATAAGGATGTTGGACTGGATGATTTCCAGCTATGGTCCCTTCTTACACCCTGAAATCTACCATCTCTGTAATTCCATAAGCATAAGGACACCAGATATCCACAACACTTACTACAATGTCTGGCATATGGTGAAGCTCAATCAATGTTTGATGAATTAATAAATTTTGCAATAGGTTTGGTGCTAGAGATCTAAAAGTGAACATGATCTCCCTCTGAAACCTGATCTTGCCCAACACCCAATCTTAGTAAAGGCTACCATGATATGCCCAGTTTGGAAAAAAAAAAAGTGATCATTTTAGATTCCTGATTCCGCCTCACCCTGAATATCAAATGTACCTGTAAATTCAGAAGATACCTCCAAAAAATATTTCAAATCTATCCAGTTGATTCCATCTCCATCGCCACTCTATTACCCAAGCCACCATTGTCTTTGACTGGATGATTCTGATAGCCCTCCAACTGGTCTCATTGCTTCCATTTTTAACCACAAAAACAATGAAACATGCTCACACGTTTCATTCTCCACAAAATAGCCAAAGTGAGCTTTCAAAAATTAAATCAGATGATTCTCTACTCTTAAATTTTTGATTGGTTTCCATTGTACTTATATTAAAATCTAGAGTCTTAACCATGGCATACAAGGTTCTGAATCATCTGACACCCATTTACTGATCTAATCTAATCTCATACCATCACCTCCTCATTTCCCCCCACGACACACACACACACACACACACACACACACACACACACACACACTTTAAAGCTCTGATGCAGTAACACCAGGTTACTTTCAGTTCTGGAAACATCCAAGCTCCTTTATGCCTGGAGTTTTGGGGTTTTTTTTTGTTTGTTTGTTTTTTCCGGTACGCGGGCCTCTCTCTGTCGTGGCCTCTCCCGTTGCGGAGCACAGGCTCCGGACGCGCAGGCTCAGCGGCCATGGCTCACGGGCCTAGCCGCTCCGCGGCATGTGGGATCTTCCCGGACCGGGGCATGAACCCACGTCCCCTGCATCGGCAGGCGGACTCTCAACCACTGCGCCACCAGGGAAGCCCATGCCTGGAGTTTTGATGCTTGCTGATCTCTGCCTAGGCTGCTCTGCCTCATGCTCTTTACATGGCCCACCCCTTCTCACTCTTTAAGTCTCAGCCTAAAACCTACCTCCTCCAACCACCATTACGAACCTCCAACCACCATTACGAATCATCTAGTGAATTAGTTCCCCTCTTGTTATTCTCCATCTCTGAATTCTGTCCTCTGTCTTCCTGACACTTCTCTAAATTGCTGTTTCTTTAGCTGTTTATTGCTGATCACCCCTGCAGGATCCCATACGCTTCAACAGGTCAAGAACTTGCTTCTCCTCACTGCAGTATATCCAGTGCTTACTTGGTACTCAGCAAACAATTGTTGAATCAAGGAATGAAGCTATGTAACAATCACAATAGAATTTCTACAAAGAATACTTTGGAAAGTTGTGAATTTCCATTTAATGCCTTAAAGAAGATGGTCTACCTTAAGAACTTGATTTTTTTTCCTCCTTTGACACAGGACACTTCAATTAGCATGCAAATTGTTCTTAAACACAATGTTAAAATCATAAAACTTAAGTGAACCTGAAATTGCCCTTTCTGAGGAAATTCAAAACTGCACCTCTTAGCTTTGGCAGGAAATACATGTAATCAATTCTGGTTTTGCATGAAGGAAAGTATGGTTCGCTCACTCAGATTCTCAGAGAATGTTTTAACTGAATCTCCACTGGGAAAGTACTTTCCCATGGTCAGGCCGTGGCAGCTGGGTTGTATATGAGATGCCAGTAGGACCATCCACCTCAGTGTTTAGCAAAGCAGCAAAACAGTAACATAAATAAATGGTTACTCTAAACTAAAACAAAAGCAGAATTAAGTTAACTTGTGTATTCACAGTCTTAATGATAGCTACTGTACCATGCCGGAGCTCAAAAAGATCCCATCATTTGATGGGCTAACAGATTTAAATTATTTTCCAGGGATGGAAACTGGTTTGTACATCTACTCGTATAGTACTTTTTTGCAACCAGATGAGCTAGGAACACATGCTGCGAGTATTACATGGTGAGATCAGAAATGAAATTCATGCTCTTAACAGAATTTTCTAGAAGTCCAACAGCCACATGCATAGGTATTGATATTTGTAACTTTGTTTCAACAAAGAACCTATAAACAGGCACATAAACAAAGATGTATCTAAATAGAATGCCATATGCCATACAGTTGCCATGTGTTCGAATTTACCTACAAGGTGACAATGTTCAGCAAACGCAAGAGAACGGCAAAGGAGGAGGAAGCTAGAGGGAAAGAGGAGGAGAGAGAACAACTTAAACAGCGTTCCACCACAATGCCTCCTTTACACTCAATGAACATGTGCTCCCACATATGTGGGACTAGCGGGAGGTGCATTTTTACAGCCAGCATCAGCTCCCTCAGCTCTGGTGGGGAGAGTATCGCACCACACACACGTGATCCCAGAGCTTCAGAGTACACACGATTTCACACCACATGGCTGCTCAACACAAATAAACTATTCCAGTTGTTTAAAGAACAGTGATCTGTTCTGTTGCTAGGAGAGAAAACAAATACAAAACTGGCAGAGTTGGTAAAATACTGCAACTTGTGAGCAATTTGTGTAACTTTCAAGAGTCATTTTGTTCACATCCAATTGTCACCTTTTGTGTTGACGGTGGAACCTAACTCCTTTGTAAAATGAATGTGATTGCACTGTACATGATGTATAACTACAGAGGGCCAATATTTACCTGAATTCTAACCCTTTTCTTATTAAAAAAAAAACTGTTCTGTATCTGTTGCTAACATGCTGGTTTGACAAGCAGTAGTACATTTTATTGAGCTGTACGCCTAAATGCTAGCATATAGCCTTTCTATAGGTAATGGTTCACACCACAAAAACACACACAGGGAATTATATAGTATGTGTGCATGTGTGTATATATTCATTCATATGTGTGAATGCAAGTGTGTGTACACATATATGCATACATGTGTGTATGAACATGCATGAGTGTGTGTATGTGGGTATATACACATTGTGTGTGTCTTCTCCCTAGAGAAAACCCTTAAAAGGCAACATATTTGTTAAGATTCTTTTCTCATTTTTTAAAATACTAAGTTCCATGCCACTGGAAGACATGTAAGGATATTCCTGCTGATCTGATATTCTTTGATGAAGCAAAGAACATAAAAGAGCTTTGCCATACGAGGTTCACTGAACAAACTGGTCGTGGTATACTACTGTCAACCTATGAAGTTATATTTTTATTTTTATTTTTTACCAGAACATTTCTTTAATAACTGCAATTATCTGCCTGATTAGAACTTAAAACTCTTGTAAAATTCTAAATATTTAAATAATTTCAGGCCTGATTTCTCTCTCTCTCTCTCTCATTCCCCAAGCAGGCACTAAGGAAAGGCCATATGAACACACAGCTAGAAGGTGGCCATCTGCAAGCCAGGAAGAAAGCGTTACCAGAACGTGGCCCTGCTAGTACCTTGATCTCAGACTTCCAGCCTCCAGAACTGTGAGAAAATAAATTTCTGTTGTTTCAGCCATCCAGTCTACGATATTTTTTTATGGCAGCCAGAGCAGACTAAGACAATGTACATTTACAAAAAATGTGCACGAAAATATTTAAAGAATTACGTCTTAGTAGCCTAAGTAACCGCTAACTAAAGAAAACTGATGAGTGAAAAACAGTGCACTTTCTGTACCTCACTCTCTACCACACCACCTCTCCACTGGAAGAATGAAACAAACTGTGATACCTACAATGGAATCAGCACTCTAGATCCCATATTGCAGTGGATCTAGTGGAGATTGTTTTAGCTCCAAGATAAATTCCAGGAGGCCAAATATGTTTTCAGGAAGGAATAGAATTTTTAAAAATACTTTGAAAGGGTTTTCCACACTTGGTTGTTCTCACTGTGTGATTAACTTCTATTAATCCTTCAGCTCCTCCATGGAGGCTTCCCTAGAACCACTGCTGTCCCCAGTCTGGATGTTCCCCTTCCACAAGTTCCCATGTCACTGTGAACATAGCCTTTGTCACATGTGGCCATATGCTTATTACTGTTCAGTCTTCTACACCAAAACTCTTGGAGGATATGGGCTCCCTGATCCCCCACACCAGCATATACTAAATACTCAAAGGTTTGTTGAATAAATGGAAGGGAATGAGGAATGAATGAATAAGCAAATGCATCGGTCAGTCTTTGGGGCCTAAGAAAATGGACCTCAGAGGCCTCAAGGCTCCCCAGAGTGCAGTGCAAAAATCCTAAACCATTTGATGTTATAGACACCAATGAAAGGACTTCAGTCCAAATTCTCCCGTCTAAATACAACCCTTTAAGTTTTTAGTGGCTTAAAGCTAAACCAAACTTCAGAAACTGTTGAGCAAAGAGAAATCCCATTTGTCTCACTGGGATTATAACTCGAGTTAAAAATAAGGAAACAGGGCTTCCCTGCTGGCGCAGCGGTTGCGCGTCCGCCTGCCGATGCAGGGGAACCGGGTTCGCGCCCCGCTCTGGGAGGATCCCACATGCCGCGGAGCGGCTGGGCCCGTGAGCCATGACCGCTGAGCCTGCGCGTCCGGAGCCTGTCCTCCGCAACGGGAGAGGCCACAGCAGAGGGAGGCCCGCATACCACCAAAAAAAAAAAAAAAAAAAAAAAGGAAACATTTCTTCTTAAAACTGAAGAGTTTAAGTGTGACTTAATGGGATGAACCATTTGAAAAAAAGTTTAAATATTTACTTTGTTTTTGTTGTATGTTTAATGCCTCAGACTTTGTAGAGAGAACCTGCTCCTTCTTAAGGAGGTTTTAATTCAACAGGGAGAAAAGTATTTCAATATATATTTAGATGTGTTCCCCCACCACCACATCAGTATCTGAGGGATTAGTAAAAAAAAAAGAAAACCACTGGAATTCCCAAGGCTGATAACCTGAGTAGAAATAAAAATCAAATCAAAACAAATGCTTTACCATTGATGGAATTGAGAGAAATGACAGATACATGGCAAGAGTGCAGCTACTCTTAAGCTCATGACAGCCATTATTAATTAATCACAGTTCTCCTTCCTGAGGGACCTAGATGCACCTCCAGATGGCTTCTCAATACAGCACTCCAGACAGTCACAACAAATCAATCATATATGAAAAGGAGAGAGAGACTCTTCGTTACTTTGATTCTGTAAATAAACCAAGAACTGAAAATACCCCCCTAACAGAAAATAGAAACTCAGGTGCTCCCCGAGAGAGATTGCCATTTGAAATGAGAAAAAAAAAGAAAATCAACTTATTTTTTTTTCTTTTTAAATTGAGGTATAATTGACATAACATTATATTAGTTTCAGGTGTACAAAATAATTAATCAATATCTGTATATATTGCAAAACAATCATCACAAGAAGTCAAATTAATATCAATCACCATATATAGTTATAAATTTATTTTCTTGTGATGAGAACTATCAAGATCCACTCTCCTGGCTACTATCAAATATGCAATACAGTATTATTAACTATAGTCACCATGCTGTACATCACATAAAAATATGAAACGCTTCTCGAATTTGCAGGGGCCATCCTTATCTTCTCTGTAGTATTCCAATTTTAGTAAACATGCTGCCAAAGCAAGCAGGAAAGTCAACTTCTTTTCATGGAAAAAACTAATAGTTTGCTGAGAGCTCTAAGATGGCAACTATCATTGCACCATATGGCCACAAAGAACAAAGCAAATGGATCTGAAGCAGGGAAAAGGAAATAGGAGTTGAATGTTCCTTGTTCTATATTAATTAACCCCACCTATGACTAGACCCTTAAAAATAGGATCAGAAAGCAGATTTTATAAACATCTCAATTTTTAAGCTTTTGTGTGTCTTTCCCCTCCCTCCTAGTTCATTTTTCATTGGTAAAACTTTATTTTGAAAAGCTGTCTCAAGGAACAAAGAAAAGAGACTTTCCACCTAAATCTGAAAATTAATGGGATTATAGTACCTAGAGGATGGGGCAGCAATGGCAGCCATGAAGGGGAGCTTTTGTACACAGTGGGCAGAGTGAAGACAGCAAAACTGAAGCAAGTGGAATGCTGAGGAAGACAGTCAGGCTAAGGTGGGAAGAACCTTCCCAGCTGGGTCCTCCTCTCATAATAGGAAAATAACCTCTGGGCCTGTCACTTAAAGAGGTCCTCCATCTCTATCCCCTGATGGTCACATTTTTATACTTAGACAAAAGCCTGTCTAAAATACTACTTTTGATGTCAGATTTCTTTAGTGAATCCAACCCAGGAAAGTCAGTTATGCTGTCGATTACATTATCATTTCAAGGATCTCTATGGGGCCAGCTTTTTACTCAACCATACTTCAAAGAAAATATTATACAAGTAGGTAACTTTGGCTGAGATAGTTATTTGTCTACAATGAACTCTCAAGTTTTCTCCTTCAAATGCAAGCCTTGAGGTGCTTAATGATTTCCAATAAGAACCACTTCTTTTATTGTCAATTAATCCTGTGGGTTGAACATCATCAGCCTTGCTTTAAAGCTCTGGAAAATTATGGGCACTCTAAGTATATAAATCTTGTCCTAATCACTGAACCACGGTTACTCTCCCAATGATTTATTATATTGAGGTATTGACAATCCAATTTTTTCATTATAATTTGAGGAAAGTGGGGACAGGTCAAAATGAAAAAAATCTGACTGCTCTTCCACTTCATTCAGCATCATTCACATTATGATGGACTTTGATGTGTTAAACTTTAATCATTTAGGAGATACATTATTCTAAAAAAATTTGCGTACATTTTAGTTCTTCAAAGTATCTAATTAATTCACACTTCAGTTTTAGATAAGCAGAATAGAAATCTAGCTTTACTGCACCTGAATATATTTAATTAAGAGTTCCATGAAAGATAAATAAATCCCATATATAAAAAGCCATTTTTTAATTTAATTTTTTATTTTATACATTGTAAAAAGCCACTTTTAAAAAATAGGAATCTTGGGGCTTCCCTGGTGGCGCAGTGGTTGAGAGCCCGCTTGCCGATGCAGGGGATACGGGTTCGTGCCCTGGTCTGGGAAGATCCCACATGCCGCAGAGCGGCTGGGCCCGTGAGCCATGGCCGCTGAGCCTGCACGTCCGGAGCCTGTGCTCCGCAACGGGAGAGGCCACAACAGTGAGAGGCCCTCGTAACGCAAAAAAAAAAAAAAAAAAGGAACTTGGTGGGACATATGATATTTGGAATGTCCAGAAGCATATCCTTGGGGAACCCTCTCTCCCTCATTCCATGTTGTTTCTGATGGTAGCACCATCCCATTGCCATAGGGTGGGCCTGGACTTGATTACGCCTAGGTTCTGAGCTCTCAAGCAACAGTGACCAGCCCAGGAAGAGGGCATGTGACTGAAGCAGTGCCAAGTAGAGTCCTTCCTTAGGACAACTATAGTGACACTGGAAGAATGAGCATCTGTGATGAATGAGACTGACAGCATTCATCTCCCCTGGCCTGCAGAGGAAAGTGGTCTGCACAATGAAGTGATGCAGAGATAAGCAGATATGAGAAAAGACTAGAGAGAGCCCTGGAATATCCATCCTAGTTCTAGCTCTTGAAGTCCTGGCCTTTATGTATCTTCCTTTGATCCTATGAGATATGTCTTACTCTTCCCGGCAAAGTGAGCAAATAAATTCCCATTTGCTTAATCTAGCTTGAGTTGGTTTTAATCACTTGCTACCCCAAAAAGTTTTTCTTAATATCCAGGAAAAACACAATGAAACTATGTGTGGGAAAAATTTCTTTAAAATAATGAAAATCTAGGCTTACAACACATAGGCTTTAAAAATTTCTTTAAAATAATGAAAATCTAGGCTTCTCCTACCTTGCATCATACACAAAAATTAATTCAATATGGATATTAGACCTAAATTTAAAAGCTAACACTTCCTGAAGAAAACATTTCACAACCGGGATGAAAAAGTTATTTTTTAGAAAGGATATATAAAGTAATAACCATAAAAATTTATAATTTAGAAATTATTAAAAGTAAAAACTTCTGTTCATCAAAAGACATCATTTAAAAAAAGGAATAGGCAAGCCAGACATTGTCTGAAAATATTTACAAAACATATATCTGCCAAGAGACTTACATCCATAACATATAAAGGATTTCTACAACTCACTAATAAACAGACCAAAAAAAAAAAACAGTTTAGAAAATGAAAATAAATTAAATAAACCCTTTACAAAGGAAGATATAGAAATGTCCAATAATCTCACAGAAAAGTCCCAACACCATTAGTCATCAGAGAAACGTATATTAAAATCACAGTAAGATACTGTTACATAAACATTTGAATGGCTAAAGGTAAAAACAGTTGACAACACCAAGTGTTGGTGAGGATATGGAGCAAACAGAATTTTCAGACATTGCTGGTAAGAGCATAAATGGTACAACCACTTTAATAGAAGGTCTGGCAATTTCTTATGAAATTAAACACATCTTTACCTATGATTTTACCAATTCCAATCAAAGACGTTTAACCAAGAGAAATGGAATCCATATGGTCACAAAAATATTTGAACAAAAATATCCATATGGTTTTATTTATATTAGCCTCAAATAGAAAACACTCGATGCCCATCAACAAGGGAGTAGATAAACAAATTATGGCATAATCATATAGTGAAATACTCCTTAGCAATAACAAGAAACAAACTATACATATACATAACAACATAGATGAATTCCATAGTTATTATAATGTTTAAACGAAACCAGATACAAGAATATACACTTCATGATTCCATTCATATGAAGTTCTAGAATAGGCCAAACCAGTCTATGATGATAGAAACCAGAAAAATGGCTGCTATGGAGGGGATGGGAAGGGGCACAGGGGACTTTCTAAGGTGATGGAAATGCCTTATGCCTTTATGGGATATGAGTTATATGGGTACAGACATCTGTCTAAACTCATGAACTGTACATTTGAGATTTATGCACAAATTATGTTGTTCTAATAAATCTTATCCCTTAAATAAACTGAAAATATTGAATTCTAGTTAGTGGGATTGCTTTTTGCTATGGAATGGATTAGCAATTCTGAAATTACCTTCTGAGTATTCCAAGTTGAGTAAATAAATATGTATGTTGAATGCAATGGGAACCCAGGTTTCTCACTGTTGGAAAAGGAAGTTACAAACATGGAAATGGAAAGATGAGAATGTATCCTGTGTTTGAGATAGAATTAGAGATATCAGCATGAACTCGTGGTTTTTATTTTTTTAATAAAAATTATATATATTTATGGTGTAGACCATGATGATTTGGTATACATATACATGGTGAAAAGATGACTACAGTCAAGCTATTAACATACTATCTCCTCACATGGTTATCATTTTTTGTGTGTGATGAGAGCACCTGAAATCTACTCTCTTAGCAAATTTCCAGTATTTGATAAAGTATTATTAACTATATTCATCATGTTGTAGCTTAGATCTCTAGATTTATTCATCCTGCATAACTGCAACTTTGTACCCTTTAACCAACATCTCATGATTTTTAATAGATAGGTATACAGATACAGAAATAAATATAGACATATATTTACTAATGCTGCTCCCTGAGAGAACCCTGAAGTAATAACAAATCAGGAGCGAGCAATGAATGAGTACACATAGCATCCAGATCTTGACTTCTAAACACCATTTACTTGGAAATAGACTCATGGCTACTTGGATAAAAAAGATTGATTCCAGGGCCTCACCAGGAAAAGCACAAGGTGATGCTAGAATAACATGTGCTGGAAAGTAAGGAAATTCTCAAGAATGATGGAAGAATATTGAAAGGACACAGAGGCTAGTTTGAAGTGGTTTTCACTGGACAAATATGGGACAATTTGAAGATAAGAATAAATAATGATAGTAATAGATCACACCCATAGAATAAAACAAGAATACATGAGTTCTACTGATATAATAAACAAACAAGCAAACAAATAAACAAATGGAAGATGTGAGAAAGCGCTTCCTTTCAGTAGAATGTCAACTAATAAATATGGAAGCAATAATGAAGTTACAAATTATCAATGAATGCAAAACCTAGTGGGTAAATATTTGATGGGAAAGACATATTTACATAATCTCAAAGTACCTTTCCACAAATCAATCCTAATTTAGAAAGGGTAAAATAGTAACTTTACTGTGAAGAAACCTGGCAGACCCAATGCGACAAGAGTTTACATCATCAATGTTGGAATTAATTGACATCATGGGCCTCTTGATGGGATGCTCTGAGAAGGACACGTTATCTCTTCTGTGGTGGCCCTGCCAAAAATGCATAACCTAAACCTAATCATGAGGAAACATCAGACAGACAAAAATTGAGGTATATTCAACAAAATAACTGTTCTGCATTCTTCAAAAATCTCAAGGTCAAAAAAGACAAAATGGTTAAGGAACTGTTCCAAATGAAAGTACACTAAAGAGACATGATAACTCAACAGAATGCTTGACCGCAGCTTGCATCCAGAGCCAAAACAAAACAGAGAAAGGGGACATTATTGGGAAAATTGATAAAACTTAAATATAAACTGTGGATTAGATAATATTTTATCAATGTTAAATTTTCTCATTTTGATCAATGATAATTATGTTATCAAGGCAGTTATGTGACTTGTTTTTAGGAAATACACATTCAAGTATTTAAAAGAGATAGATGTCTTCAATTTATTTTTAAACAATTCAGAAAACATCATAAATAAACGTATATATAAACACATATATAAATGAATGATAAACGAAACAGAATGTAAATAATTGGGAATCTGGGTTAAGGGTGTTAGAAGTTCCTAGTACTATTCTTATAACTTTTCTGTAAATGTGAAAGTATAACAAAACAAAAAGTTATACAACACATATGCTTCACTGTATGCTGGCTCAAATGAGAAGCAAATTTTTTCATTTGGCCACCATGAGTAAGTCTCAAGTATGTTACTGTAATTGAAAAGGTACTACAGCGGGGTAAAAAACCTGTACTCAGAAAACTATAAGATACTGATGAAAGAAATCAAAGATGACACAAACAGATGGAGAGATATACCATGTTCTTGGACTGGAAGAGTCAATATTGTGAAAATGACTATTCTAACCAAAGCATTCTACAGATTCAATGCAATCCCTATCAAATTATCAACGGCATTTTTCACAGGATTAGAACAAAATAATCTTACCATTTGTATGAAAACACAAAAGACTCCGAATAGGCAAAGAAATCTTGAGAAAGAAAAACGGAGCTGGAGGAATCAGGCTCCCAGACTTCAGACTATACTACAAAGCTACAGTAATCAAAATAGTATGGTACTGGCACAAAAACAGAAATATAGAGCAATGGAACAGGATTGAAAGCTCAGAGATAAACCCATGCACCTATGGTCAACTAATCTATGATAAAGGAGGCAAGAATATACAGTGGAGAAAAAACAGTCTCTTCAATAAGTAGTGCTGGGAAAACTGGACAGCTACATGTAAAAGAATGAAATTAGAACACTCCCTAACACCATACACAAAAATAAACTCAGAATGGTTTAAAGATCTAAATGTAAGGCCAGACGCTATAAAACTCTAAGAGTTAGACATAGGCAGAACACTCTTTGATATAAATTGCAGCAGGATCTTTTTTTGATCCACCTCCTAGAGTAATAAAAATAAAAACAAAAATGAACAAATGGGATCTAGTTAACTTAAAAGCTTTTGCACAGCAAAGGAAACCATAAACAAAACAAAAAGACAACCCTCAGAATGGGAGAAGATATTTGCAAATGAAGCAACTGACAAAGGATTAATCTCCAAAATATACAAACAGTCCATACAGTTCAATATCAAAAAACAAATAACCCAATCAAAAAATCGGGGAAAGATCTAAATAGACATTTCTCCAAAGAAGACATACAGATGGCCAAAAAGCACATGAAAAGATGCTCAACATCACTAATTATTAGAGAAATGCAAATCGAAACTACAATGGGTATCACCTCACACCGGTCAGAATGGCCATTATCAAAAAATCTATAAACAATAAATACTAGCGAGGGTGTGGAGAAAAGGGAACCCTCCTACACTGTTGGTGGGAATGTAAATTGGTACAGCCATTATGGAGAACAATATGAAGGTTCCTTAAAAACCAAAAATAGAACCATCATATGACCCAGCAATCCCACTCCTAGGCGTATACCTGGACAAAACCATAATTCAAAAAGATACATGTACCCCAATGTTCATTGCAGCACTATTACAATAGCCAGGACATGTAAATATCCATCAAAAGGGGAATGGATGAAGAAGATATGGCACATATACACAATGGAATATTACTCAGCCATAAAAAAGAACAAAATAATGCCGGTATCACCTCACACCGGTCAGAATGGCCATTATCAAAAAATCTATAAACAATAAATACTAGCGAGGGTGTGGAGAAAAGGGAACCCTCCTACACTGTTGGTGGGAATGTAAATTGGTACAGCCATTATGGAGAACAATATGAAGGTTCCTTAAAAACCAAAAATAGAACCATCATATGACCCAGCAATCCCACTCCTAGGCGTATACCTGGACAAAACCATAATTCAAAAAGATACATGTACCCCAATGTTCATTGCAGCACTATTACAATAGCCAGGACATGTAAATATCCATCAAAAGGGGAATGGATGAAGAAGATATGGCACATATACACAATGGAATATTACTCAGCCATAAAAAAGAACAAAATAATGCCATTTGCAGCAACATAGTTGGACCTAGAGATTCTCATACTGAGTGAAGTAAGTCAGACACAGAAAAACAAATATCATATGCTATCTCTTTATATGTGGAATCTAAAAAAAAGGGTACAAATGAACTTTTTTACAAAACAGAAGTAGAGTCACGGATGTAGAAAACAAACTTATGGTTACCAGGGGATGGGGGGGAGGGATAAATTGGGAGATTGGGATTGACATATACACACTACAATATATAAAATAGATAACTAATAAGAGCCTGTTGTTTAGCATAGGGAAATCTACTCAATACTCTGTAATGGACTATATGGGAAAAGAATCTAAAAAAAAAAAAGAGTGGATATATGTATATGTATAAATGATTAACTTTGCTGTATACCTGAAACTAACACAACATTGTAAATCAACTCTACTCCAATAAAAATTAAAAGAAAAGAAAAGGTACAACACTAAAAGATAGTAAACATGGTTTTGGAATTAAATAGCTACCTGACCTTAAGAAAAGCCTTTGATTTTCTTGGTCTCAGTCCTCTGAGCCCCAAAATAAAGAGGCTGAATGAACTATTTGATATCTAAGATTTCTGTTAATTCTACAGTGTTGTGATTCTTAGAAATGGTCGTTTAACAGCATTGTACCTCTAGAGGTAACATGATTAGTAGGAAAATTTTTCTAGTTCAGTTACAGCTAAGACTTCTAAAGGAAAAAGGACAGTAAATAGAGTAGAAGTCTTGTTCTATTGTTCCATTCTACTTCTAGAGTAGAATTCTTGCCCTCTTTATTGAAATGCTATGCCGTTTTAGAATCTTATCATTTTATTTTTTGAAAATGTCATGCCTTAATTTAGAAGACTATAAAAACAACTACCACTGAAAATCTGTATGACATTTTCTTTGCTTTTATATAGAAATATGATTTTACTTGTTTAATAAATAATATTGATATATAGTGTTTACTATACACTCATTATTCTAAGCAATATATATGTGTACATATGTATTTGTGTATATGTGATTGTGTGTGTATATATACTCATTTAATCCTCAAAACTATTCTATGAAGTTAGTATGATTATTATTTCCACTTTACAGATAGGGAAACTAAGGTACCAAAAGGTACCTACAGTCCTACCGCTAATAAGTGGCTCTTTAAAAACAACCATGCATTCAAACCTAGGCAGTGTGGCTGCAGAGACTGTCTTAATCACAATTCTACATTTCCTCTCAAATATTACACAGAAATAAACTCTAGCATAGAATAGCATACACATTTTAATAGGTCCATGAGTAAAAGTGATCTGAGTCATGAAGCTATTTATGTCATAAGAATAAATATTTATATATGTTTTATGTGTATATATACATATACACACACAAAGGAGAAGCAAATTCTATTCTTCAAATATGTATACGTGTGTGTGTGTGTGTGTGTGTGTGTGTGTATGAGAAGGTTCATTTTCCAGATCTATCACTAATATATTCTTACCTTGATATTTATGCACATGTATTTCATTTTGAGTTTTTACTTTTAAAATTCTAATACTGGACAGACCCTTCCATGTGAACCTTTTGCCACATTGACTTGTTGCTCTTTCCCCTTCAGCAGCTTGAAAGCAGTCAAGTGAAAAGCTCAGAAACTGCTGGTTGTCCATTCTTTGCAGAGGGCAGCAAATAAAGCCCCGCCGTGCTGCAGAACACTTGACACTCTTAACCCAGGGAAAAAAGAATGAGGCTCGTGTGCTTGGTACTTTATGAGAAAATTAGCAGTGAAAAGGATAAGTTCCTTTTTGCCTTAAAACAAGAAACTATGGAGCACTGTGTCATTTCAGTTGGAAAAGTACAAAGTTGTAAGTCCTAAAAATTTTATTACAGCTTGACTAACACCTGTTCCCTCACTGCAGGTGCCAATATCTGTAGTCACCTGCTTATTTAGCTCAGTAAGGCCTCCCTAGACACTGGAAAATTACTCATGCTAATCCCAAATTCACCTTTCATGAGATCTAGGTTGGGCGAAAAAATAAAGCTGAAAGACTTAAGCAAGTATACTTTTAAATGGCAATGGAATTATCTGAGAGAGAGAAAAGCCAGGAGTGACAACAGTAAGAATTGGAACCCATAATGTTTTAATATGTCTGACATATTACCTTGCAAAAAATAATAATAATCACCAATATTTATACATAAGGCTTCTCATAAATTTCATATAATCTGAATTCCATGCATTCCTTATAATCCATATAATTCCTGACAGAACCCTTAAAAAGCAGGACTGATGTGCCTGTTACATGTAGGATCCAAATGGCTAAGGTGACTTGCTCAAGCCATAAACCTAGCAAATATCTGAGTAGGTTTTTTTTAAGAAGATGCTTTTTAAAAAGATGTTCTCTTTTCCTTTTTTTCCCACCAAACTACACTGCTTCATACTTACAACATCACCTTACACAGACCACACTGTATACTTACTAGCACTCCCCAAAACTGAAGGGACAAACACTGTAATGACAGAACAAAGAGTGAGCACTTAAATATTTATTACATCATAGCTTAATATTGTTATAAAAAATGTATAAGACAAAATTAACAGACTATTGAGGAAATATTCTAACAGTATTTATTTTTCATAGAGCTGCTTTAGAATTTTAAGAATTTAAACATAAAATGGAGATATTACATAAAGGGTCACTTATAAAAGTTCAAGTATTAGCACAACTTCAATTACAATCTTAGAGTGAAAAAATAAAACATGTTTTAAGGGTTGCAGAAAAAGTCTTCTCTCCAACATGGCTGTGAAATGTAATACTCGGGTTAATTAAATATGAAGTCTAGTAATGTCTTTTATAACATGAACAGATGGCCAATTTCCAATTAATTAGAAAAATAATCATAATTATCATCAAAACTATAATAAACACAATTCAGTCTTGTTTTGCCATTCAGAATCTTGTAATACCATAAAGGTCAGTTACCAAGATTTTTATCATTAACAGATCGCTAAATAATCCAGATTCAATCATCATTTTTCTGCAGCCCAGCTAAACCAACAGTTAATGATGGTATTCTTCCTGCTCCCACAGCTAAACTATTTTTTTTCTTACCCTCCGTCCCCATTCTCTCTATCCTAACTAGCTTTGTTCTACTCTCACCACCACCCCTTTGCCTCACACCTATATGATGACTTCATTCTTTGATGTTTCTAAGGGCCCCTCTCTTAGTGCTACTGCCAGACTGATCATTCTTATTTTTTTTTTTTTTTTTTTTTTTTTTGCAGTACGCGGGTCTCTCACTGTTGTGGCCTCTCCCGTTGCGGAGCACAGGCTCCGGATGCGCAGGCTCAGCGGCCATGGCTCACGAGCCCAGCCGCTCCACGGCATGTGGGATCTTCCCGGACTGGGGCACGAACCCGTGTGCCCCGCATCGGCAGGCGGACTCTCAACCACTGCGCCACCAGGGAATCCCGGAGACTGATCATTCTTAAACATGTATTTTATACAGTCCAGAACCTTCAAAAGCTTCCAACTGTATAGCACATTGTTTAAATTTAGCCTCATTTTCAAAGTGTCATAATCTAACCCAGTTTACCTTTCCAATTTATTGTTCATTACCCCCCCAATAAGCACCTATGAAGCAGTCGTCCAAATCTGTGTCTCAATTTAACACAAACACACAGTGCTTATTCTTACCTCTTCCTTCATGGAACTTACTACAACTAAAATAATCATTCTTCTTCATCATCGTAATCATCATCAACAGCAAATGTGCATATTACTTAACACGCACCAGGCAATGTCATTAGTGCATTATACTTTTTTTTTTTTTTTAGTGCATTATACTTTTTATATAATCCTCACAATAACCTTGTGAAGTAGATACTATTATAATCATCCTCATTTTACAGAAGGTCTAAAGCAGTCAAGTAACTCATGAAAGATCACGAAGGTAGTAAATTGTAGAGCCAGAATTCAAACCAGCAGTTTGGTTCCAAATTTTACACTCAACCACTATCTATATACCTCTGTCAGTAACATAATTAGCTATTAATTATTTCACATGTGCTACTCTTATCTCTTTAATTATAAAACTTATTTATAATAATTTTATTTCTTCGAGGGGCTTCTTAATATAAGATATACAGTTAGCCTGAAACAAATGTTTCTAAGGGAGACCATTTTATTCAAAGAATAAACGCAAAGATCCAAGAATTATGATTAGTCAAAATGTATAGAACTACATCTTCTGTCACCAACAAAGTCCTCTGAATCAGGACTTGTCTTCGACAAGAGCACTGAGAGGATGGAGACTGGCGCATGGGCCGGGCAGTAGCTGCTTAGGGGATTTCTACATTGGAGAGGCTGCAGGACAGTTTTCTGCTTGTATGAAAGACCAGAGATTCAGAAAACTTGCTTTGAAGCTATAGTTGCCAAACAAGGATACTTACTGAGATTGTAGGTTGTAAACCAATAAAAAGAGCAACACTTCCTAAGATGCTCTTACTTATTCTCTGCATAAGATTGGGAAAACATAAATAACCCATATTAGTTAAATTATTGTTAATTTATTAAGTAGGGGGGAGGGTGGACAGCACCCCACTAACCCCTCAAAACTTTATAGTGTCACTAGTGACTGATCATGCTGATGAACTGAAGCATACAACTTTTGGAAATAAAAGAGAAAATTCTTATGCACAGATATACATATATAAAATACATGCACATAAAGAAACGAGTAGAACTTTTTTTTTTTTCTAATAGATCAACAGGCCAGGCCTCTATACTCTCAGGAAGATTAGACTCATTCTTCAAGGTCCAGCTCAAATGTGAACCCATCTCTGAGGTTTTCTTTTACATGATTAATCACTGCTTCTTCTGTATTCTAACAGTATTTTATAAATATCTCTATTGGATTACATGGTATAAAAACTACTACTTAGAAAATGTGCAGATCTTGACTTCTAGACTGCTACCAACTCAAATGTGCATCAACAAATGAACAGATAAACCAATTTGATATAATCGTGCAATTAGTACAACTCAGCAATGAAAAGGAACTAATGATTAATTTGTAAAACAACATGGATAATTCTCAAAAGCATTAAGCTAAAGAAACCAGACACAAAAGAATACATACTGGTGCCAAGAACTGCGAAGGATCTGAGATTTTATTCAATGTGTAAGCCTGTAAGTTTCATTCATGCTGGCAGAAGACACAAGACTCTTGGGTCACAGTCAAAGGACTTTGTTACTCACAGCAGCAGGATTAGCTAGAGCACCACACCTGCCCAAACAGTGGGTTATGTTACAGGAGAGGAACCTGGGAGCTTCGGGAGCCTGAATCCATTATAATGGGCATTAAACCCGCCTGACTTTACCCCAAAGGGACACATTATCTCTAATGCACTGAACAATAACAAACTTGCTCTTTTCTCAGGAAGAAGACATTATCTCTAGCTTCCAAGGTTGTTCACTATACAAACACCTTTGGAAAAAACAGTCAGTACCTCTGCTCACAACAGACATGCAGAATCATGAAAGACTTATGGAAAAATATTTCCTAGTCACTATATGTGTTCATTCATATAACATTTCTGGAATAGACAAAACTAGTTTATGGTGGGGAAAAAAATTGGAACAGTCATTGTTTGGAGCCAGAGGTGACTATAAAGGATCACAAGGGAAATTTCTAGGGCGACGGTAATATTACATATCTTATATGGGGTAATGGTTACAAGAGTAATATATATATTTGTCAAACTCATCAAACTACACATAAAAGTATATGTAAATTATATCTAAATTATGTATGTACACATTGGGTATGTAAATTATATCCAAATAAAGATGATGTAAAAATATTTGCTGATCATAACTTTTAGACTGCTATCATCTCAAGGGCAAGGACTGTGTCTTATTTATCTATCTTATGATTACTGAGATGAAGTTAGCCAGCTGAATGTTCTTAGTAAGTTCTCATAAAGGCTGGTGGCACTGAATTATTAATAATGTTTAAAATGGGCCTTTAAGTATTCTACCTTGTCCTATGTTGATTTGAAATGCCATCACATTAGATTTTCTAAAGTTATTTGGTTGTGTTCATTTATAAATATTAATACATGTGAATATCAGTGAGCCATTAAAAATTTGTATTTTAAAAAATAAAATCTCTAAATACTAAATTATTTTGATGCAGGTTAGATTTAATAATGGGATGATTTGCTTAAAAAGATGAAAATGTTTGCTAATCCTAATTAGGTTATTTCCATATCATAAACCTAGTTTACTAACTCCTTTAGAAACACAATACTTTTCAAATTAATCTTCAGAATGAAGACAGTAGAAATATATTTGAAATTTGAAAGTTGCAAAGATTTTTTCTGATTTTCCTTTCACTTAACCAATTTAAATTTAGTGGAAATACCTGCTGTCTATTAGGTGGTAACACAGGCTAGCAAAACCTAAGAAAAAAAAGTTACAGCCTTAGTTTCCATTTATAACAGAATTTTCAAATCTCTTCTTCTCAATATATACTTTGGTGTGATTTTTATAATTTATTTTATAGATGATGAATATTTATTTTTTCA
Source organism: Physeter macrocephalus (assembly GCF_002837175.3). Lineage (NCBI taxonomy): Eukaryota > Metazoa > Chordata > Mammalia > Artiodactyla > Physeteridae > Physeter > Physeter macrocephalus. The sequence continues at coordinate 61,466,307 of NC_041220.1, forward strand.
AAGAATATATTAATGTGAATTAAATAATTCCCTTAACTTATATTAAAGCATTCTTTGAAAGCATTAAGACAATGGATCTAAATAAAGCTATAAAATGGTTTGCCATCTTAGTATATATTACATTGTAAGTTAAAAAATTTGTCTTACTCTTATGTTTTATCATGTTATCCTTCATTTTTTCTACTTAAATATTGTAGCAAAGCATACTAGGTGATGCCAAGAGTTAATCACAATTCTAAAGAAAGTTTTCTGCAATTGTAGATGCCTACAGGTAAACACGGGCAAAAGAAGAGTTTTAAAACTCAAATAAGCAAAACTTTTTCTGGATACCAAAACCCAGCTTACCCTAGAGAATACATTCAAAATTTAGCAGGAAAAACATTATTTTTCCCTATAGGAATCTCTTGGCTCTATATGGATTTTTACACTTGAATTGTTTTTTGTCCACATTCTTTCAAACTAAAGTCCTATATTTTCATTGCTCAAAATAGACACTTTCTTCCCTGGACTAGCGTCAATAGTCAAAAGAGGAAAATAAAGAATGTTAAAGTATGAATGGCTGAGCATAAGAGGGGAGACCTTGCATCAAGAGTCGATATGTGTTTCTTTAATTGTGTCTTAAGCCCGATCCTTATCTTACCAACCAGATGGAAAACTTCTCAAGGTCAAGGATTGTGCTTTGTAATCTCATGCATAGCCCCGAATTGAACGTGAAGTGGGTATTCAATACTGCTTGTCCATTGATTGAAATGCAAATGATAGAGAGACTATTTTTAAAAAAGGTAGTTATATAGAGTATCTAAGATAGTAAAGATAATTTTCCTTCTCTGGATTAATTTTTCCTTGAATAAATTGGAAACAAATAAGGCTCTTTCCCAAAAAATGTGCTTGGGATATCATGGCTTCCCATATTGCATATAGTAGGAATGCAGTAAATTCTTGTGGCTTTGAATATTAATTTTTGATATAAAATTACCTAGGACCTGAAATGTGCATAAGATATATATTTTTTTTTACTGAAAACATAAATAGTCACACATATTTTTTAAGTGCGTATATATTTTTTGTCACAAAAAGGCACTATCCTTCAAATCACATCAGCCAAGTTAACACATTAATGGTAATTTTTCATTGACAGTTTTATGAAAAAGGAATTCTTCCTCACTCTTTCTCATCTTTCTTCAAGATCTTTAGTTAATTTAAGTTCACAAGATGTATCCAAAGTCCCCTATTACAAAGAAATATTGTTTGTCATAATTATGACCATTTATTTATTTGGCAAAATAGCTATAAAGTTTGGAATCTGAACACTAAATCTCCTTTGTGATCAAAAGCCCCATACCTTTTGTTTACCAGTTAAAGCACCAAATCAGCAATCTATTACAATTAGGTAGATATTTTGATCAGAGTTTCAATGAGTAATAAAAAAGGTATTTGGAACAGATTTGAAAACAAAATATAAGGGACCATTCATGATATGAGTGGCAAAGATAGTACATTTTAATCACTATACAGTATATTTTCAGTGATATGTAATTATATCTAAAGAAAAAAGTACGATAATATATTTCCATCTATATTTGATTTGTGTGTATGGCCCGACTCTTATGTTGAGGGTGCTAAACAATGATACAATGTAGCATATTATCTGATGTATCTTCATGTCCTAGGGATACAGTATAGGGATCCTATATTAAAGACGGAAATATTGAAATCTCACCCATCTAGAGGTGATACTCCTGGGCACATCAGCCATCAGGACATGGAAACTACACCCCCCAATAAGGCACAGGTCACCTGGAAAGAAAATAACATTTGGGTGATGGAGTGATCCTTGAGTCTTTATCCAAAGAACTGAAGGCTTCCTCAGGGAAGCCTCTCTGGTAAAGTTTTAAGTGTTTATAGGACCGTATGCCTCTCCTCTGTGGCAGTTGCCACAAACATAATTTTATATTTATCTGTGTGGTTCTCTCATTAATGTCTATTCACCTGAGTAGACCCTATGTTCTCTGAGAATACTATGTCCTTTTTGTGTGGGGACAGGATCATAATTGTATCACTTCAATGGAAACAGTGCCTAGCACATAAGAGAGTCAATAAATATTGTCAAATTTGTTGAATGAATTAAACACAGATGAACATTGAACACTAGAGATGTAACCTAAGTCAGGGTATATCTGTTACAATTAACGTCAAGAGACACAAGGGATCACCAACTGGGAAGACTGAATATAGAGCCCTTCATGTTTTCTATATTCAAGAGGCGAGTAATGGGAGAATGTATGGAAGAGATGGTCAAGGAACTGCCAGAACAGTCAGCGTTTAGGACAGGGGTATGAAGGAAGTCAAAGAGGAAAGAACTGTTAAGAACGAATGATGTACAGAGAGAAGCATCAAGGCTAAGTAGGTGGGAAACTGCAGAAGGGCCACCAAGTTTGGGGATTGGAGGTGACTAAAGGGTTTAAGCAGAAAGAGTTTCAGAGTGATAGAAATGGAATTAAAATGGAAATGGGAAAAAAATTGACGTAGTGAGTATGGACTAGCAAGTTTACTTTTCCAAGAAAATCAATAGTGAAGAAAATAGAGAAATAAAGCCATAATTTAGGGATGCAGGTCTTTTAAACTGCATGAGGGACTAAGAGACATATTCATAGACACACACACATACATCAAACTGCATCATAGAAGTTTTGCGTAAACTCTATCTTAGTCTTTTGGGGGGTGGGGTGGGGAGAAGAGAGTTTATGAAGAATTTAATGGGCATTAGGAAGGGCTATGTGATTCAGATGTGACAACATTCTGCTTTGGAACTGATTATTCTCCATAACCAAATCACATCCCTTCTTGTAAGTTTTTATGGGTTCCTTTGTTTTAGTCATCACTAGAATTGTCAATGAGGTAATGTGGAGACTCATTTCTGCCTTAAATCTCCTGAGCCCTTCCTAACCTGCATTCTATTTGTGTGCTACCAATCACATGGTAATTGCCAATTTCTACGTTGTTACATATTTACCATATAGCTGACTCCCTCATTTCAATTAGTAGTGTTATATTTATTGAATTGAATGTATGCTCTTCATACATAAGTTGGATACTTTGTGTCTGACTTGCAATAGTGAGGAATAATTCTGGATATAATGGCCATTTTTTCTTCAGCCTTTTATTTTTAACTTCTTACCATTTAACAAAAAGGTGCAATTTATTTACCATCTATTAAAAAGTATGAAATAAATGAAGCTATAAAATAATGCATTTTTGTGCTTCTAAACATCAATGGAAAACCTATCAGCTAAATTTGAGGCATTTTATAATCATATTTTGCAACTGAGCTCTCGGAAATAACACACTTGGACTTTGAGTTGGAATGTGTGTGTTCTACATACTTCAACTCCTTTTCTTGGGAGACATTCAGACCCACTTAATTAAATACACAGCTTTAGGGAAGTTATTGTCTTTAACTTGTAAACACAGCCAGAAGCAACCCAGCAGATCTTGGCTAAATGTGATTGGAACTGGAAGAATCCCCTTGTTCGGTCACTTTTATCTACTGCCCTGAGGTCACTACTAGTGCCAATGCCTTTGATTAGGTTGGAAAAGTAGGGAAGTCAAAAGGTGTGATCCCACTGATGTCCCATATGTCTGATTGACAACTGGAGGCTTTGTACAAATAACCTTATGCATAACTAAGCATTAACATAATATGGGGACTAGCTATTACGCTCTCTATTTCACATAGCTGATCCTGTGTTTTCAGAAGTCACTAATTTTTCCTTACCATCCTTCTTTGAACGCTCACATATTTCCATCTCCCTTAATCTCCTCCAACTACCTTCTCTCTCAATAAACAGACCAATACATTCTACCTGTAACCAGGCAAATCTGTCAACACACTGGCCCCTTTTGTTGTCCCCAACTATTATGCATCCTTTTGTTGGAGGATGTGACAAGAGAGCAGACCTTCGTGGTCTGACAGCGCCCAGCCCAACCACTTCCTAGTGCTGAAAACCTAAGGCAGTTATTGACAATAACCAATTAACAACTTAAAGACTGATATGAATTATTCATAACTTAAGGAAGTTATTTACAAAAACCAAACTTGCTGATTATTGTGTGATTTGCATAAAACTGGGTGTATCCAGAGCCGAATGAAGAGAAGGCAGTCAATAATACTTTCTTCTTTTCCCTGGTGTCTTTTTCAAGTTACCCCAAATTTACCTTTCCTTACTGGTAACGCTTTTCATTTCTATGTCTAATTTTTATATCTAATATATAAGACGTATATATATATATATATATATATATATATATATATATACACACACACACACATCTGCTATAACCTCCATGCTAGTGTTGGCTGCTTTACAGGCTTCCCTAGATTAGTTCTATTAGCCTCAGATCATTCCACTCATTTATTCCCTTATCCAGGACTTGCAGACTTCTCATTCTCCAATTACTGAGCTCTCATGTGCATGTTGAGCAGGCTCATTGCTGTATAGGTAAAAGCATCTCGCATCTCAGCTAAGGTTATAATGTCCTATATGTCCTCTGTATCCTGGGAAGAGAACAACTTAACATAAGCTAGTTATTTAGTTAAAATCTTTCTCAGATTTTTAAATTAGTGATTATCATAATATATTTAGAATATTAAATGGAATTTTATTGCATTTGAGTGTACACTGATTTTATAGTTACAATAATATTTATAATCACATAATAATCATATCCACAAAAGACACAAAATTTGCTAACATTTTTATGTTTGGCATTTGACAACTGAAACTGTGGTAGAGAGATGTATTTCAGATTATATAAATAGCACCCTAGAATCCAAAGGTATATTCTACTCCCACTCATGAGGCAAGATACCCCTTTTTCTATGCAGTAAATCATGAAGAATAGTTTAGCCTATAAAGCTGATTAAGTGCTGAAAACTGCATTCTCAAAGGTGTGGAACAACAGAGAGTTCATTTTAGAGAATATTTTCATTCAGACTTTGATTGCTGAATGCATATCAAATAAAATAGACAATTAAACAAAGCAACTTGACTGACAGAATAATATAAATTTTAGGTCGAAAGTAAAAATAATTAAAAGGAAAATGTAGGAAAAACATTGAATGCATTTCACTAAAGTATACTTACCTAGCTAGAAAACTAGGATATTTCTTTATGGGCAAAATTAATAATAAAAACAATAACAACAAAAGGATAAAAATGATGTCCCCTCCCTCAAGATGAGAATTAATATGGAGGTTTCTTGATTCATAGGAAACATTTCATTTGAGAATTAATACTATAAGCCCACTCACATATATCTAGTAGCTAATTTTTTTAACTCTCTGCTAAATACTCCTGCTATATATTTTATCTCAGACTGTTAGAACATTTTTAGGCTTTTATAAGGTCTCACATATAGAAAGCAAAACACAAAACCATGACCTTGAAGGTGATTTTGTTCCAGGTGTCACCCCATGGTTGTAGCAGCTTTCCTCTCCCAAGTCAACACCTTCTGTTGACAGAACTGGCTTTTGTCTATTGAGAGCTGCCACTGATCAGTGACTAGAATGAACTCAGGAACTCAGAAGTTTTCCATCACTGACAGAAAGCAGCGGACAATATAAAAATAGCATTATATACTAAGGATTTGTTGAGACTTCCTAGCAGTGACAGGATTAGAGTGGTCGTAGCACAGAGTTTTTTTTTCATGCAGCAAGATCATGAAATGGCAGACATTCATGGAAAATAATATGCCACTAGGAATAACTGTTGTCAGATCTAACTGATATTCAAATGTTTATGGTGTGTTCACAGTATCTGTAGTTTCTCCTTTCAAAGACCACAAAACATTATATTTGGTGTTAAAGTCTTTCATGGCAAAACTAAATTCTGCAGGATCAAATTGTAGATAAAGATGTTTTTATAATTCCAAATGTATTCTCCAATTGAACCATATATTCTCTATTGGAAGAAAATTACGTAGACTGGCATGATTATGGATACAGATAGAGATAATGTTTCAAAAATTAATTATCCAATCCTCAGTATTTGAGTTAATTATCCTCCATTTGTCAATTATTCTCCACAGCCCTCATTCCTGTAGGATCATTCTGTTTTTCTCTGTCTTGATTAGGAATTCTTTCCTTAAAATCTCTTCATTCACCCATATAGGGTGAATTTTATTTTCCGAAAAGGACCCTAAGTGAAACACTATCACTCACAAAAAGACAAAATAGGAACCAATGAAATGTGCTACTACATACTTCTAAATTTTTAAATCCCAATTCATTTCACATTATGACTTTAAAATTGATTCCTGAAAACAATGGTATCCATCATCGCCATTATCACTTATGTGGCCAAGTTGCTACTATAACTTGATAAACATTTGTGATTTGCAATTTTACTATATATCCAAATGGGCCCTGAAAGACTTAGGCCTCTACAGTAAATACATGCTCATTACAAAGAGAACCATAGAAACTGATCACTGATTCAGCATGATGTGGAAAGGAGATGGATTTTTGAAATAAGAAGGCTGCGGATGAAACTAGTTCATACAACTCAGTTTACAAGCTTCACTTGTTAAATGGAGGAAATACAAACTCATTTTGTAAGATTGCTGTGAGAACAAAAACAAACAACAAATATGAGTACTTAATGGGAAAGCAAAGTACTATACTCAGCAAAGGTATTTATCTTATATTTAAAGCAAAGAGAGTTGAAATACCTATATTAAGGATTTAATAAAACATAAGTTGCAAGGCCAGTAATAAAACACTGGGTATTGAGATGTTTCTCCTTTCCTACAATGATCAGCCTAAAATCAACATGGTTTAGAGAAGCTACAAATTAGTTAGACCTGGAAGGTCACTTATGAAGTAGGTAGAAATTCATTCCTCATCCCTCCAACACACCCACTCAATGTCAAAGTCCTACGCTTAAAGAACTTATGTTTTTCGATATCACTAATCTACTCATTCACTGAAAAAGTATTCATTGATAGTTTCCTATGCTCCAGATACTGTTCTAATTGTTGGGGACAAGGCAGTGAACAAAATATACCATCAGTGTATCTTGCCAACAGTAACGCCATCTCCCAGAATTTGCTGTGCATTTCTTTCATTGAAATCTTCGTTTTATCTTCTTCTCTTGGTCCTGTATCTTTTAACCTCTAGGTCTGGCCAGCTACTGTACTCATGGGCCTTGGTCAAAAAGTTGGTACACAAGATCCCATTGACTAATGCTTAACACATATATCCTAAGAAAGGAAAGAAGGTATTGTACACAGAAAGGGAAACTAATCACCCCGTCTGTGTAATTTGTGTTTCTAGAAAATTATAGAACACTACCAAACTGCATGAAACCTATTCTTAGAACCCCAAATACCTTGATTATGGAAAATAATCCCTGTACTTATGCAAATAAAAAACCTAAGGCCTAACATCATTTACTCCTTAATTATTTCCTTGGACAAAATTTGCTAAGTGCCAACTCTCTTTAGAATGAATTTCCTAGAAATTCTTGAATAATTAAATACATAAAATAATACCATCCAAGAAGAGAATCCAGATTCACTGAATGATTTCTGACTCTATTCTTATACTAGAGAAAGTTAAAGAATGTCAGATGTAATTTCTAATTACAGAGAGCTTACAATCTATTTGGGGGGTCAGATATTACATATGGAACAATTAATAAAGCCAGTATTAAATATATCAGTGTTATATTTCTCATTTAAGTGTTATTTGGGTACTTATTGGAAAATCACAATCCAGAAATGCATTCCAAGTACCTCTGTCCTGCAAAATGAGGGTGATAAAAATGTACAGTAGGGAGAGCTGATGCACTGTGTTCCTGGAGACTTGCAAAGTAACAAGCCCTCTGGACTAGTAAAGGCGGTAAAGAAAATAGTCTTCTGAAAGTTGAATAACACAGTGAAACAACCCAGAGCAAATATCTACATAGGAGAAGTTCTCATAAGGTAGTACTACACTGTGAAGGCAAAGAAACAGCTTATCATGATTCTCATCCATTTGGAATATGCAGTATACATTTGTTAGAACTTCACTGGCTTCATACCTAATGATTTTTTTCCCTATTTTTATACCCACTAGACCCCTACTTTTTTGATAAAAATGAAAAGTAGCTCAGAAATATTCACCTGTTAAGTAGGCCTGGAGGAGTACATGGCCCTTCTTTTTTCTTTTTTCTTTTTTTTAATTAAGAAGCAGATCCCTTTTTTAAGTGAACTGAAAGGTAATTCTTTTACCATAAATACACGAGACTGAGGTCCATTTTTTCATACATTCAAGCATTCAACAAATATTAGTTGAACGCCACTTTAGTCCTTGGCATTGTTAATATAATATGAACAGATTTAAATTAACTAATTCTCAAAAGAGGCAAAATAAAGTGGAAAGTTTTTTTTTTAATAGCACAACATTCATATGGCCAAATATAAAAATGAAGAAATTAGCTTTATAGTCAACCAGATGGTTTTGCTTGGCAGAAACCTCCTAAATGGGATAACTAAAATATTAATAAGCCAGTAAAATGACTTGGAAGAAAATACTTTTAACATATTTGGGGAAACCTGAGAGATAAACTTCTTGCCTGAAGAAGGTTAGTAAAAAACTGAAATTGCTGAGATGAACCCTGAGCAAATTGATATTCCAGCTGAATGACTCAGGAAAACTGCATCCTCTTAGTGTCTGTTAATCATTATTTAGAACAGTTGTTCTCGGGGTGATCCCCACCCCAACTCTTCTGAAGACATTTGACAATATTGGGAGGTATTTTTGGTTGTTGAAACTAGAGGAAAGGGGTTCTCCTGGTATCTAGTGAGTAAAGGCCAGGGATTCTGCTAAACGTCCCACAGTACACAAGTCAGCCCCCGCATAACAAAAAATTATCTGACCAAGAATGTCAATAATTCTGAGCTTGAGAACTGGTGATGAAAAGCCAAGGAAAGAGTGATCCAAAAGATTTCAGGCCAACTGAACTTGAGTAAGTCCTCTGACAGGTTTCACCAGCATTTTATTCTCAATCAGCAATTACCTTACACTTAAAATCAGAAGATTAGATCAAGTCAAGTGTGTCTTTTCATAGTACAAAATTAAATAAAATTAGATTATAAAGAAACAGGTGCTTTATTTAATCAGACATAGGAGCAGCATGCCACAGAATTATGCATCACAGTGTACTTGCCAAAATCTATAATTTGATTTAGGACTGGTGCATCTAGAACACTATAGCTCACAGTCTCTTCTTGGAAATAAATTTGAGTTCCAATAAAATACTTGAAGACAACAAAAAAATCTTTTTATATTTATGTGCACATAACCTTTAAATATCTGTACCCCTGATATACTACAATGACTATTACATGATATGTACAAAGGGATTTTGCCATCACTGATGATAACCTGCTGAAGAGTAGTCAAGATGTTATTATGTATTTGACTCAGAAGACCAAGACTTGTCTCTATCTTTCATGGTGTTAAATAGACAAGTATCAATTGAATATTACTATAACTAGAATCAACTGCAATGAACAGTTCTTTATTACTGCCTATGCAGAGAATGTGACGTGAATACAATTCATGTCCAGTTACAACAATCTAGAAATCATGCATATGCAAAAGACATACAAGCAATATTCATCTGTTTGAATTTTGTTTAACAAACACAAAGTACTAACAAGGCATTGTTATAAGAGCTTTGAAAATGTTAATTCATTTAATCCTCATGAAAATCCTATGAGTTAGATGCTATTATAATCCTGACATTTACAGATGACGAAAGAGATATAAAGAGGTTAATTCTCAAACCCATGTCATTAGAACCTAATTACACTTTGCCTATATTATTGTTTCAACTGCCAGCTGATCTTCTACCCCTCAATCTTTCTCCCTTCAATCCCTATTTTAAACTGATGCCAGAGTCATTTTTCTGTAGCATATCTACTCCTTAATTTTGCTGCTTAAAAATCTCCAAGGACTCCTGATATCTTCCGGGATTATTATGATTAAAAATAAGAAACAGGGCTTCCCTGGTGGCGCAGTGGTTGAGAGTCCGCCTGCCGATGCAGGGGACACGGGTTCGTGCCCCGGTCCGGGAAGATCCCGCATGCCTCAGAGTGGCTGGGCCCGTGAGCCATGACCACTGAGCCTGTGCGTCCGGAGCCTGTGCTCCGCAACGGGAGAGGCCACAACAGTGAGAGGCCCGCGTACCGCAAAAAAAAAAAAGAAACAGTATTTTTAACACAGATAGCTCATACTTTTTTTCTTGCCTTCTCTGTATAAAGTCCTGCATTGATCACTTTACATGTAATATCTTGTTTAAACCCAGCTGTCATGATATGGAATACAGGGTATGCCACAATCTGACCCAAATCTACACCTTTTTTCATGCTTCTATTCCTTTGCATGGACTGGTTCCTTCTTTTAGCGACTTTCTCTCTTTCTTTCTCACACAGTTCTACTCTTCAGTTTCCCCAGAGCTAGGGAATCTGTTCTTTGTGTACATAATGCACCTCACACACACACTGCTATTACAGCACTGACCATATCATATTGTAATCTATTGTTCATACACCTCTTTTATCAGTGTTTGAGAAACTCATTCCAGATTCGTTTATGTTCCTGGCACATAAAAGGTACTAAACAAACTTATTGAATATATGTCTCAGGAAATCAGGGGAAGAAATGGGTGTTTGCTGTCAATGTTGAGCAGCAGAAAAATCCATATCCACTTCTTTGATCAAATCAAAAGATTTTGTGCATGAAGTAGAATTCCAGGAATCATTTAAAAGAAGAAAAAAAAAATACTTGGCAGGTTTGTGAGAGAGTATTTCTGTTTTCAAAGTGATCCTCGGGAAGCAGTATGAGAATGAGTGCACCTAAAAAGCATTAAGTTGTCCTACTTGGACAAGAAGAGAACAAAGGTATGAAAGAAGAGATGAGTGAAACAGTTCAACACACTCAGGTAAAATTTTCCATAGGTAAAATAAAGGTCTCTGAGCGGATGAGGTTGGCAATGGAGACATTCAGAAGAGAGGCTTCCTCAAGCTGGAAGTGGCTTTGCCATATTTGAATGTCCATAACACTTTTATGGAAACATTATGGCTCAAAACTCTTAATTTTGCCTTTTTATTATTAATATGCACCTCCTACCTTCCCAAATAAAAAAATATGCCCTGTTCATCATAATACTCTGTACCCTAGTGCAACATTTGACACATAATGAATGCCCCAAATGGGTTTGCTAATTGCATAGAAATCACAAGTGAAGCTTATGAGGAGGTAGTGAAAATATGCTGGAGCTACACTGAATGGAAGAAATGCAAAATTACTTTGTATTCTAAATTATAATGAATTATCAATAAGAGACAGCCTCAGAAAAGACAGCAATGTCCCCTGAAACTATTCCCACTTCAGCTTTCTCTACCGTAATGTAACTGAACATTTCTATCATACCTTTCTCTGGTGCTCTGAATGCTTATACACACTCCATTGATCTATCCCACGTCTCCTGAGAGAAGCAAACGTGCAGGATGTTGCTGACCCACAATAGACGAAGCAGGAAGTGAACTTTAAATAAGATTCAAGAAAAAAATTACTGGGGCTTCCCTGGTGGCGCAGTGGTTGAGAGTCCGCCGGCCGATGCAGGGGACGCAGGTTCGTGCCCCGGTCCGGGAAGATCCCACATGCCGCGGAGCGGCTGGGCCCGTGAGCCATGGCCACTGGGCCTGCGCGTCCGGAGCCTGTGCTCCGCAACGGGAGAGGCCACAACAGTGAGAGGCCCGCGTACCGCAAAAAAAAAAATAAATTAAAATAAAATAAAATAAAATTACTGCTTGAACTCCTAGGAAATAAATTACATTACAAATGTACAGATCATGTGTAATAATCCTAAAAGTAAAATATTAGTACAACATAATAGAATTGCTCCATAAGCATGAGTCTAAATAAATAAACTGAGTACTATTTATCTTTAAAGATGATAGGAAGATTTTTTTCCTCAATAATATATTCTATATAAGAAAGTCATAAATGTATTACTGACAGTTGTTCAAGAGGAGTAATTAAGATAGTATTCACATGCAAAATTTCAGTAACTATCTAAAGCAACTTCCAGTAGAATCCAGAAATCAGAAAGCAAGCTTGTTAAATAGCAATAATCAGCAAAAACCATCCTATGAGTGGTCCTTCTCTCTTCAACAGGCAGGACCCCTGTGGTCTTCAGTAGCAGCGTCAAGGTAGCCCCCAAACCATTGGTATCCAATACTTAAAATCATTAAGGTTTTCCCAGGCAACCACTTTTTATCTCATAATCTGATTTTAAGAAAGCTGTATTGAGGTGTGAAAAAAACCCTTTAAAGCATATTTCATTCTCTGTCCAGTTCAAGTTAGTGTTCGTCAATACAAGTTCATCAAAACAAATGCTGAATTCATTAGGCCCATAATCTCTATTTCAAAGGAAGGAAATGGAACAAAGTGCTTAAGAGCCTACACCTCTGAGAACAGGCACCATGGGGGAGTATAAAGGTTCCTACGAAAAACCTGCTTCTATCTTTCTAACATAAAGAATGAGAGTAGGGCTTCCCTGGTGGCGCAGTGGATAAGAGTCCGCCTGCCGATGCAGGGGACGCGGGTTCGTGCCCCAGTCTGGGAAGATCCCACATGCCGCGGAGCGGCTGGGCCCGTGAGCCATGGCCGCTGAGCCTGCGCGTCCGGAGTCCGCAATGGGAGGGGCCACAACAGTGAGAGGCCAGCGTACCACAAAAAAAAAAAAAGAATGAGAGTAAAATAAAAGGTTGACTCCCTACGAAAACAGGAACACAGAGAATACCCACTACAACTCTCTAGGAACCCCAGGTATGGCTCCTTGTGTAGGTGACATTCATGGCCAATGCACAAATAGTAAAATATTTGGTGGGATGCTTTCTTCCAGGAATAGTGACAAGTCTGCACTGAAGCAGCCACAGTATATCACCTATTTCCCTGGAAAGCAGTCTCCAAAAGACTGACTGTAGTGATTAAATTTAATGAGCTAAAAACATGCAAAGAACCTAGGACAGGACATGACACACAGTAGGTGCTCAATAATTAGTATGGCTTATTTATAGAACATTCTTGGCTCAAATAGCAGTATGCTCTGAAGATTTAACCAAGGTTTTTGTCTAAAAAATTAATGGCTTTCCATGCTGACTTTTTTTTTTCTTTTAGAAAATTCATCAGAATTGTGTAAGCTGATTTTTTAAATGGAAAAGTTCAAAGCTTTCCTGGTTTTCTGAGATGAGTCCTACTGCAGAGAATAAAGAAAGCTTGAATCAAATATAGTAAGATATCTAAAAGGTAGACTAGAAGAGGTGTGAAAAGAGCATAAATGTATAGCATAAGCCAAAAGCATGAGCTATATTTTTTAATGCTAATAATACATGGGCATGTGAAACTATTAACAAAAGTACAGCTGTGGGAAAAGGTTCAATTAGATCTTGAATAGTTTATAAACATTACTGCATTTTGGTATCAAAAATGTAGTAATCTGGATATTAATAAAATAGTGGATAGAGTGTTGATATAAATGAAACCATGTCAAACTATGTTGGGCTGGAGCAAAAAGATTAAGATCTCAAATAAGTGGCCTCCATCACAATACAGTAATGTAAAGACACTCCATTTCACAAACGCAATCAAAATTTCCAAACGCAATCAAAATAAATCAACAGAGTCAGGCAATCAATAAGCCATCTCCTCACTTTCCCTGCTCTTCACTCCTGTCACACTTCTGGGATTTTAGTCTGCTAACATGTTTTTGGGTGTTTATAAGATATTAAATCTAAAGTACAGAGCCTTAGAATTGCCTCACCAAAAGCATCATTTAGGCCAGCACCTACAGTAATTCAGGTTGCTCACTGCACAAGGGAGCCTGATGGAGAGAGAGGGGAGAGGTGAAATCTACCTCATGCCAGGCTCTTGTACCGTAGCATGAGCTGCATCTTTCTGAAGGATGAAGAGACCTTTTCTACTTCATATAAAAGTGCCATGTGAACTAGCAGTGGCCCTGTGCATTGCTACAAATGCATAAATGAGCACTCTGCCATGGTGATTCCAGTACAGGCTTTGGACTAAACCACATTTGGATTGAATTCCTAGTACCATCTCTTACTACAAGTAGGCCTTATCCTTAACCTCTCTAACCTGTCTCCCACATGTAAAATGGAAATAGTATCATCCACCATGCAGGGCAGCTGTGTGAACTGCAGATCCTGAATGGTCATGGAACAGCATTTTTTTTCATATGTTCAATATGTGATAGCTACTGATACGATTAACTCTACATATCTGTAATAGAAACTTAACTAAACTCCTATCCATAAATGGTTAAACTATTATACAGTGTGTTAAAATCTTATCCATTAAATAGTTAAAATCTTACACCTCAAAGAAAAATAGTTATGACAAGAATTTGGTTATTAAATATTGAATGCTTAAGATCACCCAAGAATTGGTAAAAATGTACCCCATCCTAAGATTCTTATTTATTTATTTTTAAAATTTTTTTATTATTTTTTTTTTTTGCGGTATGCGGCCTCTTACGGCTGCGGCCTCTCCCGTTGCGGAGCACAGGTTCCGGACGCGCAGGCTCAGCGGCCATGGCTCATGGGTCCAGCTGCTCCGCGGCATGTGATTTTTATTTATTTATTTTTAAAATTTTTTTATTATTTTTTTTTTTTGCGGTATGCAGGCCTCTTACGGCTGCGGCCTCTCCCGTTGCGGAGCACAGGTTCCGGACGCGCAGGCTCAGCGGCCATGGCTCATGGGTCCAGCTGCTCCGCGGCATGTGAGATCCTCCCAGACCGGGATACGAACCCGTGTCCCCTGCATCGGCAGGCGGACTCTCAACCACTGCGCCATCAGGGAAGCCCCCCATCCTAAGATTCTAATTCAATGGTCTAAGATGGGCCAGAGAGGGCAGTGTCAGGATTCTGCAGCAAAATTCTCCAGGTAATTCTGGCATAGATGAACCACACTTTGCCAAACTGTAATACATATAGAGAATATTGTTATCTTCAAATGAGCCTGTGAGTAATAACTGATAAATTATCCAATCTCCAAAAGACTAGCTAGATATACAAATGTAAACCATGGGCAAAGAATTGGGTTGTTCACCACCTCTATATGAAAATGACCAATATGTATGGAATTAATCCCATCACAGTACAACCATGTCAAGAGTATAAGTTTTAGAGTCCACAAATATGCATTTATTAGTATGCTTGTTCCCTATTAAATTATAATTTGAATGTAAGAAATTCAATAGAATCAAATTCTTTAAATGCTTTATCTCATTTTTTTTACCAAGAAACTTTCCTCCACAGAGGAGGAAAATAACCTTTCTTCCTGCCAACCCATCTATAAGGCATTTATTTATTTGTAAGCTAAGTGACCATAGTTGCTAACTATATTTACATGTTCTGAGTGATAATTCCACCTAAAAATTTACCATCCTCCTTAAACATGCAAAAAACCCCTAAAATAACATTGTCAACTCTATGCCTTCAAATTGTCCCGAATTACACAATTATCTTTGGCTGACTAAGTGTAAAATTTTGATAATTATGACATTTTCCCATCGTTTACTCTTAAGGTAAGGAGAAGTGTTGCTGAGTTGTATTGTATTTTGTTTTTATAAAGTCATTTTGGAATCCTAAAAGATAAAGAAAGACAATCTGTTAGACTAAATAGATAGAAAATAATGATTCAATTTTGGCTTGGGTTGAAAATGTCACCACTTCAAAGGCAAATCATTCCAGGAGCATTTACCCACAGTCCTCACATAAGTTCTAAATCTGAATACTACTGTCACAGTGGCCAAGATAATGGATCTTTGGAGAAACCATTCTGTATTCCCAATCTTCACTTTATTACTATATTGCATCGTAAGGAGAGGAACATCACATACATGTGCTCAGTGAATCCCACGAAGGGTATTTATTGAGAACCCAAGCACTCAGCAGTTACATGATCAGAGTGAAGCATGGCTCCCCGAATTCCAATAGTGCACACGATCTGGAAACACCCTCAACACTGTCATGCAACAGCTACAGAGCAATTAGTGACTCAACTAGTAGTCTTGGCTATAACTGCTTTATGAACTAAGAAAAGGAAAGGAAAGGAATGACTGAAGTTTACTGTCATTAGGAAATGTCTCATTCACATTAACGAGGCTGTCAATGGCACAAATAACAGACATTTATATTTGTTTAATTGTTGCTACTCTAATCAGATTTTGATTAAGTCATGTCTAAAATTGGTTTGGGTTCTTTGAGACCATAGAAATGGATGGTAGTGAGGAGGTGCTCTGGGGCATATATGTTTGCAAGCTATAATTGTAAGTTACTTTTTAAAATGGGAAATCTAGGAGACATGTACAGTACTTTAAGTACTTTAGTTCTCCTGAAATGGAAATGTGACTTAATACATTATTTTCATCTTAGAGTTAATGGTGAAATTAGATGACACAGGGAAAGTGTTAGACATGTAATAAGGATCCTTAAATAGTAGAGGCCTTCCTTACTGTCTGAGAAAAGAATGTGATCTCCATTTATGTATGGGCCTTTGTTCTCAGTCCTGAATAGCTAACATTATCTGAATACATCAGATACCATTCTGTCACGTCAGAGACTGGCAGAGCCACCTGGATGTGTGTCAGCCGCCAAAGGGCCAAATGACCAGCCCATCTGGCATGTGGTCATGTGACAAGCAGGCTATTCACGCGTACACATCAAACAAAAAGATATAAAAGCAGCTAACTATTTGAATAAGCAGGGGAAAGGCAAGTCAAGACAAAGTGAGAGATGTACCTCTTCAGCTGGCCCCAAAGGAAAAAGAAAATCATGCAATTGTACCCTTCACTTACTTTGTATCATGTGGATAAACTGAGAGGATCACATGACAGCACAATGTATTACAACAAGCAAGAGTTTTAGAGACAGGGATTTGAGTTCAAATCCTGGCTCTACCAAGTTATAAGACCCTAGGTGTGTTACCTAAACTCTTTGAGCTGCAGTCTCCACTTCTGCAAAGTTGGGATAGGACCATCTACCTAGTTAATTTTTTTGATGTTTACAAATAATCCTTATAAAATACCTAGAACAGCAGTTGTCCAAATGAGAACGTGAATAAACAGTGAGGGAGGAGTGAAGGGAGAGACAAAGAATAGTAATAACACATTGCCTGTATCTATCACCACCACGGCCTTCAGTTCTGCTGCTGCTAACACTACTTCTATTACTACTACTAACACCACACCAACACTCATAATTATACAATGTTATGGAGAGTATGTTGTGAAAAATGATTTATAACAAGCTAAGTATTTGATATTTTGGTGTTTTATCACCTGAGTTTATCACTTGAAACAAAAAACCAAACCAAAACAAAACAAAAAATTCTGAAACGTGTGACTGAGCTAGCTAAATTTATGCTTAATTTATTAATATGTCATTTAAAGTATATTAAATTAATAACATTTAGTAACATTAATCTTTACAATGCTCTTGAATAAATCAAATTCCATTAACTACCTTAATTTATTTTTTCCAGACTTAGCCTATACGCAGGTACTAACAAAACAGATGCTCTAGCATTTTTCTATTCATTTTATGAATTTTTATTGAATTCTTGTCAGAACAATTTACACAATGTGTATTTTGCTAGAAACCAAGCACAAACTGAATTGAAAACCATTAATATAACACATTAAGATAACTACTGTACCCTGTTTTCTTTAAACTTCTCAGAAAATTCTACAAAACAGACATCAAACATTTCAATCATTTAAAGAATGAGGGTTTAATAACTTGATAGCTTTAGCTTTTTTACTGTCATCCTGATACAAACCATTTCTTTCTAACACCGCAGCTTGCCATTAAATTTGGTTAGTGTCCTTGATTGTAACTAATAAATGATAACTATATTGGCCTTTTCAATGGGTTGTAGTAAGATAGTTCCTGTGGAGTTTCTTGTGAGACTCATGAAAAATATGGACTATGCTCTTAAGAGCATTTTAAACAGGTGAAAATCCGCTAAAATTAATATCAAGTGCAGTTTTATTAACTGAATAAATAGTCCATTAGGATCAGCAGTAGGTAGAGATACTAAAAGAGGGAAAGAAGTGACCCAAAGGTTGGAAGTGTCACGAAGAAGAGCACCTGGTCTGAGGATGATGTGTGGCGAGAATGGTGAGATGCTGCAAGACTCCCATGTGGAGGGCTGCCTGTGTAGCCTTGGGAATGAGAATAGGAGGATGTGAACTAGAGGGTGATAGTGCATGAGTGTGGTATGCCTGGATGGAGGTGGTAAAAAAGGGGGAACATTATATATAACATGGGTATTACCATTTCAAATTGTTCTTAAGACCATCTGGCCAAGAAAATGGAATCACAGCATTGTTGTTTAGGAGTGCAACGGATTGTCATTTTGGGAGTCAATGTATTGAGGCCACGGTTAAAGAGCTTGGGAAAAAGACCACTGAAGTGGGCAAGTTATAACCAAATAATATCTAAACTATAATTTGGCATAGTTTTTCTTAGCCACCTTTTCTGCCCTCAAATCCTCCCCTAATCTTTTCCCCACTCCTCCAACATACTCTCTACTTGAGTAATTGTCATTTACCCAAGTGTTTTCTAAGTGCACCATACAGTCTTGCCAGTGTCATTGGTCAAATCGTTAACCTTGCCTAATATTACCTTTTCCCCATATTTGCCCATCCAAGTCCAATCAATGATAATCTGCATCTTCAAGATTTCCTGCACCAAGCATTTTACATGTTCAACTGATTATCCTCTGAATCAACAATGGTAGAATTGGGCACTGCATGGATAAAGGTGACCTGGGAGCGGGGAAGGGATAAATTGGAAGTTTGGGATTGACCTATACACACTACTATATATACACTAGATAACAAATAAGGACATACTGTATAGCACAGGGAACTCTACTCAATACTCTGTAATGGCCTATATGGGAAAAGAATCTAAAAAAGAGTGGATAAATGTATATGTAAAACTGATTCACTTTGCTGTACACCTGAAACTAACACAACACTGTAAATCAACTATACTCCAATAAAAATTTTAAGAAAGGATAAAGGTGACCTAGATGAGTTCAATACCTTATATACAAGAGGAAAGACAAGGGGTATTTTAGCATAAATTAGAAGATGAAATGTGGAATATGTTTGCCTATATTTGCAAATATTTATTGCTGATTGAGAATCCATTGTGTTCTTGGTACTACATTAAACATTATTGCAGGCTCTGTGACAGAACTGGCATTCTCAGAGGGAACATTACTTATGCTCACCCTCTTTTTTAAGGTACCTCCTATATTAAATAAGGTCAAAAGAGACAGATAATGTAGCTAACTTTTGACATTTGCTATATTCCCTAAGAAATGGTATTGTAATCTAAGAAATCCATCAATGCCTCTAGTGACATCTCCATCTCTCCTCCATCACCTGGGCACTCAGATTTATGGATCATTTGAAAAGTCCCTGACAATCTTTTCACCTTTTGCATCACAAAACTGCTTAAATCTTATATGTTTTCCTACATTAAATGTGGATATTAACCCCCTTTTTTAACATACTATTTGTCTTGTTTGGCTGGTTTATGGTTAAGAAAGAAGGCCAAAGATGTTTTTGAAGCAATAATTCATCAGTTATAAAGAAAGGCTGTGCCAATGGTTTTATCTTACTAGGTAAGCATGTTTCTAAAGAAGACAACAGTTAAATGGATAGAAAAAGTGTAAAAGTGACTTGAAAAAAACATCATCTCCACAAAAACATTTTTGCAAGATGGAATGTAGAAAATGATGTAGGAGAGAATTTGACAGCAACCCACAGACAGGGAGGACTTTGAAGACAAACAAAGAGCATTCTTTCATTTCTTCATTTCTCTCTTATAATCAACAAGACTAAGAGATTGCCAGTTCCAATGAAGAATTCAGTGGAGGGAAGGATGAAAGACCATCTAACATGTGACTATGTACTGCCTTGATCCTAGAGTCAGCTGATGAGAATGGTATTCCTCCAAAGACAAGTACATTCAGAGACTAGAAGAATCTAATTGCTTCTTTGGAAAGGCTTCTGGGCTGACTTGGTTGCTCTGAGAAAGGCAACTAAAATGATGGACTTTATAATTTTATTGAGGACTTGTTTCATGTGTATGTCCTGTTCCTCCAGTAAAGCTTAAACCATGTCACCCACTCCCAATTTCTCATTAATAATAATTAATAATTAAAATAATTTTCTGATTTACTTGGCAAACATTGAACCGAGTCTAGGCATGATACTGTGCCAGTTATCATGAGAAAGGGATTAGCCATGTAGGCAGAATCAGACAGTACTGGGTTTAAAATCAACCTGGGGAAGGAGCATAACCTCTTCAAGCCTCCATTTCCTCTCTCGGAAAGTGCGGGTGGGTTAAAAAAATAAGTATATAGAAAAATGGCCCTCAGCTGGCATTCAGTACCTATTAATATGTGGCATTAAAGGGGATTGAGGAATAAATCAAGATCATTATTCCCAATGTGTTTAGAATCTAGGAAGCCATATAAAACATGTGACAAATTATTTTTATAAAATGTCATCTAACTGGTACCCCTGGGAACAAGTCATTCTTCACAGCCAATTTTCCTGGTTGGCTAAGAATTTTATGCCTAAGGACCTTTTAAAAAACTTATTTGAACTAGAAATTCTCTAAAAACATCTTATATATTTCTTTGTTTTTTCCCCATGATATCCTGTACATCATTTAATATTTTCATAACTCTACATAGCTTTACGAACATCAGTTTAGGGCACTTTAAGGTCTATAAAAGTGCTCTACCTTCAATGGACTTAGATTGCTATAATTTTGAGGCTTTCTGTGTGATATTTTTAGAAAGTCTTTTGTCCTTTCACCAGATGTCACTTTTTAAAGCTGTCAGAGTTCTTGCCTCTGATATTGCTTCTGCCTTCTAATTTACTTCTTCAAACCTACATTAGCCCGGGGAAGAAAATCACTAGGCAAGTTAAAATTGTTCTTATATTTTGGATAAACAGAATGTATTCATTTAAAATTATAAATACATATCAGCCCTATGAATGAGAAATGATTTTAGAAATGACTAATGAAATAATACAAGCAAAGAGTCACAGTTTTTCAACCTAAAGTTTAAAATATCAGCCTGACAAAATACAAATAACATTAAACATTTAATAAACTGGGCAAGCCTTGCAGTATGATTGATGAAGGATTAGTACGTTTACATGCAAGTTCATATAAATCAATAAGAAAACACTGAAATAAAACACAAGATGGAAAGCAAGTCACAAAAGAGAAATAATAACTAGTGAATGAACATATGAGAAAATGTTTAACTTGTTAACAATCTAATAAATGCAGATTAGCCTATAAAGTGATATTTGTTGTTAAAGCTGGAAGAAGAATCTTAGTTGTCCAAAAATAAGGCACAGGTGAAGGAAATTTGTTTTATTAAGTCAAATAATGGTAGATGAGCTAAACCTGCTAAATACGCAGGCTGAAATATACTGTGAAGCTTCTAGGTTTCAAACAGTGAAGTACTGCCTCATGCATAGACACACAGATGAAGAGAGCAGAGGACGAAATTCAGAAACCGACCCAAGTACCACAGAAACTTGTTACTTGAAAAAAGTGTCATCTCAAATCACTGGAGAAAAGATGGACTTTTTCAAAACTGGGGTTTGGGAAACTGGATAACCATTTAGAAAAACATAAAAGTGGATTCTACCTCACACCATATACAAGAATAATCTCCAAGTGCATTAGATATCTAAATATCAAAACAAAGCAAACAAAAAACAAAAAAAAAATCGAAACCATACAAATACTAGAAGAAGACATAGGTACAGAGAATGTCTGTCTAATTGTTACTTAAAATCCAGATCCAATCAAAGTTTGACAAATTAAATAATATAAACTTAAGGGAAGAAACCTTCTGCATGACTTAAAAAAAAAGCAAAATCAAAAGACTAAGATAGGGCTTCCCTGGTGGCGTAGTGGTTGAGAGTCCGCCTGCCGATGCAGGGGACACGGGTTCATGCCCTGGTCCGGGAAGATCCCACATGCCACGGAGCGGCTAGGCCCTTGAGCCATGGCCGCTGAGCCTGCGCGTCCGGAGCCTGTGCTCCACAACAAGAGAGGCCACAACAGTGAGAGGCCCGCGTAACACAAAAAAAAAAAAAAAAAAAAGACTAAGATAGAGAAAATATTTGCAATGTGTATCACAAACAAAGACTAAATAAATCCTTAATTTATCACTTTAATGAATAAAAATTCTTAAAAATTAAGGAATGAAAGAAACCAAAATTCCAGCAGAAAAATAATATACAAAAATACGAAGTTTATCCAAAAATGATATATAAATTTCCTGGCTCACAAAAATAAGGAAAGATGGAATTCTCAAAATAAGAGAAATTCAAGTTATAATTATGCATATTAGATAGACAAAAATGTTAATATTTGACAGCACACTCTGTTGGCAGTGCCAAGCAGAAACAGACATTGTTAGGTACTGAGGTAGGAGTACAACACTGTACAACCCTATGGATAAGAATATGGCAACATCTTTTAAAAGCTACACTGCATTTACCCTGTGACCAAGCAATATTACTTCTTGAATTTTACCTTAAAGATTCAGCTCTAAAATTATGAAACAACTTATGCTCATTGTTTACTGAGAAAGAGTAACAATCATAATAATTTTGAATGACAATTGTAAGATAAAATATGGAAATAGCCTAAATGCTACTGAAAAAACTTTTGATACCACAACACAATGAAATCATATGAAGCTGTAAAAACAAACAAAAAAAAAAGAAAGAAAGAAAAGAAAAGAAAAATAACAACAGAAAAGAAAACAAGGAAGAGTATTGGAAACCTCTAATGGAGTGTTTTACAGAACATATTGCCAAGTAAAAAAAAACAACAAGATATAAAAGGGAGTATATACCATACCTTTTGTGCAATGAAAAAGTAAGAATAAGT
Source organism: Physeter macrocephalus (assembly GCF_002837175.3). Classification (NCBI taxonomy): domain Eukaryota; kingdom Metazoa; phylum Chordata; class Mammalia; order Artiodactyla; family Physeteridae; genus Physeter; species Physeter macrocephalus. The sequence goes on from NC_041220.1 coordinate 61,489,389, forward strand.
ATATCTTAGTTTATCCCTTTTTAAATAGTTTTTACTTTTAAACTATGTAAAAGATTTGCCATTCAGAAAATAAAATTATTTCCAAAAGAATTTTTTTAAATGTGTCCTTCCACTTGAAGGAGTTCTCAGATCATAGGAGTATGCGTACCTCATTCATGCAGGCCAGGCTAAAAGTTCTGAAGTATAAAGCCCCAGCCTTCATCTTCCTAGATGAGTTAATTCTGAAAATATTCTACATGATCTCTGGATGCTCAGCAGTATTGGGCCCTAGCTGCCCAGAGCTGTCCCCTATTCCATGAGTGCCCTTCTCTGACTTTTTTGTCTTCCTTGTCTGGTCTCTACTTCCTCAACATGCTTCCTTAGAACATCTTTCACTCAAATCCTTGTTTCAGGGTCTGCTCTTGGTAGCACCCAAAACAAGACAGATTGCATCACTTTTACATACACATTTACAATAATTTCCACATATTTTATTAATGCAAAGACAACACATGTTCCAGTTGGTTGAGCCAATGTAAGTTGGTGGTCAATATGGTCACTGGACAAGAACTTTAGACAAGTTTAATCAAGGGCTTTCTGGGAAGTTGGGAATAAATGTGGCTTCTTTCCCCTCCACTGCTAACTCTTTTCTTTCTGCTTCTCCTGACTCAAATAGTTACTGGGTCTACAAGTGGCTGATCTGAGAAGTAATCCCTATGTGGCCTCTTCCCCCGTGAGCTGAGTGAGCTCCATGTGTAAACCTGGCCTCTCAGAGCCCCAAAAGACTGAGGAGGGAAATGACTAGAAAGTCTGAGACCTCCAGGCCCTTGTATGTGGGAGACAAACAGGGAAAGAGAGCAGGGAAGCTTCTTCCAGGCACTGTAGCAGAAGAATGGAAGCCAACTATCTTCCTCCACATAAGAGGCTCTAGGGAAGAATACACTTTTTTGCCTTTTCTAGCTTCTAGAGGTTGCCTGCATTTCTTGGCTCATGGCCCTCTTCTATCTTGAAAGATAGCAAAGGGCAGGTAGAGTCTTTCTCATGTCACATCACTCTGACACTAACTTTTCTCCCTCTCTCTTCCATATTTGAAGGACACTTGTAATGGCATTGCAACTATCTTGATAATCCAGGATAATCCCTTTATCCTAAACCTAATTCCATCTTCAAATTTAACTCCTCTTTGCCAACTAACCTAACATATTCACAGGTTTCACAGTGAACACTATTTGGGGGGTAGGGGTCACTATTCTGCTTACCATAAATGGTGTATGTTTTTTATCTGACATTTTCTAGTTGGTTAATTGCTAATTTCCAGGAATGCTACATTTTATGTATATTAATCTTGAACCTAGTGAACATGACAAGCTCATTTCTAAATTGCTCTAATGATATGTTTGATGCCTATCTTGGATTTCCTATTTAGTCAGTTTCATTATTCGTAAAATTTTCTTTTTCTTTTCCTTTTAAGTTCTTGCACAACTTATTTTTCTTGACTTTTAAAGTTGCCTATGACATCAAGTACAATCCTGAATAACGGGGATAATCACAAGAATTCTTATCCTGTTGCTGACACGAATAGGAAAGTTTATAAAGTTTTCAAAATAACTATAAAATTTGAAGGAAGTTTTTGATGTCTCTTATTCAAAATAATGGAAAATTTTCTTTATCCTCCATAACTCTATATATACAGAGTTTATATCACAATTGAGTGTTGAATTTTATTTAAGCTTTTTTCTCCATATATTGAGAAAATCATATGAGGTTTTTCTCCTAATTTTATACATGTCTGATTATTGAACCATCCTTGCATTTTTGAATAATCATCTCTTGGCTAACATGTAGTTATTTATACATGCTGAAAATGTTTTGTTAGCATTACGTTGTTTTTGTTTTTATATTCATAAGGGAGAATACATTATAATTTTTCTTCTTCTATCCTTGTGCTCACATTTAACATCAAAGTTACACTAGCTGCATAAACTTGTTTGGTTAGATATCCTATTCTGAGTCTCTGCCTAGTTTGCCTAAGATAGGGATTTTCTGTGTTTACAGTGTTTTTTCTTTTAAACTATGCCTGGGCTTGATGTCATTTGGAGATGGGGGAGGCAAGACATTTACCATTAATTTGATTTCCTTCATGGTTACTGATTATTCATAATTTTTATTTTTCCTCGGCTAGGTTAATAATATATATTTTGCTAGAAAATTATCCATATCATCTAAAATGCTAAGCTTATTGCTACAACACAGTCATACTACTCATCTGTGAACTTTAAAGTCTCTTTTGTATCTGTAGTTTTGATGCATTTTCATTCCCAGTGTTGTCACAGATTTGTGCTGTCTCCTTTTTTTTCTTGTTCCCATCTCTAGATGGAAATTTCTCCTGCAGCTGCCTGCAAATGGCTTTGTGCCATGGGTAAATCCTCCTGTGGAAAAGGAGATGAGAAGGTATTTGAAAGAGGAGGAAGAAGTCAAAGTATCTGAATGAGGCTACTCCTCCCAGTAGAGACAAAAGATATGAAATAACTTAGGAAAAATGAGAGAGTTTAGTGATTTGAATAAATACCTGCAGAACAGTCTATTAGAGTAACCCTCTATAAATTAGCTTCTATGAATAGGAAAAGAATACTATAGTACCTTTGCTACCCCTCTAAATCCATAATTTATCTTGCATTTTCATACTCATAAAGTGTTACTGACATGAGAATTTTAGACAATATAAATCTATGTATGTAATAACTCAGTCACTTGTGACTGACACTTTGCATAAGCAAAGCAATAAATAAAATTATAGATGATATTTAGTCTGATGCTACAGAAGGCAATACAAATACACATCTCATTCTTAAACTCATCAAGAAATAAATGGATTATCTATTGCAGCACTGTTGGGGATATAGTTAGTTACTGAATGTGGAAAAGGTGAGCAATGTGTCAAGGAACTAACACAAGAAAAAGAAAAGGTACATATTATGTGTACAGAATTATGCTGACAGGGAAGAATTTGAGCCATTATAGAATAAAATCTGCAGGGATTATATTAAAATAAACCATTTCACAAAGACTTTCAATAAGACTGATGAGGAGCTAATTTCCAGAGACAGAAAAAAGGAATGCAGATCTTTTATAAGAGAAAAAATTGAGGTAAAGGGAACGTATACACATTAGGAGCCTGTCATGACAGTTCTCCAGGTAGAGCAAGTAAAGACATTGCAACTGCGACTTAGATCAACCTCTTAGATCAAACTCCAAAATTACAGACTAACCAGAATCAGGCAATCTGAAGAGTGGAGGAAAAAAATCCATCACAAGGGGGAAAAAATCATGGAAAAAAATCAAAGCAGTAGACAAGAAAACATTTCATAGTATCAGATACATTGGACATTTATTATTTTAGGACCCAAATATCACCTATTCCTTTGAGAAATTCCCCCTTAGACATATGGCTTTCATGTTGGCTGACTATGACTGAGTCCCACCCCAGTGGCTAAAATGTACATACAGATTCTATACTGAGCTGAGCTAATCAGCTCAGCTATTGAGGAGACTGATCAAACTTGTGCTAGGAGAAGAGAACTCATTTCTTTTCTTGTTATCAAGCTGTAGGAATTTGAACGAGGTCTTCCCTCAGAAGGTTCCCTCACTAGTGGAGAATATAACCCCAGAGAAAAAAAAACTATCACACACAGAGAAAAAAGATGAATGGAGAGAATCCTGACAGTGGTCAACCCCCAGCTCTAGTCAGCCCTAAAGTGAACTACATACTAACCCTCCCTAGAGTTATTTATATGAGCCAATAAATTCCTCTTCGTGTTAAAACTATTTCACGTTGGTTTTCTGCCTTTTGTAGACAATGACTCATGACTGAGAGATCAAATACACATGTACAATCAAATTATTTTTTAAAATAGAAAGAAAAAAAGTAATTGCAAACACTGAGTGTTTAGGCAGCTGGACAGGAGAATTGAAAATTGAACAAAAGCAAATGTTTCTGCTTAAATGTGGTGTGATATGATTTCCCACTGTTTTTTTAAGTGGGATAAAAATTATGCAAAAATTAGCAAACAGGTAAGGGTATATTAGTAGTCCTGGGGGCCAAAAATGAACACTAAAGTAGGAATCCCCATGTGGTCAAACATGGTGGCAAGAGGAAAAAGATTCACACGTCCTCCAGTGGCTGATTGTGCTCAAGAATTCCTGTTTCCTCTTCACTCAAGGTGTCCACTGGAGGTTTGGAGGTCACTTCTAACTGACAGTACTAAATAAACTTCTTTCCCAACCCACATTTGGAGTTAGACGGCAAATTCCCTACGGAATCACCTCTTGATTGAGATGTTCTGATAAATAAGTGAAGGTCCAGTAGCTATTATCCTTCTGTGTGTACAGCAGGAGTGACACACAAGAAGTGCCCAAGAAGTGACACAAAGCAGAGACAAATTCAAAGTAATCTAAGAGGCAGGAAACATACCCCATGGTCAAGCATTTGTCAAGATGGTCCACGCATTTAACCTGGAGAACACACTCAAATTCTTTCTGGGGACTTTGTCCTCTGGAGTGTGAACAATTGATGGAGTACTTATTTTAATTAGCCTCTAATTCACTTGAACCTCTTTGGGCAAAGAACTGTTCCAGGAGTAAATTAACCTCTTTCAGCCTGTGTTTATTCTGTGTCAAAGAGTGGCTCATCATTATCATACAATATCCATTATTCTTAGTTTTGTATTTGTTACCTGTAAATCAAATAAGCTTTTTCTTAAAAATAAAAATGAAATCTTTTTGTGACAAGTTATAGAGAAATCTGACCAGGACTCAGGCTCTTAAAATTCAATTCAATTCACCAGTCATGACCCACAGTACTAAGTTATCCTGGAGGTCTCCTAAATTTCAATACCAAAAAACATGGTAAATTAACCCCTTAGCATCCAGTTGGCAAACCTTTGGTAAAATACAGTAACCTCAACTACTCCATAGGTGAGTATTCTCTAACAGCATTTTCATCATCCACAGTACATTAATTATAATGGCCCTGAGTGACTGTAATTTAATTATAATGTCCCTGAGTGACAAATTTAACATTCAATGAGCAAATACCATAGTTCAGGTACTAAATTAGGATGTCTCTAACAACAAAAGCAATAAAAATAACAAGCTAAATAATAACTGCAAGAATAGCTAACATTTACTTATATTGGGCTGGCCAAAAAGTGCCTTCAGTATTAAGTAAAAGACACACTTTTCATTTTCACCAAAAACTTTATTGAACAACATATTCACCCTTTTATTCCACTATCTTCTGCCATTTTTCAGGTAACTTCATAATTCCGTCTTCCCAAAACTTTTTATTTTTTTGAGCAAAGAACTGTTCCAGGTGCCTTTTACAGTCTTCCAGGGAACTGAAATTTTTTTCCATTAAGAGAATTTTGTAGACCTAAGTAAATGGAAATCCAAAGGTGCAATGTCTGGTGAATACAGAGGATGAATCAGAAGTTCCCAGCCAAGCTGTAACAGTTTTTCCTGGTCATCAAAGAAACACGTGGTCTTGGGTTATTCTGATGGAAGATTATGCGTTTTCTGTTGACTAATTCTGAACGCTTTTCATTGAGTGCTGCTTTCAGTTGGTCTAACTGGGAGAAGTACCTTTTGGAATTAATCATTTGGTTTTCTGAAAGGAGCTCATAATACAGGACTCCCTTCCAATCCCACCATACACACAACATCATCTTCTTTGGATGAAGACCTGCGTTTGATGTGGTTGGTGGTGGTTCATTTTGCTTGCCCCACGATCGCATCCAGCCCACATTATTGTACAGTATCCACTTTTCATCTCCCGTCACAATTTGTTTTAAAAACGGAACATTTTCATTACGTTTAGGTAGAGAATCTCATGCGGAAATATGGTCAGGAAGGTTTTTTACACTTAAATTATGTGGAACCCAAACATCAAAGTGATTAACATAACCAAGCTGGTGCAAATGTTTTTCAGTGCTTGATTTGGATATTTTGAGAATGTTGGCTATATCCCATGTGGTATAACGTTGATTGTTCTCAATTAATGTCTCGATTTGATTGCTATCAACTTCAGCTGGTTTGTCCGACCGCGGAGCATTGTCCAGCGAGAAGTATCCAGCACGAAACTTCGCAAACCACTTTTGACACATTCGATCAGTCACGGCACCTTCTCCATACACTGCACAAATCATTTTTTGCGTTTCAGTTGTATTTTTACCTTTCTTGAAATAATAAAGCATAATATGCCAAAAATGTTGCCTTTTTCTTCCATCTTCAATCTTAAAATGGTTACACAAAAATTCACCAGTTGGGGGACCTTCAAGCTGGCAGAGGAGTAAGACGTGGAGATCACCTTCCCCCCGAGAAATACATCAAAAATACATCTACATGTGGAACAACTCCTACAGAACACCTACTGAACGCTGGCAGAAGACCTCAGACTTCCCAAAAGGCAAGAAAATCCCCACGTACCTGGGTAGGGCAAAAGTAAAAAGAAAAAACAGAGGCAAAACAATAGGGACGGGACCTGCACTTCTGGGAGGGAGCTGTGAAGGGGGGAAAGTTTCCACACACTAAGAAGTCCCTTCACTGGTGGAGATGGGGGGCTGGGGGGAGGGGAGCTTTGGAGCCACGGAGGAGAGTGCAGCAACAGGGGTGCAGAGGGCAAAGTGGAGAGATTCCCACACAGAGGATCACTGCTGACCAGCACTCACCAGCCTGAGAGGCTTGTCTGCTCACCCACCAGAGTGGTTGGGGGCTGGGAGCTGAGGCTCAGGCTTTGGAGGTCAGATCCTAGGGAGAGGACTGAGGTTGGCTGCGTGAACACAGCCTTAGGGGGATAGTACACCACAGCTAGCCAGGAGGGAGTCTGAGAAAAAGTCTGGACCTGCTGAAGAGGAAAGAGACCATTGTTTCGGTTTGCACGAAGAGAGGGGATTCCTCCCCCGTGTGCCCACAGAAGGCAGAGCACCACCTAAGAAAGCTCCACAGATGGGCGCAAGCTGCGGCCATCAGCTCGGATCGCAGACACGGGCATGAAATGCTAATGCTACTGCTGCAGCCACCAGGAATCCTGTGTGCAAGCACAGGTCACTATTCACACCTCCCCCTGCTGAGAGCTTGTGCAGTCCACCACTGCCAGGGTCCCGTGATCCAGGGACAACTTCCCCAGGAGAACACACAACACGCCTCAGGCTGTTGCAAAATCATGTCAGCCTCTGCCACTGCAGGCTTACCCTGCATTCCAATTATGACTATCATACCCCTCCCTCTCCTTGGCCTGAGTGAGCAAGAGGGCCCTAATCAGCCTCTGCTTTAACTCCCTCCTGTCTGGGTGGGGAACAGATGCCTGAGGGCGACCTACACGCACAGGTGGGGCCAAAACCAAAGCTGAACCCCAGGAGCTGTGCAAACGAAGAAGAGAAAGGGAAATTTCTCCATGCAGCCTCAGGAGCAACAGATTAAATCCCCACCATCAACTTGATGTACCCTGCATCTGTGGAATACCTGCATAGACAATGAATCGTCCCAGAATTGAGGTGGTAGACTTTGGGAGCAACTATAGACTTGGGGTTGGCTGTCTGCAACTGATTTGTTTCTGATTTTTATGTTACCTTAGTTTAGTTTTCAGAACATGTTATCATTGGTGGATTTGTTTATTGGTATGGTTGCTCTCTTCTTTGTTATTATTATTAAATTTTAATACCTTAAAAATTTTATTATTATTTTTCTTTCTTTTTTTTTCTCCCTTTTCTTAGGGCTACACTCTGGTGTCAGGGCTGAGCCTCTGAGGTGGGAGAGCTGAGTTCAGGACATTGCACCACCAGAGACATCCCAGCCCCACATAATATCAATTGGCGAGAGCTCTCCTAGAGATTTCCATCTCAATGCTAAGACCCAGGTCCACACAATGGCCAACAAGCTACAGTGCTGAACACCCCATGCCAAACAACTAGCCAGACAGAGAACACAACCTCACCCATTAGCAGAGAGGCTGCCTAAAATCATTAAAAGGTCACAGACACCCCAAAACACACACGGGATGTGGCCCTGCCCACCAGAAAGACAAAATACAGCCCCACCCACCAGAACAAATGCACCAGTCCCCTCCACCAGGAAGCCTACACAACCCACTGAGCCAACCTCACCCACTAGGGGCAGACACCAAAATCAATGGGAACTACAAACCTGCAGCCTGCAAAAAGGAGACCCAAACACAGTAAGTTACACAAAATGAGAAGACAGAGAAATATGCAGCAGATGAAGAAGCAGGTAAAAACCAACCAGATTAACCAAATGAAGAGGAAATAGGCAGTCTACCTGAAAAAAGAATTCAGAGTAATGATAGTAAAGATGATCCAAAATCTTGGAAATAGAATGGAGAAAATACAAAAAACATTTAACAAGGACTTAGAAAAACTAAAGAGCAAACAAACAATGATGAACAACACAATAAATGAAATTAAAAATGCTCTAGAAGGAATCAAT